>NC_051065.1:96785688-97103109 GCF_004664715.2 Peromyscus leucopus
TCAACTCCTGCCTCGATGGAATGTACTTTGAATTTTTAACTAAAATGAACCTCCCCTTCCAGTTGTCCCCTTCCAGGCAGTTGCTTCTGCCTGGGTATTTTATCGCAAGGACAGGAAAAGAAAACTAAGGTAAATGGGATGCTCTGAACAGGAATGCATGTCTAAGTTGACTATAATCACTGACAAGGGTGGCCGGGGTGGAAGTAGAAACTTTCTTTCACGGATTAGAAAAGAAACATTGGTTGCCTGGGTCAGGGAATGGTAGTGGGAGAGTGACATAAGTGACAGGGATCAGATTATTTTATTAAAGTTCTTTTAGAGCACTGGTTCTCAACTTTCCATAGCTGCCACCCTTTAATACAGTTCATGTTTTGACCCAAAACCATAATTCCTTTCGGTGCTACTTCGTAACTGTGATTTTTGTTACTGTTATGATTCATAATGTAAATATCTATATATGCCCATGGTCTTAGGCAACCCCTGTGAAAGCGCTGGTCAACCCCCAAAAAGGGTCACGGCCCACAGGTTGAGCAACTGCTGTTTTAGATACTGTTACTAAGATTTTTGTAGCATAGGATGTGGGTTGTAAGAAAGAAAAATTCACGCAAGAGTCTCTCATGGGAGGCCTGAGCGGTGAGAGATGAAGTGGCCATAATGACAAGGAGACCCTGAGGAAGAAACTGAGGAGGTGAGGATGGCTGCAAACAGTTCATCTCTACTTACAGTTAACAGCATTGAAAAGTATAAAAGGCTTCTATTAGGTGTGAAGGTCACAAGGAATAAGATTCTGTGTGTGAGGCAGGGAGTGCATACCTGTGTATCTGTGCCCAAGTGAATGCACGGTCACATGTGATTGTGTGAGCATGTACCCATGTGTGTGTGTGAGTGTGTATGACCGCTGCACTTCCATGAAAAACCAACCAGTGAGTGAAAAAAGAAGAAGATGCAGCAACACTATTTGTACCAGTTGGAGCATTACAGCTGACTCTGATTTCCTTTGTCATCTCATTCTCTATTTTCTAAATTTCTTACTATAAACATGTGTATTGAATCAGGAGGAAAAATCATTTGAAATAGCTTTTAAGATCATGGAGGAAGATAATTGGGGTAAAATGTGGCTGAAAAAAAGCCCCAGCTGTTAGAAAATCACTTAAAGCAGCTGACAAACACAAAACACAGCTGGCTTGGAGGACGAGATATTACATAATGTGAATGAAGTGTCTCTGCTGAAATGGAAAAGAGACTGGGGGGGGCATCCCTTTACACTGAGAATATTGTCATTTATTTTCTGTGCTCAACTAAAAATATGACTCCAGTAGCATATTTTCAGTAAGTTTTAGCATTGTGAATACCTCGGCAGTATGCAGGAGAAAAGGGCAGTGATCACAATATTCACATCACTGAGGTAGGTGATGGAACTTTCAGGAAGCATGCCGCCCTGTTTAAGGAACTTGGACAATCCTTCAGAATATGTGGACTTGCTTTTCAGGAAAATGAAACTGTGTGTGTCTTAGTGAGGGTTTTTATTGCTCTGAAGAGATATCATGTCCATAGCAACTCTTATAAGGAAAATATTTAATTGAGATGGCTCCCTTACAGTTTCAGAGGTTCAGTCCACTATCATTATAACGAGGAGCATGGCGGTGTACAGACAGACATGTTGCTGACTATATCTTGGCTTGCAGACAACAGGAAATTGATTGATATACTCGGCAGTATCCTGAGCATAAGAAATCTTTTAGACACACTTCCTCCAATAAGGCCATATCTACCCCAACACAGCCACACTTCCTAATAGTACCACTCCCTATGAGATTATGGGCACCAATTGCATCCAAACCACAGTGTGTCTAAATGATGTTGAGTACTTTTTATATTCTAGCTGGAGTGATGGCTCAGTAGTTAAGAGCACTGGCTTCTCTTCCAGGGGACCTGGGCTCAATTCCCAGCACCCACATGGCAGCTCATAACCATACATAACTCAAGTTCCAGAGCATCCAGTGTTCTCTTCTGTTGCAAGGTCATTAGGCACAAATGTGGTACACAGATGTAACTTCAGGTTAAATACCCATAGATGTAAAATAATAAGATTTAAAAATAATTTAAATATAGCGAGTACATATATGTGTGTATGTATCTCTGTGTGTTATGTATATATGTATGTGTATTTTTATATATGTATATACATGTATCTATTTGTGTGCATATATATGTGTATGCAAATTATTTCTGTGTGTTTGTCTGTGTGTCTGCACGTAGAAATGATACAAAAAAGGATAATTCCTAAATATCGTATTTATAAGATGAGGGGAATAGGGTGGACCCTTTCTCTTCTTTATGTTTTATAAATTGCTTATTTGAATGTTGGTTTTTTGAAAGATGACATATGTATATTATTTATATAATAAAAGGTTATTGTTAGAAACAATCATGATGGGGCTTAGAGGTTAGGAGTGCTAGAAAAACCCAACTTGGTTCCCAGTAGCACCATGGTGGCTCACAACTTCCTGTAACTCCAGTTCCAGGAGAGCTGACACACTCTTCTGGACTCTTGAGTACTCCTTCATGAACATATATACAAACTCATGTGACACACACACATATGTATATACACAAAATAATAAGTAAATTAACTAATATTATCAATCATAAACATTATACACAATTTAGAATTTAGGTGAATATTTTAAGTTGGGAACTAAGAAAAATAAAACCTATTAGGATATACAGGAGAAACCAATATTGTTAAGATTTTACAGGAGGAGAGGTTGCTCAGTGGTTAACTGCTCTTGTTGCTCTTAGAAAGTTCTGGTCAGTACCTATTGCAGAAAACACACAAATAGTATAACTGAAGCTTCAGGTGAGCTGACATACTCTTCTGGCCTCCCTCAACATCTGCATTCAGGTGCACATATATACAAGTACATAAAAAATAAAGAAATAAAACTTTAAAATTATTTTACTTTTTAACATTGAATATATATAAATACACACATGTGTATACACATATACATATGTACATATATATATATATATGTCAAAGTATATACACATAATGTATAATGTTCTATCACATCTCTACACACTATATTCATGTATCCTTTTTCTATAAAACACTTAACAGTTTCACAGGGTAGTTGTGCCTTGATCTTCTTAACCTGACCTTAGAGTTGAAATTTTGTTGCTCATTATACAATACCAGTGAGGATTTCTTTGACCAGAATTGATGGTTGCATTTGCTTGTAGCCATAGAGTTTCTCTGGTCCTGCCTGGTCCCATGGTCCTGCAGCTGCTTATAAAATAATCACTCAGAAGCTTATATCAATTATAACTGCTTGGTCGTTAGCTCAGGCTTATTACTGACTAGCTCTTACACTTAAATTAATCCATAATTCTTATCAATGTTTAGCCATGTGCCTTGGTACCTTTTCTTAGCTCTGCCTTGTCATCTTGCTTCCTCTGTGTCTGACTGGCAACTCCTCACTCTGCCCTTCCTCTTCCAAGGATTCTCCTAGTTGGCTTTCCCTGCCTATACTTCCTGCCTGGCTACTGGTCAATCAGTGCTTTATTAAACCAGTGTACAAGAGCATCATCCCACAGCATTTGCTTCAATTCTTAGAGTAGAAGTGATGAATGTTATTGCCAAAGAGACAACTGAGCCAGTAAAGGCACTTGTGGTCAAGACTAAGAACCTGAGTTTGATCCTGGGAACCCACTGGTGAGATGACTCCTGCAAGTTGTCCTCTGACCTCCACTCACATGCTACTGTGTGTATGCACCCACAACGCATGCACGCACACACACACACATTCTCTCTCTCTCTCTCTTTCTCTCTCTCTCTCTCTCTCTCTCTCACACACACACACACACACAAACACACACACGTACATACACAGAGACTCTCTCACAATATATACTAAAATAAATAAATAAACAAACAAATAAATAAATGATTAAATTTAATATTTTTGTTCAGAATTACTAAATATGCAAGCAGGGTTAATTCCATGTTGTAAGTAGAATTTTGAATTTCCAAACTCCCATAATTGTAGCTGCTGCCAGCTTACACACACTTCACCTCTAGCATGTTTTATGAATATATTTTTAAAATGTGTCCATTGTAAATGTTTTGAAATGTCATTAGTTTAAATATCTTAATTTTAATTTTTGAACTACACACACACACACACACACACACACACACACACACACACACACACGAGTCTCTGTGTATGTTGGTGCTTGTGTGTCTCTAGAGGCCTGAAAGGGATATGGGATCCCCTGAATCTAGAGGTGCAGGTGGTTATGGGCTACCGAATATGTGTGCTAAGAACCATACTCTGGATTTATTTGCAAGAGTAGTAGTTGCTTTTTTTTTTTTTTCAAATGCATGTTATTTTTTCTTTTCTTTTCTTTTTTTTATTTTATTTTTTTTATTTTACAATACTATTCAGTTCTACATAATAGCCACAGATTCCCTTGTTCTCTCCCTTCCTGCTCCCCTCTCCTTCCACCCAGCCCACCCCCCATTCCCACCTCCTCCAGATCAAGGTCTCCCCCAAGGACTGGGATCGACCTGATAGACTCAGTCCAGGCAGGTCCAGTCCCCTTATCCCAGATTGAGTCAAGCGTCCCTGCATAAGTCCCAGGTTTCAAACAGCTAACTCATGCAACGAGCCCAGGACCTGGTACCACTGCCTAGATGCCTCCCAAACAGATCAAGCCAAATGACTGTCTCACCTATTCAGAGGGCATGATCCAGTTGGGGGCCCCTCAGCCCTTGGTTCATAGTTCATGTGTTTCTATTCATTTGGTTATTCGTCCCTGTGCTTTATCCAAACTTGGTTTCAACAATTCTCACTCATATAAACCCTCCTCTTTCTCACTAATTAGACTCCCAGTGCTCCACCCAGGGCCTAGCCATGGAAGTCTGCATCCAGATTCCTCAGTCCTTGGATGGGGTTTCTGGCACAACTATTAGGGTGTTTAGCCATCCCATCACCAGAGTAGGTCAGTCCCGGCTGTCTCTTGACCATTGCCAGCAGTCTTTTGTGGGGGTATCTTTGTGGATTTCTGTGGGCCTCTTTAGCTCTTTGTTTCTTCCTTTTCTCATGTGGTCTTCATTTACCATGGTCTCCTATTCCTTGTTCTCCCTCTCTTTTCTTGTTCCAGCTAGGATCTCCTGCTCTCTTTCCCTCGTCCTTCGCCCTTCATTGCTCCCACTCATGTCCAGGCTGTTCATGTAGATCTCATCCATTTCTCCGTGTCTTTCTTGGGGTCCCGTTTTCCATGTAGCCTCACTGGTGATGTGAGTAGCAGTCCAGTCATCCTTGTTCCACGTCTAGCATCCTCCTATGAGTGAGTACATACCATATTTGTCTTTCTGAGTCTGGGTTACCTCACTCAGGATGATTTTTTCTAGATCCATCCATTTGCCTGCAAACCTCATGATGTCATTGTTTTTCTCTGCTGAGTAGTATTCCATTGTGTATATGTGCCACAATTTATTTATCCATTCTTCAGTTGAAAGGCATCTAGGTTGTTTCCAGGTTTTGGCTATTACAAACAATGCTGATATGAACATAGCTGAGCAAGTGCTCTTGTGGTATGATTGATCATTTCTTGGGTATATGCCCAGGAGTGGTATAGCTGGATCTTGGGGGAGATTGATTCCCAATTTTCTAAGAAAGCGCCATATTGATTTCCAAAGTGGTTGTACAAGCTTGCATTCCCACCAGCAGTGGAGGAGAGTTCCCCTAGTTCCACTTCCTTTCCAGCATAAGGTGTCTTCAGTGTTTTTGATCTTAGCCATTCTGACAGGCATAAGGTGGTATCTCAGAGTTGTTTTGATTTGCATTTCCCTGATGATTAGGGATGTTGAGCAATTCCTTGAATGTCTTTAGCCAAAAGGATACGGTCAACAAGGCAAAGCGACAGCCTACAGAATGGGAAAAGATCTTCACCAACCCCACATGTGACAGAGGACTGATATCCAGAATATATAAGGAACTCAAGAAATTAGACATCAAAACGACCAACAGTCCAATTGAGAAATAGGCTTTAGAACTAAACAGAGAATTCTCAATAGTAGTTGCTTTTTAACTACTGACGCATTCTGCTTACCTTACCATTAGTTTTTTTTCACATTTCTCTATAGCAATAAATTGTACATTTATGCGAGTTTATAAGTCATTTGAATACCACCATTTATAGGACAGCATTCTCAGTTTCTTTGCTCATTTTCTTATCAAAATGTTTGTCTTCTCAAAAAGTGACGTATAAAAAAACCTGACTCATAAAGTTCAGACCAATACAAGTATGTTGCCAGATTGATAGGTTCTTTTTTTTTTCCCCCCTATGGCTGTTTGAACTTACCATCATCTGGAAATTAAAATGAATTTTAGTCATACTCTATTTTCTTTCTAATTTCCATCTTTAGTTACATTTGAAAAATCCTTTACTGAAAGTTTATACAAGTATTCAACATGCATCATTTTAATAATTTGTTTTTCAATCTATACAATTCATTAAAAATGCTTAAAATTGTTTTTTTTTTTTACAATCATTCTTTAACATGTGCTCTTCTTTCCTTTCCTTTTTTTTATTTTAGCATACCTAACCATTTATTGACTCACAGCCTTCCCCAAGCATTTGAAACTTCTGCCTTACGGCATACTAAAGTTCATTGGTGCCCTTAACTTCATTCTAGAATTTGTAAGCTGCCATACTCTGTATTAGCATGTCGGCTGTATTATTTTGACAATAGTAGACAGGACAAAGATCCATGCCACTTAGTCAGTTCCTAGTTCCAGAAAGGGCATATTCTACCTTCATATGAAACAGTGTCTGAACATACAATTAAGTAAGGGCTTTGAAATAGGTACATGGGACTAGCTCATCCACACGGGGACCAACACAGCATGAAGCATCCTTTCCAGAGAGTAGGCAAGGGGAAGTTTGAGCACACACAAAGGAGAATATGAATGGAAGTAGAGATGTAAAAATGCTGAGGGTGAAGAATGGAATTGTATGGTCAGCCACACACCTAGAGTGCTGGCAGCTCCTTAAAGAAGTCTCTCCTTTGAAGTGTTCAGAAGGGTACACCTGGCTAGCATTTTGATTTCTACCAGGATCACAAATTTTCAGTTTTTGAAGTCTAGAACTATAAGACAAAGCATTTCTATTTTTTTTTTTACACCAACATTATGGTATCTGCTACAGTAGCTCTAGGAAGCAACTATTGTAACATTATTACAGAACTCATTTCAAGAACCATGCTAGACTTGTTTTTCTGTTTTCATTACAATTCTTATTCATCACTTAACTGTTTGTTGAAGGTTTGCTTGTTGGTCATTAGTCTCTCACATTTTATTTTATTTGCTTAGAAAATCTTCATAATCATTTATCAAGCGCTGCAATAAACATCTTTAATTCATTTCCATAAAATACATCAACTACTCCAACTCACCTATTAGATAGTGGATGTCCAATTACTAGAGCATGCTTACCTATGTAGAAATATCCATCTTATTTCTCATTTTATAATCTTAATTGAATCTGCATATTTCCTTAGATACTTGGATATTTCTTATTGAAGGTATTCTGATATTTTAAATAGATTTCAAGAATATAAGTATATATATGTATATATATATATAATCAGACAAATGACTCACTTTTACTTCAGTAATTTGTGCATGAAATGTATAAAAAGGACTTTAAAATTTAGATGAGGATTACATAAATGAAAACAAAAACAATAGTAATTATGCTCATGAATTTATGTGTGATTCTTGGTACAGTTCATTTTTGTACCCTGTAACTTAGCAGAAAGAGGACTATAGGCCCACAAAAGATTATCTGCATTGTGACAAATTTGATGGCCAACTATCTATTTCCTCACAAATAGTTCATGCACTGTAACAAAATTTATATGACAAAAAATAAAGTCACTATGGTCAATGGTGGACTCTGGAGGCATGAAAGCTATGATGAACTGCTAGGAAGATCTGTTTATATCAACAATATACCTGATGTTGAACAGAATAAGAAGCAGTATCTATACATAAAATAAAATGGTATCAAAAGCTCCAGAATTGAAAATGATGCTTTATTAATGCGAAAATAACTTATTGTCATTGATGCAAACATGCCAGTTATGAGCTGCTTTTCTGTATATTCTGAAATCAACTTAAGTTGCAGAAGAAAAGGGAGTAAGGTCTTCTATATGGAGAGGGAGGAAATATAAATTTGCTTATGATGGATCCAAAACTAAGTTGACAGCTATTTTATTACCAGAGAATCCATAAATGAGGGAACAAACCTATGAAGTTTTACCTAAACAAGCTGTTTTCCATTGTCAAACTGATGAAATATTCTAAAATATGAATAGGATCAGATGATATCTATTTAAACACCCTGAAGATTTACATGGATCAGTTACAAGGAGATTGAACAAAATAAAAAAAAATAAGTATCTGAATCAAACTTGGCTTTTTCTGAGACAGGATCTCTTGTATTCTATCTTATCCTCAAACTTGCTTTATGGGTGAGGATGACCTTGAACTTCTGATCTTCCTGTTTCACATTCTGCCAAACTTTGATGTAGTGTGCACTATAACCCATGGGATGATTTAGAAGGAGCACATAGCAAACAACCTCCCCTTGTACTAGTAAAAGTGAGGTGTGGTGTGTGCCTAACAGGATAGCTGAGTACTTCATGCTTTCAGAACTTTTTCTCACATAGTGAACCTATAACTGAACAGTATCTATTTATTGGAATTTCAGAACATTTAACTGACAAATGAAGACATTCAGTCCTTGATTCCTTTCCTCAAGGAAGCTGCTGATCTTTAAAAGTAAGCTTAGCTCCTTCAAGTGGTTTTAAGAGACAACTATCTCAGACAATAACAACAAAACAATAAAAATACAGGAATCGTGATCACCCATGTCCTTATGACAAGAGTGTCACTGATATTTGTTAACATAAATGATCAGAGCATTTATGGAATTTCCCAATTTCTGCCCCAACCCACATCACTGCTTCCTTTGGATTATATGGTGGGAGGCTTTAAATGGTCTGGATATACCTAGCATTAAGTCGTTTGGAAAGGGCCTATGTAAAAATGTCAGGGAATAATGATATAGTGTATATGGCATGAATGGTGTGTTATATTAATGTATACAATGAACAGGCACATCAAATACAATTCAAAGTAGAGTATGGTTTGAAACTAAATGTACCATTAGTCTTTAATTCAGTCCTATATTGATGGTAAATCTCTGTAAATTGATATATGATATTGCATATCAAAATGAAACATTGATAATATTGCAATATTATGAACAATTTTGCAAAGGTCTGTGTATTTGTATGATGAATGTTGATACACTCTATTAGGAAAGTATCTAGACCTACTGGAACAAAATTCCCTCAAGAGGGTGCCTGTTAGCACACAGTACCATTTCTGAAAGCCATTGTCTGTGTGTCAGTGATGACCCCGACGATCTCCTGCATCTCCAGGACTTCTAAGACTCAGCTGTTAGATGTGCCCACAACTATGTTTTCTAGAATTAAGAGAATACAAAGCAAATTCAACACAGGAATAGGTGCTTGAAATAAATTGAAAAAAATATAGGCATATGCATTTGATGAGCTTCTCCCAAAGAGGCAGAGAGGGCTTGCTTAATTTCTAAAGCAAAGAATTGCAACATCACATGTGGAATTCTGTCTGCAAGGAAATATCCATGAATGCCTTGGTTTTCAATCTTTTCAGTGGGAAGTGCTCAGACATTCACCACCTGGCTATCATACAAAAATCTCAGGCCCTCAGAAGAAAAGCCAGTGTTCCATAGAGCATACAGTTACATGGGCATCTTAGGCATTAGAGTCCAATCTCATCCCTTATACGAATAGAAACATTCTCATTATCCAAGATGGAAGATGTCAGCCGAATGGCAGTGTTCACTGCAGGCCATTTAGAAAATATCCTTGGATTGAACTGAGGACGTGTGCATTCTAGGCTAGCATTCTACCTCTAAGCTACTTTCTGATCTCCACAGGACTTGCACACACATACATACATCCACACAGATAAATACACACATGCATATAAAATAAATCTGTCAAGGAGAGAAATTCAACTCTTCTTCTTTTAGAAATGTTTTTCTATTTTTTTTTTTTTGCTAATTACTCTTGCTAGTGCTTCAAGTGCTATGTTAGCTAGAAGCAGCTGGATGGAGCTTCATTTTCTGTTCCAGTTACTAGAGGAAGCACTTCTTTCTCACCCTGGACAACATGTTAGATGAGAATTCATCCTATACAACCTTCACTGATATAAAGGGTTGTTCCATCAAACTTTCATTTACTGAACAGTTCTCTCATGAAAGAATGTTGAATTTCATCAAACGCATCTTCTGTTATCTTCCTAGTCTTTTAAGAAGAGCATATAGTCCCCAGCCTACATTTTGTGAGTATTATGTATCACATGGTAATTTTTCATGTATTGAACCACTAGGGTTGTGGATCCAGATAGCTCTTAAAAATTTAATCTCTTATTACACTGTTGAAATCAATGCAAACATTTTCATATCTAGGATACTGGCCTAGAATTTTCATTATTTTTAGTGTCATCTTCTGGTTCTCATATTAATGTGATGCCAAATTCATAAAATATGACTAAAGGAATTGAAATCAGTATATGAAAAGGACTGTTCTATCCACTGCAGCATGGTTCATATTAGCTAAAGGATGGATATAACCTAGATACCTATCAATGGATGTATACATGAATAAAATGTGGTGCATGTACACAAGGAGATACCGTTCAGCTTTTCAATAGAAGTAAATCTTTTGACAGCATGAGGGCTGATGGAACATGTTAAATGAATCAGCTAGATGTAGAAAGACCAATTATGCAAGACCTCACATTCAGAATATTAAGATGCTGAGCACATAGAAGCAGGGAGTAGGATAGCTGCTATTATGGGATGTGAGTAGGCTGTGGAGAATGGTTGTCAAGCATAAAGTTTCAGTTTAATAGAAAGAATAAGTTCCAGAGATCTGGTGGACAACATTTTGATTATGGCAGTCAGTACTATTGCATTACTGAAAGTTTGTACAATAAAAGCATGAGTTTAAGAAGGAATGCTTATATTAAATAGCCCTACTCAGCTAATATACAATTCATATCCAATCCAAAAAATGCACTGTAAATGACAGATATGCAAATTGTAAAAGAAGTATTGTATTTTCATGATAGGTATATGCACGACTGCCTAAATGTATGTATGTTCATCATGTGCAAGCATTATCTATTGAGTACAGAAGAGGGCTCCAGATGCCCTGGAACTGTAGTTACAAGAGGTTGTATGCTTGCTCATGTGGGTGCTAGCAACTGAACCTGAGTCCAATGTGATAGTACATTTTCATGTGTTTTGGCCAGTTGCTATTCATGTGTTGGTTCAGTTTTATAATATTTTACTAGCATGTCTATGTTATGAATATATTGGCACTATATCAGCCATAGATTTTATTAGTTGCTTAACTTTCTATATTTCATATAAGACATTTTAATAATATCTGCCAGTGTTTTCTTTTGGTGAATTCACACCTTCCCTTAGACTAATGTTATTATTCTATAATTTCTGTAAACTATCATTTAAGTTGGAGAGCATTTTAACTCTCACATCTCTGTGACTCAGGGCACCTTTGCCCCTTCTAAGAATATTTCCATTTTCTAAGAATACTCTGACTTTCAGAGCCGGGTAGAGATGCTGTTGTGTCTGGTTGGCATGGGCTGTGATGATGTTGTACATCCTACTAGGCACAATGTGGCACCACCCAGAATGGGAGATAAGCCAATTATAAATAATACTAAATTGAAAAGGCTGCACAAGGTAGAAAAAATTAAAACCCGAAGTTTTAGGGAAAGGGAAAAAATCATTTTGGCACCATGACAATTGTAGTCTATCAAAACTAACAAAATTTTAAGAATTATTAATCATTCAGCTTAATAGACTAAAGATAAAGGGATTTCCTGTACCAATAACCAACTCAAAATAATAAAAAGAATATTATTGCTTAAAGTTATAACACAATAAATAAAACACCTTGTAAAGTACATCAGTTATATTAGTTATACTTTGCAACAAGAAGTATGTGTGTATCTGTGTGTGTGTGTGTGTGTGTGTGTGTGTCTGTGTGTCTGTATGTTTGTCTGTCTGTGTATGAGTGTGTTTGTCTGTGTATGTGTGTAGAGGCCAGAGGGGTTTTCTTCCTCAGGCATATTTCACTATTCTTGGTTTTGTTTTTTAGACAGTGTTCCTCCTTAGCCTGGAACTCACAACATAGGCGTGGTGGCTTACAAGGGAGCCCCAAGGAGTGTCTTCCTGTTTCCACAGGCCCTCACTGCTGGAATTATAAGTACATTTTGCCTTCTCTGAGTTCTAGCAATCAAACTCAGGTCAAGTAAATTACCAAATGAGCTATCTACCAAGTCCTTTTCCGTGTGTGTTTGCATGCATGCGTGCGTGCGTGCGTGCGTGCGTGCGTGCGTGCGTGTGCGTGTGCGTGTGCGTGTGCATGTGCGTGTGTGTGTGTGTGTGTAAAGGGAGACACAGAGAGACAGAGACAGAGACAGAGGGAGAGTTTTGTATGAAGTTGTTAATGTGCTTGTGTTCTGGCCAATAAGCTTTAAAGATTGGTCTGTTTCTGAGTTCCTGGCACTGGAGTTAAAGATGTGCACCAGGAAGCCCAGTTTTTGTTTTCCTTTGTGGGTTCTGGGGATCAAATACCAGACCTCATGCTTCCAATGCAAGCATTTTACCAACTGAGGCATCTCCCCAGCCATTCTCACAACACTTCTAAAGATGATGGTAGTAAGGGCTGATCATCAAATATCTTCAGGCTCATTTTCCTCCTCTGAGCCCTGGCTTCCTTTCACACTAATGCGGGTATTATTTACATCTGATCTAAGGATATAATTCTGTCTTTCTTTTCAGTATTAGAAATAATCAGGCAATTTATGAAGCTTACACAGCAATCCCTGTTTACTTTGAAACAGACCCACCTCTGGCCTCATCAATCATTCCAAGAGACCAGATTTCTTCACTCCAGGAGGGATGCTGTGGAAGGATTGACAGCAGTGATTTCAGCTTTTAGTCCCCAGTGAGCTATCCCCACTATTCAGTAAAAAGCCCTGTATTGGCTCATATAGATTGCTATATGGATACTTTTAAGAGGAATAAACCCTCTCTAAGTGTACATGGATATTCTATGGCAGTAGTTTGGAAGTTTCAAAGATTTTTTTTTTCTTGTGGTCTTTTGGAAGAAACAATGCTCTGCTAATACATTAATGGTATAACCAGGTCTTAATTTGTGAGGTGTCACAGGTTTATAGAGGCACAGATACTTTATAGAGGTCTAAACTTTTGTTAATTCCAAATCTCATCTTCCTCTTCATAATGCCATATAGATTATCAAACTGCACCCACTTATAGGGAAATGGAAGTTACTTTGCAAGGCTCATTGTCGCTAAGTGGGTGAGTCTTCATCTGTCAGTTTCTTCCCCCTTCATGCTCCAAACCCTGAGAGTCCTGAAGCTTTTACCAAAAGCATGAGCAAAAGAAGAATGTTCTAGCCTACCAGGGGCTTCTCTTACTGAATTATGTCACTGCTTCATAAGGAAGAGACCACCAAATTCCAACTTGACTTAAGCAGGGACACTTTGCTCAACCTGGGTGAAGGAAGGAGGGGACTGGACCTGCCTTGACTGAATCTACCAAGCTGAGCTGAATCCCCAGGGCAGACCTTGCCCTGGAGGAGACAGGAATGCTGGGTGAGCTGAAGGAAGGGCCGGGATGGGTGGGAGGAGGGAAGACAGGGGAATCTGTGGCTGATATGTAAAATTAAATTAAATTATAAAATAAAAATAATAAAATAAAAAAATAAAGAAGATTAAAAAGTAAAATATTTAAATCAAGTAAATTCTGAGTTGCTTCTTGCTTCATTTTCTCTAAGACTTCAAAGACTCTGTTAAGAGGAAAACAGTAAATACAGTTGTCTTTTGGCATCCAAGGTAGGGGCCAGAAGAAAGCATTAGATATCTTGAAACTAGAATTACAGAAAATTGTGAGAGCTGGGGGTTATCTGCAAGGGTGACAATTGGTTTTAACTCCTGGGCCAACTCTCCATCTCTGCATAGACTGTATATACATCACTCAATGGACGGTTAATCCACTGCTAATTACGTAATGCTACTATGTATAATACCTAATAAAAGAGAAATGTCCTATAGATAGTTGCTCAGTAGACTTTGGAACTATAAGAGCAAGGTGTTTTTTTTTTTTTTAAATAAAATGAGTACAAGCACATCTATTAGTTATTTTTATGAAACAGTCTCCAGTTTGCCCTCAAATTCATTTTGCTATCAAAGATGAACTTTGAACTTGTCAGAGAGCTGTATAATCATCAGGTTTCCTGATTTAAATGTTTCCAAGCACAGTACAAAAAGAATGAAGCTGAGCCATGTTATCCCCATCACCTGAAAACAAAACATAACCAAAATCATCAGTAATGGAAACTTACAGAAAAATATGTTAAAGGAGGGATCCTTGGGAAACAAGAGAACCCTACAGCTTCTTGGAGGGTTCCTGTACAGTGCTTATCTGGTGACTAAATTTGTCAGTATTACTCATCATGAAGTAGTCTCTGTTTGATATATCTTTTTCTCTGATAGTCACTAGAAGAATTAGTGTAACTTATATCCTGGTACAAGTGTGTTATTGAATAGGCTCTACACACACACACACACACACAAAAAAAAAAAAAAAAAAAAAAAAACCAGAGGCACACATGAACTTAGGTCCATGTACCTTTATTAATATGAAGTAAATTCTTAATTATTGTGGGTGTGGGTGTGTGAGTGTGGGTAGGTGGGTGTGCATTCCATGTGATGCTTGCAAAGGTCAGAAGACAACTTGTGAAAGTCAATTTTCTCTTTGTACTATATGGGTCCTGGGGATTAAACTCAGGTCATTGATGTCAGGTGTCTTCCTTGATTGCTCTTCATTTCACTTTAATTACGTGAATTTCTGCCAACCAGATTCTTGCTGTTTCTGGCTTGCCAAAAACAAAGTGCAGCAGAGATTCCTCATCTCTGTCTCCACAGCTCTGGGATTACAGGAAGGACACTGCACCTGCCCACGTGTTTATGTGGATGAGGGGTCTCTGTGCCACGTGTTTATGTGGATGAGGGGGTCTCTGTGCCACATGTTTATGTGGATGAGGGGGTCTCTGTGCCACATGTTTATGTAGATGAGGGATCTCTGTGCTCTGGTCTTGACACTTACATGACAATAGTTTTATCTAAGGAACCATCTCCTTGTCCTGACTTCATTATTGTACCATGACGTTTGTTATTTATATTTACTTATTTGATTTGATTTTATGTTGAATTACTCTCCTTTTTAAAGTGCTAGAACATAATTGTAATAGAGCTTGAATACCATAGTAAAATTTATATATAGTATTTAGTTTTCTCTCTCTATTTCTCTCTCTCACCCTCTCCTGAGGAAATCTCTGTTTCTCTAAATATGAGCATTTATATTTTAAGTATTCTGTCTGCCCCCAGCTTTATATGTGTAGATAAACAAGAGCCAAATCACACTCTTAAAAAAAATATGATAGAGAAAACTGGGATACAATGAGATTTATGACCTAGATCTGATATAGAAAGTTGAGTGGGTGATAAGCTAAAGTAGTTAAGTTTTTTTTTTCCCCCCTTTGGTTTTGCTTTCGCTCAAGAATTCTCTGGGGTTTGCAAGTCTATTTCACATCAGATAGTAGCTTATTACAATATTTTGACTTGATTTCCACAGCCAGTAGGGTCGGAAGTATAAATAAGTCTGCGTCTGGAACCTCCGGTTTGTGTCTTCAGTATTTCTGTAGAGTGTGTTATTCTATGGCTTGATCCTGTCATCAATTCACATCATGAGAAAATAATATATGATATGATTGTGTCTTTTAGTTTTCCTTTCAGCTCAAGAGTGTTTTATATACAGTTCAGCTGTGCCCAGTATCTGCAGTGCTCTTCTCTTACCCTACTTCATTTTCCTGTAAATACAGCAGGGACAGATTTATTCCCCAAGAATTAGTGCTGAAGTATCCCATTTTTTCTTAACTATCTGAACCCATTTTTTGCCTTATATCTCACCATCTGCATAACAGTCTGATTAGCCTTCTAAATTTTCTGATAAATTCTCTGATGCCTACCTATAAGTATTACTCCCCAATTTTTGCAGTCAAAATACTTCCATTGAGTTTCAAATCTACTAATGAATGTAGATTTGAGCTAAGAGCTTTGTTTCTTTAAATAGATGACGCCTTCCTGTGCTGCTAAAATAATCACAGTAGACAGTGGGAGAGGTGTTCTTCAACACTGAAGGGCTGAGAACTCTTAATATGTCTTTATTCAGAGCCAAAAAGTAATGAGCCATAATAGGAGCTATCCAGAATGGAACTGCAGAGTAGACATATTGGCTTCATATTTTGAGAGCAAGGAAAAACCCATGGTGGCCTTTATAACTTGCCTTTAAGCCTGAACCTTAGAACAGAAGTTGAGGGAATTCAACCTTAGTGTATGTCATCATTAACAGTGGGAAGCTATTTTTTCTTTCAAGCTTGTGAAAGGAAGCCAACATATCAGAGATAAGAAAGGATCTCCTTCGAAGCAAGAAAGAAAACCCATCAAGGAGAAAGAACAAGCAGGAAAGCCTTTATCAAATTCCCTCCACCAGAGGTGCCCCAGGACACATGCCTCAGGCTGTTCATCCAGGCAGGAGCTCTCTTGATCTTCCAGATCAGAGAGAAGATGCAATCAACCTCTAAGTGAGACAGGTGAGGACTAGAGATGAAGAGAAGAAAATTAGGATCACCTCAAAGTGAATGGATCTTCATTATCTGCCTTCCAGGAAAAAAAGGAGAAAGGAAGGTGTGGAAAATCATATTATTGTTCCCTATGAGTTTCATCTCTTCAGAACTTTTACTCATAAGCCCAAGGACCTAGAATATGGCTCTCCCAAGTCAATACTCTTCCCTCAGAGTGGAGAGTTTTGTCATGATTGTGACTGACACTCAAAAATGAATAGAGAGCAGCAAGAACAAAGGAGTTTGTTACAAACTAATGTTTCATGTTCTCACTGAATTAAAATAATCAAAGTCCCCTTATAAAATAGTACAACATATTACTTGAGGAAGAATTTCAGTGTTCATCTGAATGCCTCTCCAGCAAGGTGAAAAACCCTTAGAGAGGCTTACATCAACCATGCTGTTTGAGATATCTTTATGGAATACTTTTCCTGGAAGAGAAAGATGATTAGTCTAGAGAGGAGGTGGATGGTCAGCAGGAGGTTGGTACAAAATGTGGAGGTGGGATTCCTCTGATGAATTTCAACTGTGTTATCTTTTCTCCTCTGTTCTCCTGCCTACTCTACCATCGCTGATGTATGTATAGTGTGTGTTGAAGAGTATGCCACTTAGCACCTTTTTTATGTGGCTGCATCTCTGGCATATTCTCTCCCCTTGAGGCAGGAAGAATGAGCCTTATATTGGCTAGGATTGAGCTCTATGATTTGAATGACAAACAAATAACAACTTGCAGAGAGAACACTTTGATATATTCTTTGCATTTGTAGATTATTGATTAAAACAATCAAAATACTAGACTCCAAACTGAATTGAAGAACATATTAGCATTTATGTTGTATTTGTTACTTTTATATGACTGTGACCAAAATACCTAACAGAAACAACCTGAGGGAGAAAAGCTAACTGTAGCTCAGAGAGTTTGTCTCATTGTGAATTACCCCCACCCCAGCCTATATTAGAACGTCATGACTTCAGGAGCCTGGAGCAGAGAATAGCCATTTATATAACAGCAGATGGGATGCAGAGAGTCTGGAAGGAAGCAACCAGGGATAATATTTGCCCAATGACCCACCTCTACTAGCTAGACTCCATCATCCACATTTTCTTGGACCAAGCACTAACAGGTGGCAGGGGAGGGCATTTGACATTCAAATCATAGCATGGTTCATATGTAATAAAGATAATTAAGATTTATTCTCATACTGTATAGTTTTCTTTGTGGAGTAGTTACTGAAACTAGTCATTACAGCGATCACATTATCTATACTTTCCCTTTCTGTTGTTTATTCTGTTTATCTGTATTCAAGCACAGTACAAAAGTGAATGGGAAAACCCAGCAAAAGGTGTCCCTTGCTTTAAACTCCCATGGTCTACAGAGAAGTGAGATGAAAATTCTCTGCCTTTTCACCTTCCCAGAAGGTGACATTCCCCTTTGTCCATTGTCTCTATACTATGATGTCATCTGTCTGGCCATTTCAGGTACCTACTGGCCTTTTCAGGTAACAGATACTCCTTTCCACAAACAAAGTCCCAGGGTCCTCTTCTGAAGTTTTCAGAAATAGAATTTAATTAATTAATTAATAATAGAAAATAAAAGATATTAGAGCCTGTAAAGATGGCTCTGCAGTTAAAAAACCTGGATGCTCCTGTAGATGACCAGAGTTCAGTTTTCAGCATCTACATGGTGCCTCATAACTACATAGATCCTCAGTTCCAGAGAATTTGGAGCTTCTTCTGGCCTCCATAATCAATGGATAAATGTGGTGCATAGAAATGCATGCATGTAAAACACCCAAAAATAAACTATTTTTAATAAAAAGAAAAATAAATAAAAGGACATTGAGCAGAGACACACAGTTCCACAGAATCATATGATTATTCTTATCTCTTGTGTGAATACCTTTAAAAAGTCAGCAGAAAATTTGATCTAAACTAGATCTTGCTTTACAAGCTTTCTTGCACTTATTTTGAAATTATCTCACCATTTTCCTTGGATATCATTAATCTCAGTCATTGCTAAATCCACGTGGGTTAAGTAGAGAACATTAAACTTTGTATCTTTGCTGATGTTCCAGTACTGGTAAATGTGACCTTGTGTTCAAGCTCATTTTTGCTCTGATTGAGTTAAAGACAGGTTATTCACTCATTGTGTTTGTCTTGATTCTGTATTGAAAATTACAGTATCTGATTATAGAGATACACGGGGAGAGACAGAGAAGGTCACATGATTGAATAACTCCTTCTGTAATCTAACTCTCACATGTTGCTGCCACACACATGTCTTTTGTCTTGACCTGAGGGCAGAGTCAATTGCAGTTCTGTGCACATTTCCATAGGACCTTGTACTTAGTTCAATTACATTCATTCACACACTGTGCTGGGAGTATTTATTTACTTGATTCTCCCACTGCCCTATGACGTCCTTCAGTTATAATGATGATTGTGACCCAGTACTCCAGATCAAAAATGTTCTCCTCTTGAGTTTGAGGCAATACTCCAAGGCTTAAGAAAAGAAAAGAAAGAAAAAAAAAATGTTCTCCTCATAACAACAGCAAGAACCCAGAGAGAAATTTAACTTCCCACTTATTTTACATATTCAAAATAATGCATGGGATGTTTATCTGTCTCTTTAATACCAGGGATCTTTCCCAGCAAGTTTTATCTTTTAGTTTTCAGGTTATAATATCATTGCAACATTTCTCGCTTCCCTTTCCTTCTTCCAAATCCTCTCATATAGCTCCTACTGTCCTTCAAATTCATGGCTTCTTTTGTCATTAATTGTCCTTGTATGCATATATGTATATGTATATGTATATGTATATGTATGTGTATATGTATAGAGGGACATTGCAGAGAGGGGGTGGAAAGTTTGTAAGAGCCAGAGGATTAGAGAGTTTACTGTGATATTGTGTCTCCTAGCAATATCAGATGTTACATCTATAAAGTGCTACCCATATGGCTATCCAAATTCAAGCTAAATAAGAATGACACCAATGGACATGCCAGAATGGACAGAAAAAAAAATCAACTGTTCTTTTAATACTTCATTTCTATATGGTGAGCTTTCTTCTGAGTATAAAACAAATAAACTTGTATATAGAAAGAAAATAATTGTTTATCATAAGGAATTCCTTCCCTGGAACCCCTGCCAGGGAGTTCTCAGGGTTTGTTTCTTACTTTTCCTTAATATTGATTCACTGTGATAAAATATATAAAATTAAACTTTTCCAATTTTTAATGTGTATGTATGTGTGTTTTGTATGTGTGTGTATGAATGTTTGTATGTGTGCAAGTGCATGTGTTTCTGTATGTGTCTGTGTGTGTGTGTGCGCGCGCGCGCGCACACACACACACACACACACACACACACACACACACACATGCTCTTGCATGTGCGTGTGCATGTAGAGGTCCAGAGTTGGTGTTGGGAAGCTGCCTTGGCTGCTCCTTCACTTCACTCTATTCATTGAGACAAAGTCTCTCAAACAAACCAAGAGCTCACCTGGTGGCTGGTCTCTCTAGCTTGCTCACTCTGGGGAACCTATTCCCTCCATCTCAGTCTGGAACTATAGGTAAACCGTCACACACACACACACACACACACACACACACACACACACACACACCTGTAATTTGTGTACAATGTTTGACAAGTGCTTCAACCACTGACAGCCCTGTCTTTAGGCCCCACTTTCTTTCATCTGTTATAAATGCAATCTGCAAATTTTCAAATCTACAAGAAAAAGTCATCAATTGGAAAAGATCATTTATATCTGTTTAGCTATTACTGATTCTTTTGGGAAGAGGACAGGACAAGGCTTTTATATACATGAATGCACCACAGATGTGGTTACCTGCAGGAGACCTGCACAAGATCAAGCCAGTTAATAATTTAGCATGCAGTGCTGAGGGGCTCTGGATGCCCCAAGGCTAGCAGAACTGTTGACAGTTGATGGCTGCTAAACATGGAAGAGTAAATCACAAACATCACTACTATTCTGCGACTAAGAAAGCTTTTACATCCTTTCTGTCAATGAAGGCACATTCTCTAGGACAAGCAGAGGGAAAAAATGTGAAGAAGCTTTTCAAGACACTCTTCCAGGTCACAATTTGGGACTCAGAAGACACTGAGAGGACAGAAGCAGTGAGGAATCTTGTAGCTCAAGTGTGTGTTTTTCAGAAATCCGCCAAGTGTACTGCTCAGGATGACATCCACTGGTCATTTTGGTTCTCGGGGACTGACAGGCAATTCTGTAGACTCTATTTGGCTCTTCTCTGTCTTTTCACATCTACCCTAAGAAAAGTCACCACTGTGATGGTGTGAAGCCATGCTGTTGATTCAGAAGGGAGTTTATTAAGCTTCTTGTACATTGAGTAAGTTTCATTTCCACTGTGTATATTCATCTTAATTACATAAATATGTTAACAAGAAAGTTTTTTTCTTACTTTGATATCTTAATAAACATTTTATTAGTTCTTTGAGAATTTTATATAATGTGTTTTGATCAATTTCACTCCCCCTTTCCCAGCTCCTCTCGGATCCAGCCTCTTTTCCTTACTCACCCAACTTTGTGTCATTTTTTTTCTTAAACCCATCATGTTCAATTTGTGCTGCTGAACTGTTCTTGCATGTGTGGTCTTTCATTGGAGTGTATTCAAATACTCTTAAAGAAAACCGACTCTCCCTCTCCAGTTAGGTATTAGTTGCCAATAGGCTCCTTGGTGAGGGGTGTGACTTCATACTCAACTCTTGGCTTTTGATGAGATTTTCTCAGCACGGGTATTACGCTTGTTATCACAACTGCTGAGGTCACGTGTGCAGCTGTCCTGCTGTTTCCAAAAGACACTGTTTCCCTACAGTCTTCTACTACCTCTGGCTCTTACACCCTTTTTGTCCCCTCTTTTGGAATAAACTCCAAAGAAGTGTAGTGGAAATGTTCCATTTAGGTCTGAGCATGCTCCAGTCTCCTTTTCTTACATTGACCACTTGTAAGTCTGTCTTAATCATCAGCTACTGTAAATAGAAGTTTCTCTAAGAGTTGAAAGCCATACTAATCTATGAGTATAAGGGTAAGTCATAAGATTTCATTTAATACTAGGTCAATTTAGAAGAATCATAGCAATAGGTTCTCCTTTGGGACCTATGACCTAGCCACGGGTTCTTCATTGAACATATGTTAACCAATCATTTACTATGCTTATAACCTTTTATGAAGAAATGTATTACAAATACATGTTAAACTTGGAATTAGTACTAGTGAAAAAGTCATAGTGTTGGTTGTCAGCTTGACACATTTGGGAAGGGGAAACTTCCCTGGATAAAATGCTTCCACCAGTTTGGACTTGCTATTCTTGGGGTACCATTTCTTGATTGATAATTGAGAAGAAGGACATGGCCCAATGTGGGTGGTGCCATCCCTGAGCAGACGGGTCTGGGTTCTATAAGAAAGATACCTGAGCAAGCAGAGTTAGTAAGCCAGTACCTGAACTCCTAAATGACCTTTACCAGGGTTCCTACCTCTAAGTTCAAGCTTTGGCTACCCTTGATGATGGATTGTAACTTAGAAGTTTAAAAGAAGATAACCTTTTTCTCCCCAATTTTTGTTAGCCAGAGTTTTATCACAGCAACAGAGAAGCAAACTAGAACAGAAAACAAACACTAAAAATACATTCCAAAAAAGCAATGAACATGTGTCCTAGATTACCATAAAGAAAGTGATTAGTAGCAGAGGAATCCCAAAGGTGTCAAATTATTTGATTTGATTTTCCCAGCCAAAGGTCACTGTCACAGAATATACTTTCTCAGGAAGTTATCCAAGCCACCTACTAATTACTTAACAGATTCTATGTTATAAATTGCATCATTGTAATTTGATTCTTTCTTCTGCCAAATTCTTCTAATCGTTCATTTTAGCACATTAATTTTTCCACAAGCTTAACTTGAGGAGAAAAATTAGGGTATGACCATTTGAAAAATCTTTCTGTTGTTATAAATACTGCTAGTCATTCATGCAGTACATTCCTATCCCCGAGTTTCATGCAAATTATTCAGAGCAGATGCCAATGTCAACACAAGATCAGAATTTTCAATTACGTGATTATACTTCCTCCTTTGATAATCTAAGCAGCATGTTTTCTTTAGAGGATCCATAAGTAAATAATTTATTTCGTAAACTATCAGTAAATTGAATGTTGAGATAGCCATATTGCAACAACAAAGAGTTGTGAGCACTGTCTTTGGGGAATTTGGATAGGAGAGAATAAAATTAAAGTCCCAAATTACTGTAGTATATCTTGGAAAGGAATCTGCTGCAGAGTTTACTATGAGCCTGCCTGTGAATTAAATTTGTTCTTTATGGAATAATTTATTTTATAATCAAGGTATTCAGGATAGCTGGAACTCAACATACAGTTTTCTGTGTGGTCCATTTACATCTCTATTTTCACAGTATTGCATTTTTGTGGAACTGAGTATAGAAAACTTAACATGGAAATTTGGTCCTGACTGAATGGCTGGCTACCTATGTGGTGGTATTTTTATAAATCTTTTCAAATGTGCAATAATGATATTAGTATGGTAATAGGAAGCCATCCATGCATGGTATAAAGAGACTATTATATTCTGCATCAGAAAAACAGCATTGTCCAATAATAAACACAACTTAAATGAAATGAAATATCACAGAGCTCCTAACTTTGAAAACGTGTTAATTATTCATTTTATGTTGTTACATGAGAGAAAAGCCTAGATATCAGTTTAATCTCCTTGCTCAGTAAGAACTTTGCAGGTCAAGGTGGGAGCTCTCAGCTGCTACTCCAGCAGCATGTCTGCCCCCTGCTGCCTCCACTCCACTATCACAAAATCTGTCCCCTTGGAACCATAAGCCCAAATAAACCATACTTCTATTAAAAATAAATAAATCAATAAGAATAAGAGCATATGAATGACTCTGCATTATCTATATGGGCTTGGTTTATTTTAATAGGCAAATGGTAATATAGGACCTAAACTTTTCATTTGATCAAATATGGAACATTCTGATGCTAACCCAAAATAATTTTTGAAGTCTGCAATGAATCATAAAATATTAATTACTGTACTATTTGTTTATATAAAAGGGATAATGAACTAAAGAAGAAAAATTATTTTCAAATAGTTAATGAGTAGGTAACAATGCTTCCTTTGGTAAAAACAGCTGTAGTCAGAACTCAACATTAAATCATTTGATTATGCCAGGACTTGAGGGATTGATTGAACTCAAAAGAGACCATTTTATTTGGAAATTAATTTCCCAAAGTAGTCATTTACATTTTCCCATTTTTTCAAAGAAAGGAAATTCACATAGCAACCCTGTTTAAAAATTCAAACACTGTATTATCCCCACCTAGTAATTCAACTCAGAAGCAACAAGCCCTCCTCAGTAGTTTCATTCTGAAAACTCACTCATTCCCTTCCATGTCTCAATCTGAAAGGGTCCCTATGCAACACTGAAGTTAAAATTCAGAGGACCATTCATTTAATTTCTATTTATGTGAGCTAAGATGAGTAAGATATTTGCACACATGGCCTGTGTCACTTGAGATTACTTCCCATACCTCAGAAGGTTCTCTGCACACTTACCACGTGTCTTTACCAGATAAGTCTTCTCTAAGTCGAACCCTTCACTGGATGTTTGATATCACAGCCTTGGATCACAGATTATCTGTTGCCTCTTCCTCCTAGATCCATGATTTCCTATCATAGCTTCTCTTTTCTTCAGTAAGTCACAAGCTCTTTAAAACACTGTCCTCAATATGCTTTTGTCCATTGTGCATCTCCTAAAGAGGGTCTAGTGAGACTTATAGTTGCATAAAGGACTATTATATCACTGCAAAAAGCACAAGAACACCTATGTAGGCAGAAAGAAATCTGTTGTATTTTATGCCTATTTCAGTGTATCAGTAAATTATTGCTGTAACTAATCAAATGGCTACATTCTTTTAATTTGCTCTATTATAATAAAATATCTTATGATGAAATTGTTCTCTTTCAGAAATTTACTTTATGATTTTTCTTTGTCCCAGCTTGTTAAAATAAGTGATTAGTATGTTTATTTTCATTTTTCCTTTGTTAAGATTTAAAGAGATTTTATATTTACCTTTAAATCACTAAAAACAATTTATTTGCTCATTTTATGCTGATAGGGTATAATTTTTTCCAATAACGATTAGCTCTAGTTTTTTTAAATATGTCTGAACAGTTTAATACATAACATATAATGTACCTAAGCTAGCATATGCTTAAGGTAATATCTGATTTAAAAAAGATTAAAGGACACATTTAAGAGATCCATAATCTCTAAAATGCTTAATTTTTCCTCTATAATCTTTTTTAAGATACACTGTACATACTTTATTTCTCTAGTAATAATTTAAAGCTTATTTAATTATTGGAAAAAATACAATGCATATATAGTTTTAAAATATATTGTCTTTTAATTAGCTATAATTTTCTTAAACAAAAGAAGAATTTGATAGTGATGGAATATAGGAACTATAGAACTGTTTTATATTTGGCAAATAAAATACATTACTTCAAAACTAAAACTCCTATATCTTTATAATTTTTAAAATTCTTGAATTTTTCATTACTTTTTCTAAAATATTTTGGATATATATATGTATATATATATATATATGGAAATTTTAAACTTTTATCTTTTTTGTCTTATTAATTTGCTTTCAATCAACTTTTTTTGTTTTATTCCAATTCAACTTTTGGAAGCAAACTACATCCCTAAGTGGAACAATACTAAAAAAAAAAAAATCACTCAAAAGTCAGCTTAAACTGAATTATGTGAATTTCATCGAAGACAAAATAAACCAGACAAAGTAAAGCTGGCAAGAAATAGTTTAGTCAAGACAATTGTATTAGGGGAGTCAAGATTTTCCAGTGCTGTGAAAAGAATGAATTGGGCCACTAGTATTTGCTAATAGACCCTTAGAGAAGTCAGGTAGACTTGTCGTTGTACAGTGACTGAGACAGAAGTGCCATCTTTTGGAACTCATATTTTGAAGTGATTGCTTCCAGACCCTTGAGGAAAGTATGCCTGATGTCAACTAGGAAAGATTCTGAGGGAAGCCTTGTATCTCTCAAGGACAGAGCAAGAACTAAAATATGCTTGTTTTCACAAGTCAATGCATTTTAAACAAGGAATCAGGGGGACACATCAAGAAGAAATATGTTTAAAATTTAATCCAGCTGAAGTGAACAACAGGTAACTTTGATCATTTTTATAACTCTTTTATGATATCTCCTTTGCCTACTTTCTCTTTTCACAATCCTTTTTTTCACTACTCCACACTACGCTATCAACATTTGTGTAGACATTTTCAAGTTTACTGTTGTTATCACCCATCACGATGCCTTACTTCAAGTTGCTGCAACACAAAGTATTGTGTACTTAAATTATTCTGAATAGATTAGGGGCTGTAAAGTCAACACTATAGACCAACCCTGTATCTGGTGCATTCTAAAATCTTTTTCCCCTTGACAGAACCTTGCAAGAGTTTACATTTGACAAGCAAACCCTCACATTGAAAAAAATGTAATAAAATAAAAATAAAAAACGCTTTGTAACTATTGTATAAATGTGAGCCTGTGTAAGTGTTCAGTTTGCTTGAGCTTTTCAGTGTCAAGACCAGCTTGGACTCTGGGAACATCTAGCACAGTGTGAGTTCTTAGTTGACCTAGAAAAGATCTCTGAGGGACTGAGAAACAATTAGGAATTTAAATGGAGACACAATTTATGTAATTATTTATATTATTTATATAATTAATAATATATGTATTATTTATGTAATTCTTTGAAGTCTCTTTTACAAGGGCACTGGGCTCCTCATGTGTAACTGACTTGCATGGACTCTCAATACCACAATAGAGATCACAACCACAACAAGCTCAACACGTAGGAGAGAATAGACATTCAGTCTAAAACTCCATCCTTATTTATTTTCTTTTAAGTATTTTCATTCTCTTACACCTAGTGTCCTGAATTTGACACTTACTTTCTATTCTTTCTATGATGAGATAAGTAAAACAACAGAATATAACTTTTTTTTTTCAAAATCATGTGGGTGAATTTTCCTCCAATTCTTCATTATTCAGAGGGGAAGACTGAAAGTAAATCAGATGATGATGGGGAAAAATGGATATAGAATCCAATGCAAGAGAGATAAAAGAAGGCATTAATCATGGTACATGCTAAGAGGAAGATGCCTCTTGTGAGGTCTGACTCACCCCTGTTCTGGGTATCACAGCAGATGCATGGGAAAACAGCCAGAAACTGAATTACTTTTCTGTGCAACTGGCAGTGATTCAGGAGATCACACACAGCCGTATGTTTCAGGAGAAGTCTCCAGCCAGTGCTGTTTGAATTGACAGGCTGAGCTTTAGCTCTCCCAAGCAATTGTTTAGTCGTGTTGAGGAAGCAGAGCAGTTAAAGTGATTGCGTGTGGAGTCCTCTGTGCTGACTTCCTACTCCTCTGTTCCCCATCCCTACAAACAAGGTAATTTTAGTGGGAAGTTTGTCTGCTCTCATCTAAATCAGACCGAGTAGTTCTGAGTCAGACATTGTTTCCTGTTTGCAGTCTGACTTCTGCTCTATTAAATCTTTCCAAATAGCTGACCCAGTCATTCTAACCACACACCCCTTCCCATTTCTGTCTTTGATTGTTTCTTTAATTTTCCATTTTCTTCCTGTCTCCCTCTCTTTCAAATATTGGCCAGAGCCTGAGTGTGCTTTCTCTGGTAACTTGGGATTTTTAATCCCTTCACTGTGAAGCTGTTTCATCTTACTCTACCACACGAATGCCCACAAGCAGATTTATTTATTCTTCATCAAACCACCCTCTGGATACCTCCCAATATTTACAAACTTTTCTTTAAATGCTAATAAAATTGTTCTTGAGCTTCCTTTCAAGTTTGTTCTTAAATTCTTTTATTAATGAGACTAAGAACCTTAAGAATGGTCCCCAATTTCCAAATAGTGGATGGTATCCCAGGTGAGGTTCCTCAAATTTTCTGTTAATATACTTGTCACCATATAACACATGTTGCTTTTAAAATTAATCCTTGAAATAAAACCTAAAGAAGGACCTAAGTAAGATGAAGGAAAAATACATATAAAGGTCTAGGAATACCATCCTAAGCATTTATCTAACAGCTGCATTTGACAAGCAAACCCTCACATTAAAAAAATTAAAATATAATAAAAATTAAGAGAATAAACTCTTCGTAACTATTGTATTAAATGGGAGCCTCTGCAAGTGTTCAGTTTGCTTGTGCTTTCCAGTGTCAAGACCAGTTTGGACTCTGGGAACATGTAGCATAGTGTGAGTTCTCAGTTGACCTAGAAAAGTTCTCCGAGGGACTGAGAAACAAATAGAAATTTAAATGCATACAAATGGAGACAAATAATTTATGTAATGTCACATGTTTTTATTAAACTACTTGGGTGTAAAAGTCCTGCCATGACTTTGTTAGTAGATTTCTTTTGCTAGTACTTTATATATGAAAAGAGATGTACTAAATACTGCTTGTTTTTAATAATAAAGGATCTTAATACATTTTACTAATATTTATTTATTTATAAATATTTATTTATATATTTATTTTTTTAATTTTGTAAAATGACTTCTGAAATAGGAAATCAACTTTTCCAACTTCAAACAAAATTTTTCACAAATAAAAACCACATTTTAATTAGCTCTCTAATGAGATCCAGATTATAGCCCTACATGTCTGATGTCACATGGATATTTCCCTAACATCCATATATACATATTCTCTGTGGCCTCTATTATTGAAAGGTAAAAAAAAAACATGATCAATACAGGACTAGGGTTCTAGCAAGCAGGTGACTCAGTGTCTAGAGTTCCATGAGGGGTTCTTTTTTGTAAGTCTAGATGGAGTTATGATCTGATCTACAGTGACAGGAATTGGGTGGATCTTTATTCTGATTGACATATGGGCTGTTATGGACAATTTGTGTGAGTGTGTGCTGGCCAAAGATTCCAAAACTTTAAACACAGGAATATACTGCCATACACATGTATGTGACAGTAAGTCATGGATTTTTTTCCCTGCTCTGTTACTTCAAAGATAGATTGGTCTTCACTTGGACCCACACCAATTTAAGCTTTAAATCTTTTTAAAATAGCTCCTACTAGTATGTACTCAATGACAAATCACTCAAAGCAAGAAGTTTCTGACCACTGTCCTACCAAGAAAGACAGACAAATTCTCCCAGGAATATTCAGGGTCACTGGGCTGTCCATAGGCCTTCTTACATCACTGAGAAACATGGCCTTCTAAGGAATTAGTATTTTTTGTGAGTTTTGAAAAACAAGAATATATATTAAATTGGGCAATAATTAAGCTAGTCCAGCTTCTTTCAGGTACATTAATACAGCATATTATATTTTCTCTGATGGAGAAAAAAGTCTACCTTTCATGTAAGTGCCTTTTGGGAATCTGTATTTTCTGCATATTGGGCAACTCCAATGAGCTATACTGTCTCTCTCACCTGCAATCACACTGGTTGGGATTCACCTGTAGATCCTGTTCAAACATAGATAACTAAGCCTAAAAGCCAGAAGTTTTATTGAGTGAGTCTGAGATGGAATCAGACAATTATTATTTCCCACAAGTTAACTGTGAACACAGTTGATGCTCATAGGAGGCACCATTTCTGAAGGTGCTGATGGTCTCTCTTTGATTTTATGCAGTTTTGATCTAGACAGTGTAGACACACAGAGCTGTCCTCACGTATTAAACACCATTGTCATATTATAGATGTTTAATCTCAAACAACTGGTGCATGAAGCTGTGCTCCACAAACTCGAATACAAATAGGATTTATTCACATCCAGTGAGCTTGGGGTGAGACCTGGGGTTTCAC
Organism: Peromyscus leucopus; assembly: GCF_004664715.2. Classification (NCBI taxonomy): domain Eukaryota; kingdom Metazoa; phylum Chordata; class Mammalia; order Rodentia; family Cricetidae; genus Peromyscus; species Peromyscus leucopus. Next base: position 96,815,557 of record NC_051065.1, read on the forward strand.
ATGTCAATCAAACTCCTTTGTAAGGTGACTAGACAAGAAGACGAAGATTCCAGAAGACACTGGTGTGTCAGCTTTACAAACTTGCTAGGGTTAGTGAATTTTGTTTGTTTGGTGTTTTAATATATTTTAATATATATATAATTTAATATATATATATATAATTTAATATATATATATATATATATAATTAAATCCAGTGTATGTGTTGGCAATTGTTAATATGAATAAAGTTTCCCATGGCGGCCAATGGTGATGAATGCTTTGAGCGAGAGTTTTAGGCCATTGTGAGCAGCCAGATGTGGGCACTGAAAAACAAAAATATTTATTCTGTAAGAACACTTGAATTTCACAGCTAAGTTATGTTCTCACAATTACCTGCTCTCGACAGAAAGGAACTTTTTGTGTTCTCAGAAGAACAAATATAAATAAATAAGCAGAGTGTGCAGGGAAGCAAAAATGGACTTTACCTTCTGAAGTAACTCATTTCACATCTCAGAGTATATTTTTAGTCTTACATCTGATCGGCATTAAGAACACTGTCTAATCACTGGAAACCTCTTTTTTTCTTTGTGCTTTTCAGGGTAGATGTTGTCTAAATAAGGAAGAGCTCCTTGAGTAGCATTGGTAAATTAATAAACCAAGTAGCACAATGACTCTTCTGGTCCTATGGGTATATTAGTGATCACCATTCTCTCCATCAAAGAAATAAGGGTCAGGACTGGGGAGATATCACAGCAGTTTAGAGCATTGGCGGCTCTTGCAGATGACCTGAGTTCAGTTCACTGAACCCACAGAGCAACTCACAACCATTCATATCTCCAGTTCCAGGGAATCTGGTGCCACCTTCTACTCTCCATGGGCATTATATGCATTTGGTGCACAGATATACAAGACAAAAACTCATACATATAAACAATAAATAAACCTTGGGGGAAATAAAACCAACAGAAGTCATTCCACACTTTCATGTCTGTCATTATTCAATCTCCCCTTCCCATAGTCTGATTAGAGTGATGGACACATCAAGAATAAGTTTCCTATATCTCACATTCAGGCGAATTCCAGTAGTTTACCCCCATCTATATTCTACAACAAGTGAAGAGGGGAGGTAATTACTCTGCTTGAAGTTAGACCCTGAAATATTGTGACAAGGGAGGTCTTTGTTCTTATCCTGCTAGAGAGATATTTGCAGGGGTGCTGTGGGATGGTCTGTATGTTAAATCTGTTGCTCTGATTGGTCAATAAATAAAACACTGAATGGCCATTGGCCAGGCAGGAAGTATAGGCAGGACTAACAGAGAGGAGAATTAAGGGAACAGGAAGGGAAAGGGAGTCACTGCCAGCCGCCACCATGACAAACAGCATGTGAAGATGCCAGTAAGCCATGAGCCACATGGCAAGGTATAGATTTATGGAAATGGATTAATTTAAACTATAAGAACAGTTAGCAAGAAGCCTGCCACGGCCATACAGTTTGTAAGCAATATAAGTCTCTGTGTTTACTTTGTTGGGTCTGAGCTGCTGTGGGGCTGGCGGGTGACAGAGATTTGTCCTGACTGTGGGCAAGGCAGGGAAACTCTAGCTTCACAGGGGAATTGTCCCAGTATTATAGACTATGTATATGCTTAATGTAAGGATAAAGCTAGAGATGCTGAACTTGTGTAACCTCAGCAACCAAGGATACCAGTGCAGAAGGATTCAAGCTTAAAGCTAACTAGGGCTACAAAGTGATCAGAACATATTGTACTAACATATATGCATGTATTAATATATATATATATGTGTGTGTGTGTGTGTGTGTGTACATATATATGTATATTTTCAAAAAAAGTGAGTTCAAAGTTAGCCAGGGCAACTTATTGAGATCATTTTCAAAAATTATATATATATATACAAGTGTGTGAGTGTGTGTGTTTGTGTGATGGATGGACAGGCAGCTATGTAATATAACACTTGTCTAGCATGTGTAAAATTTTGGTTCAATCCCTGTACTACAGGAAACAAAATAAGAAGAGAAAAGCTTGAAGAGTAAAACTATACTTTAGCTGTGAGAAGACAATACTGTTCTATAATTAATGCTGTACACCACTCTCAATTAGCCACAAAGTTGGAAGGGAGAATGACTTGTGTACCTTTATAAACAGTACTTAAATCTTCTAGAAGAAACTAACAAATTTATGTATGTCTTTTGCATGCTGCAGATACCAAATTCTCCCAATGAAAGGTCAATATTCATCCTATAACAAAATCTGCCTTCTCCATCCACTTGTAGATCTATTTATGATGGTGTCAGTCAGACTCGCCTTTTGATATTAAGTTTTGAAATGCATTATGTTTTTTGTGAGGGATTGAAGTAGTTATCACCCCTAGGGGTTCTGCATGAAAAGCAACTACACCTCTGTTTCCCTGCTGTCCTACTTCTTTAGAAAGTAGAGACTGACAATCCCACCTGTCAGCATCGTATATTTTCAAATCAAAACCTGACATAAACTCTATCACTTATTTTTCAAAAGGACTTCCTGTTTCTCAACAACATGCCCATAAACTAATCCTGCCTCTCATATATTTCTTAAGTATAGCTTTCAAGAATCAATTGACTGTTCATCATAAATTCTTTATGAAATTGGCTTATATTGTCATGTCAAACTATAGGCACTTGAAAAGTAATGTTTCAGTGATTTTTATGCCAAACATTTCATTAAATCTTAGGCATAGGCTTAATCAATATTTCATGGAAGCTTTCTATTCCTGGTGAATTGAGCAAGCGACTGACTAAAGACTGAACAAAACTCCAATGATATTTAGGTCTAGGAAACAGACCAAATTTTTGCCCAAATTGCCAAAGCAGGGAGGAGATAGAGGAATGGAAGAAGGATAGGAAAAGACCAAATGCAGCAAGAACACTCAATGTCAGGGTAAGTCAGTGATGGTCTTTCAGGGTTCAAAGTTAGAGTCAGAAGTACTGACAGTTTCAGACTTTCAAATAGATCTCAATCTTGAAGTTTGAAGCTCAAGGAAGTTACAAAAAGAAAATAATTACAATATAAGGAATATTTGGATGAAGAAGTTTCACTCTATCAGTGATAAAATGTGATTTCAGACAAGTAATTCATTTACACCCTATGAAATTTCCCTATTATAAAGTGAGGCCTTTGTGCTTATCTTGCAAGACAAGTACTTAAAGAGAAAAAAAATCAAATTTATCACAGAGTTTTCGTATCCTCAATACTTCAGTGTAAACAGAAAGAGGGCAATTATTGCTATGAATAGGATTGCAGTGGTTGAGAGACCAGAGAAAGGGGGTTAATTGCCTAGAACCACCAAGCAATAATGTTAGCTTCCACCAGTATCTTTTAAAGTATTAATGTATCTATCTAGAAATGATTATGCTCATAATGAATTGCTGGTCATAGCCTACATATTTCATGTGCAATCATCTACATTTCCCTAAGCCCTCTCTTCATTTCAGGTACATAGATTTATGCACTACATTATTGGAAGTTTTGTTGCAGGTATTGAAAATGTACAAAACCTTTCTTGACAAACTTTATTTCTGAACATTTCTAAAGGCTTACTCACACTATTGCTATCTATTTTTCAAAGCAGCACTTTAAAAGAGTTTCTAGTAATTTAACAAAGTCATTTCATCTTTTCTTGAGATCAAATATGGTTTTCAGCCTTAGGAGAAAACTTCACACATAAAATATAGATAGATAGATAGATAGAAATACATATGTACATACATACATGTATACATATTAGGTAGTAGATAGTAGAGATGTATGAATATATGGTATAGAGGTAGATTTTATGTATGTATGTATATATATATATATATATATATATATAGAGAGAGAGAGAGAGAGAGAGAAACTGATATATAGAAAGAGGATAGAAACAGAGGATAGATAGACACATATATACATAGATATGTAGATAGATTCATACATACATATATACATACATACATACATACATACATAGGTAGGCAGATAGATAATAGATAAATAGATTATAAGGCTCACGTTTGCAAGAAATTCAATACAAATTATCTGCCATCTTGGCAACTGATTCTTGGAGATGCATTCAGAAGTCACATAAAATTAAATCTCTGAAGCTAGCTAGCAAGGATGACCCTAAGAGGGATGTATGGTTTGCCCTGTGAAGGAGAAATCAATGAATTCTCCATGAGCAAACTGGGGAGCCTTCATTCAGTAACTGATGGAAGCAGATGCAGAGATCCACAGCACTAGGCTGAGCTCCAGGAATCCATTCTATGAGAGAAAGGAGGGATTCTATGAGCAAGTGACATGAAGATGATGATGGGGAAATGTACAGAGACAACTAGCCAAACTAGTGGAAATGCATGGACAGTGGACCAATAGCTGTGGAGCCCTCATGGGATTGGACTAGGCCCTCTGCCTAAGTGAGACAGTTATTTAGGTTTAACTGCTGAAGCGGCCCCATGGCAGTGGGATCAGGATCCATCTCTGATGCATGTGAGGGCTTTTTGGAGACCAATGCCTGTGGTGGGACATCTTACACAGCCTTGGTGCGGGAGGAGGGCCTTGGATCTGCCTCAACTGAATGTACCAGGCTCTGCTGACTTCCCATGGGAGGCCTTGCCTTGTAGGAGATGGGAATGGAGGTGTAGGTTGTGAGGGGAAAGCTGGGAGCAGGAAGAGGGAGGAGAGAGTGATCTGTGGTTGGTGTGTAAAATGTATAGAAAATTTCTTAATAATAAAAAAAGAAGAAAAAATATTAAATTTCTGAAAGAATATAGTGAGCCCTTTCTCTACCCACATCTAATAATAGGTTCTGTTTCATGCATTCAGGTCTTTTCTGAGGGTCTAAGTTCATGAAGAATTATGAATTTATATATTATTGCTTAGTATATTTTAAATACCTGTTATATTTTTTCAACAATAATATATATCAGTTTTCAAAATAAACCAATGAACCACAATTCAGTGGTAGGGTAAAAGATCAGCTAGTTGATTGAGTTTAAAATTTATGAGCTTCCCTAGTGTTACCCAATGAGGCTTCTTGCTGAAAGACTGGCACATTTTGTGAAAAATAGCTTCTGATTCAGTGTATTGGGAGCACTGAAAAAGTAGGAACCAAGGATAAGTCCAATGATGCGGATTAGTCTCCACAAGTCAGGGTGCAAAAACATGCAGAACTGGACATAACATAAACTCCTCACACTGATATACACAATATCTGAGGTACTAGGAGGAAGCTGTACATAATTCTTTGGGATGGAGTGCAATGTGATAGTTAATATTAATTGTCAAATTCACGTGCAGTATAATAACTGTGAGGAAGGGTCTCTGGGCATGCCTGTGGGCATTATCATGATCATACTAGTTTAGCTAGACAGCTTGCCCACTCTGAGTGGCACTATTCCCTGGTTGAGATTCTTGACTCTATTAGTAGAGAATAAAAAACTGAGTGAGCAGCAGGGTGCATTCACCGCTCTCTGCTTTCTGGTTGGCTGTGATACTACCAGCTGCTTCAAAGTTCTATCTCTTTAATTTCCCTGCAATAATAGACTATGAGTCAGAATAAAGGTTTTTTCTCTGAAGATGCTGTTTTCAGAGAATTTTATCAGAGCAGCAAAAGGAAAACTAAGACAGGTGGTGAGTCATAATGCTAGAGTTTAAGAATCCAGTGAGATGTTATTGGTAGGTAGAGCAGAAATGTGTCAAAGAAAGAAACAAAACTTTCTAGAAATACTGTAGGTTGTACAGAGATGCTTACCAGATGTTATATTTGGGGGGTTGGTCAAGAAAAAAAAATGAAATGCATGATTGTGGATTGATTCACTTCCTTTGGAGAATATAAGAGTATCTTGCTATTTGATATAGCTTCATTCAAGAAAACAAGGGCCAGAGAAGTCTGCCATGCTGATGCTCTGTGTTTTGTAAGAACATGAGAATGTGAGTGTGGTGGTTTATATTGGAATACAGTTATTCAGAATCAGGAAAGAAACCCTGTGATCTTGACAGTGACAGCTGTAGTTCTGGGTGGTACACACACACACACACACACACACACACACACAATCACACACACACAATCTCTCTCTCTCTCTCTCTCTCTCTCTCTCTCTCTCTCTCTCTCTCTCTCACACACACACACACACACACACACACACACACACACACACACACATCATTTCTCCCTAGGACTAACCACAAGAGACGGCTAATACCATCCACTGTGTTGACTTTTGATATTTCCAATGCCTAAAACTGTCCTCTCTAGCAGTCCTCAATATGTTTCAAGCTCTCCTCATTGCTTACTTGCTAATACTTCAGGTGACTCATTCTTTTGCCTCTCTTTTAAATTTATCACTTGATAGAAATAATTAGGAGGTGTGAGTATTTTTCAAAAGTGGGAGTCTTTATTTGCTTTTAAGTACACAGAATTATCCTTTCTTCTTGATAGTGCAAACAGAGTGGGCTATTACAGCCATCCCAGTAAATTAAATTACTTTTAAAAATAAAAGGAGTACATGGCGAAACGTTTAGCTAAAGGAGTTCTCCAGCTGACTGAACATTTATGGGCAATTCACCACCAAGGTAAGGTAAATTCACCTACAAGTAGCTATTTAGAAAACATGTGTATAATGATAGTTGTTAAAATTACCCAACTGAATTAGTCCTAACTTCAAACCAAATATGCACATCTCCAAACTGATAATGCCTTGAAGGATGGCAATATCATCAATGATAAGAAAATGAAAGGACCTAGTGAATGCAACTTGGTGAGGCAGAAACTAGCAAGTCATAACAAGTCCTAGTTAACAAGACTTAACTAAGACTATTTAACATTTTGATAAAAGCTATGCAGAAAATAAACAGGGCTTTGAAAGAAGGGATAACTTATATATGTAAATCTGAATGGAATGGTATTTTAGATAAGGTGGTTAGAGAGGACCTCTCCAGAAACATGACATTTGAACAGAGGATCAAAAGATTAGCATAAGTCCATTGGAATTGGGAAGAAAGAAAATGAAAACATAGAAGAAAAAGACAGCATAATCTATAAAAAAAAAAAAAGAACTATGAATATCAAGACCTAGGTATAAGAGAGGGCTGAGCAAGATTGAGAAATACAAAAAAAAAAAAAAAAAAAAAAAAAAGGCATATTTTTAACTTTGGTACAAGAGGAAGCAGAGGTGGGTTAACTGTTTATGATTCACTGACCTTTGAACACAGTGACCTCTTTCACAGAATCACCACAGTTCTCTCCCCTGTGTTAGAAGCTGCCCCAGCTCAGGAGCTCACTCTCTGCTTTAAGAGCATCCCATAAGCTCTTCACTCAAAGAGCAGTCTGCCTTGATCCTCCTATAGCATGCTTGATCCAATATGACCTCGGGGTGACTTCAGAGCTCTCACCTGAAGTTTCCTGTCTGAATTCCAAGTACCAAGGTTGTGTGAGTCCAGCTTTTTGTCTGAGAGTCACTGAGAGCTTTATTCTGGGCAAGACCTGGGTCTTCACTTGGAAATCCAGAGTGCTCACATGCTGGGGACTCTGTTCTCCCTACTATGAGTATTCAACCTCAATGGTAGTCAGAGAAGACCAGGCTCATCTCACTCATTCAGCTGGGAATAATTTCTTCAGATAAAGCAGCTTCATTTTCTTCTTCTTTACAGACCCAGAGGACTGTTGTATGCCTAGATTACAGAAATATACCCAAACAAGCTGAGTTTTACTTTTGGTAGTGATTGTATTATATTGCAACCCATGAGCCTTAAATAAAGTTCAAATTCCATTTCCATAAGTATTCTCACTCCCCATAACACTAATAAAACACTAACCAAAAGCAACTTAGGACAAGAAAGGGTATTAATCTTACATCCCCAGGTCACAGTCTGTCACAGAGGGAAGTCAGGAAAGGAGCTCAAGGAGGAACTTGAAGTAAAAACAATGGTGGAATGTTGCTTGCTGACTCTCTTCCTTCACTTGGACTCCTGCTGAATCAGCTTCCTTATACCACCTATGGCCACTATCCCAGGACATGATCCCATTCACAGTGGGTTGGGCGTTCCTACATCAATTAATTTACAAAACAATCCTCCCTTAGATGTGCACATAGGCCAGTCTGATCTGACAACTATCCCTCCATTGAGGTTATTTTCTCAGACAACTCTAGGCTCTGCCAAGTTCAAAGGTAAAGCTAACTATGACACTAGGTAAAGTTATATTAAAAATATTCATCCACATTTTGCCTATGTCTACTTTCATGCTGTCGAAGGAAAGGCCAGTAGTAAACACTAGAGTCTGTGTTTATAGAAAGACTAAACTAGCACTGATTCATGATAGAGTTTGGCAACCCTGTGATAAGTATCTGTCATGCGAATGAATGAATGAACCCATAAATAAGTGAATTATGATAGCAAATTCACATTTATATAATTGTACCTTAATAGCATATACTTTATGGCAGAGATCCAGGCATTACCTTAGACCCATACACTTTTCATTTAAAGAATAAAAACCAACATTATTTATGTACCATTCAGCTTTGCTGCTCTAAAATGTAGTCAATCAGAATAAAACTTATAATTGCATTTTCTAAATGGGTGTATCCTATTCCCATAATTAAACTTGTATCTCAACATTTCTCTCTATTAGAAACAGCCAGGCTCCTAGAAATTCCTTTAAATGGTTCTAGAATCAGAGCAGTCATCATTTCATTCTGTCAATGCCTCTGAAACCTTCTGGGGTTTTCCTCCTGCATCTGTTGGTTGGCTCTGAAGTTCTACCCTGGGGTATAAAATTTTGTTTTACAAAGGCATATGCCTGGGAGAAACTCAAGCACCTCCCTTACATGAGAATTCTATTTCAATTTTACATTGTAAAATAATTTCTCCTTTTACTGAATATTCACTACACGGTTACAGAGGAGGTACTGGAGACTCATCTGCTCTATGTTCAAAGAGCAACCACTACCTTCTAATTAGTAAAAAGACAGATTCTTACATAAAACAAGTGTAGGGTAGTATAAGCTATTTAGTACAAATCCAAATAGAATACCACCCAAGTTCATATATAAACTGGAGCAAGGCACCATTCACTGAAGAAACAAGGAGAACTTCATGTTTCTGGTTTCACCTATTAGTAAATCTTGCCATTTTTCTAATGCATTGAATTTCTCATGAACTCCTGAGTTCTTGAGATTATTTTCTACTATAAGGTGTGTGTGTGTGTGTGTGTGTGTGTGTGTGTGTGTGTGTGTGTGTTATGTGTACATGCTCGTGTGTGTGACTGTCTGTCTGCACATTGCACCAGCATGAAGGTTACAGCATAACCTCAGGTGTTGGGCTTCAGTGCCCACCTTGTTTGAGACAGGGCACCATGCTGTTTGTCAGCCCTGAGCTTTGTGGGATTTTCCCATCTCTGCCTCCAATATGCTGAAGGGGCAACTAAGTTTTTCTTTTACCCAACTAACTTAAATCGGCTAAGGTTCTGTTAGCTTTCAGTTAACATTCCTGAAATATGAAACCAGTTCCCCACCTTGTTTACATGTACATGTTTGATTCTCATCACATACTAAAGAGTAAAAAGGATTAAAGTCAAAGTTACACATTCACTTAGCAATTGCCATTCAGTTTAAATCAGTTTCACTTCCAATAAATGAAGTGTCCATCTTCATTAAGCAATTCAGCTGTATTGAATCCCTCCTCTGGATTTATATGATGATACTTTTTAAATGGTCTGAATAGCCTGACATAACCCTTTAATTCTGGAAATTAGAATCCAAATGTCATTCAGGAAATTGAAAATCAACTTTTTATGACTTCAGTGAAAAGAACTCATACTGATATCTGAACAATGGCCATGAAAAGTTAATAAATAAGACTTATGATAGACCACAGTAATTTAAGAACAATCAGACACTTCAGCTACCTATAACTAATGTTTGAACCTTTGAGAAAAGGAAGAAACACTATTGGATTTCCATGTTGATATTTCCAAAGTATTTGATCAAACTTAGCAAGGATCCATTTTATATTTTCCTCACACTTACTGCATAGACACATTCATTTCTCTTTTTAAATATAATTATTACAGATATAAAATTATGGAATCAGAGTCATTATTGCAGGTTTTGAAGCTCTATGCATACCTCTGTAATTCATTCAGTCTTTCTTCCAAAAATATAAAATATGCCATTTACATAATGGCTGCCTTTGAAATACTAATACAATGGGCCCTCATAATTCAGAGAACTGTTTCATTGGGGATTATTGTTGTGTTTGTTGTTTATTGTTTTTACACCTTTCTGCTGTGTTGAAAAAAAAAAAAACAACTTATTCAAGGTAAAAAGTAAATGATGTTTTTAGGAAAACCAGAAAGTTCAGTAATGATTGAGAACTTCTTGATGCACAGGATAGGACTGAGAGCTTTGATTAGGCACTGTGCATACCCCTTTGTGAGCCCTGCATCTCTCGAAATGGAAACTGGAAGACCAAAAGTGCAGAATATGCTTCCAAGGACAGTGCTAAGCTTTAAAGCACTGGAGTAGATATTCTCAGTAGATTTCTTATTTTGTTAAGATCAGAAAAGACTTTCAATGTTACCCTAGGCCAATGAGATGCCAGGACTGCTCCATTTTCAGAGGTATAGCCAGCAATCAGGAGAATCAAAATTACTTGTAATTAGCTTCTTCCCTCTGTAACCTACTTCAGATGTAGTTATAAAATACACCTCTGTGGAAGCCTACATGTGACTTATGTTCAAATGTACATATATCCCAGAGAAGTTAGAACTACAGAAGAGCATGATGTATTTCCCAGATTCTTACTATTCTGTGCACCATGCATTTGTCTTTAAATAAAGTATAGCTTTCAGTGCAGCCAATGAGCAGCCAGGCATGCTAATGAGGACATCTTTAAATAGTGTTGTTCTGCTGAGCTACAGAGTGGAGCTCAGGAGAGAATGGGTGGAGCATGGGGACCCTTTTGTAAAGTAGTAAGAGCACATTTACAAAACCATGAAAGCTATATAAGGGGAACTTAAGGACACTTTGTTTTGACTACTGGAAACAACAATCCACACAGGGACCCAGGTGGTTAATGTACTGTACATTATTACTATAAAGCACAAGACCTCCTTCTCCTAGCTGCTCCAAAACCACAATTTCAATTGATTACATGATGCCCCAAAGAATAGATTCAAAGAGTAAATGAGCAAATGCTGCAGTTATCCTTTCAAAGCTGGCCAATTCATTCGGCTTTTGATTATTTATTTATTTTGCCATTGGTCAGTTTGGAAGAAAAAAAAATGTTACAGTGGTTTCTAGCTTGTAAGAATTTGTTTCAGGTACAATAGAGAAAATGCCATGGGCCCCTGCTTACTAGAGTAAAAAACAGTCCAACTGTAAAAGCAAAACAAATTTTCTGAGTTCAGAGATGCTATGACATATATATCAAGATGTCTGGGGTTAATAATGCTCCCTTGATATTTGAATCAAAATGACATTGAACCTCATGATTTTTTTTGGCTATGAAATTGTTCTCTTACATAATATTGTAAACATAAGAGCTTTAAAAAAAACATGGAAAATCCAACAGTATTGACATATGAGCTGCTGGTTTTCATCTTCAGATGAACCTGTTTGTAGAGAAGGCTCATGAGTCTCTTACTTCCTCTTACAAACAAGACTACTGCATACTTTTGGATTACAGTGTCTTCCACCTACAACAACTATGGGAGAGACCATGACAACAGAAGGCGTGGACAGAGCCACAGCCAATGCTTCATGTGAACTTTGATGTTTTACACTAACCTGGTTAATCTGTAAAGAGAAAATTGAGCCATTCCTTTGAGTGAAAATTGTGGAACAAGTGTTGGCAACATGCCTCAGCAGGAAGAGGCACTTGCTGTCCTCCCTGATGACCTGGGTTTGATCAGCAAGGGTGGCGATGGTAAAAGACAAAAGTCAACTCCTGCAAGTTGTACTCTGACCTCCACACCTATGTTGTGGAACATAAAATTAAATTAACTTAAAAAAATAGTAAACAGAAGAAAAAGAAGAAAAAACAAAAGGTACAGAATAAATATTCTGTGCCCAGTAAAAGTTTCTGTACTTGGAAATTACTTGGTAAATTTTTAACTTCTTTTTCAAGTTATTTTCTACATATTAATAACAAAATAAGAATGGATCATTGTATACATAGGAAAGTCTTTCCCAAAATATCTCCCCCTGCTCCATTCCCTGAACAAAGTTGTCTGCCTCCATTTCTGTGCTTTGTCAGAGCTGTGTTGACTCAAGACACAAATCATTCCTCTATCATCTGACTCACTTAAAAAATCCCACAGGGCTTCCCTACACAGAAATGACAGTTCATGTCTAGACAGTTTGCTACCTTCTACAAAGATATCTGAATGGATAAGAAATAAAAATGGGGCTGGATATGTGACACAGTAGTTAAGAGTGTAGCTCACTGCCTCTTCCAGGCAGCTAGACTTGTCAAAGAGTCTTCTGAGAGGTGTCCTTCAGAAGTCCTTACTGCTTATGTGTGATTTGAGAAAGTAGGGGTCCTTGACAATCTGATCACTGTCAGGGACGCCATGAAGCTGTTTCTTTCCTGGGTTATTGAACTTCCCTGAAGGATGGAATGTTTCGCTTCCCTTTTGAACGTCCTGTGTCTTAACATCTTCCCTCCAAGATGGAAGGTTTTATCTCACAAAAAAATTGCTTCACAACAACTGTGTAGTTAAAGAAAAGAAAGCTAACTAGCAGAGTCCTAATTTTTGTCCTTTATTTTTAAATTAATGTTTTATTTAGCATACAAAGAAATGGATTTCATTTTAACATTTTTATGCTTATACCACACTTCATTTCTTCTTAATTTTTAAAATTATATATATTTTTTTATTTTGCTTGCCTATGTGCATGTATGTGTTTTTAGGTCATCACCTGTTTTCCCCATTCTCTCCATCTCCATCTCACTGGCCCCAACAGTCCCCACTTCTGTTTTCATGACTTACATTTTTATGATATTTTCTTAATTAAAGAGGTGATTAAGATGTTATCACAACAAAAACTTGTTATGTCCAAAGGGTACCGAACCCACCCCCACAAAAAAATAGTAGGCCCACTATTGGTCCAAAATTGAGTCAAAGCTCAGCTCAACAAGGACTATGGGAGGATTTCTGGCAGTTTATAAAAGCAAATGTTCAAAATGTGATCCTCATTTTCCAAAAGGAGTAGTTTCCCTTAGCTCTGGCAGAAAGGACATATGACTTTCCAACTGACATATACCTGTAGTACTTATCATCATATCAAAGTCCATACTAGCCACCAGGCTCCCTCAGCCCCTACTCACAAGTATTTCTTATACATCTTAAAGCTTCCTTCCACTTCATAGGCTCCTCTTTTCCAAGACAGCTGTTCTCCTTGTAACCTTTGAGGTTTTTTTCCCATCTTGTATTTCATTGCTTCCCCAATAAAATTTCCCTGTTCCACCCATGGAGTTGCCATTTTCGTTTCTTAACTATGCTTCTCACATGCATTTGTTGCCAAAATCCAGGACCACAGGCCTAGAAGTTTCAAATGTAGACTTAAGATAAAGATTTTTCCCCTAAGCTCCTTAACTATGCCTTCTGTCCCTAGTCTCTATCTGTCCTAAAAGATTTCTACTCAATTGACAGACACCATCCATAGTCAAATATAGCCCTGCAGATTGCTCCAAAGTGGCCTGGGTTTCACCATCCTCAGGTGGTCCTGAAGAACTAGCAACACCTGGTTATGCTAAAAGTCACTGCAAACCAGTGCAGCCAGTATGATTACTCCCTATCCCTTCAGGCTGGGTTAGTAAATCAGATGCTTCTAACAAAAGTCTCCTGCCATTGCGTGATATGCTTCCATGATCTCCAGCCTTTGACCACCACTCCAGCCTTCCTGCATTTGGACAATGACAAACTAATTTCAGCTGCGAAGCAGTTACAGAAGAGAACACTGCCCCTTATCATCAACAAAAGGCTTCAATGTCAGATTCAAAGAGTACTCCCCACTTTAAAAGGGCAAGCCTACTGTTTCAACAAAAATTGAGTTTAGGCCCAACTCAACATGTACTACAAGGTAATTACTGATGGCTAGACAAAAGCCAGCAGCATTATTCAGGAACTTGTGAAACTGGTTCCCATCTGCCAAAGGGATTCCCTTACCCCTGACAGAAGGGACATATGGCTCCATTGACATACACCTGTGGCTGCATATCAAAGCCCATGCTGGCCTCTAGGCTCCCTCAGTATCACAACTACCTGTTCAACATTTCAAAGTCCATACTAACATCTTGTAAGATCCTAGCTCTTCTCACTTCTGCAGGCTTTTCTCCTCCAAGATACACATTTGTTCTCTTTGTAATGGCAAATATCCGCCCATCTCTACTATTCTCTCCCTCCTTCTCTCTTCCCTCTCCCTCTTACCCCCTCAGCATCCTTAGCCATTTTGGAAATGCAAATCCAAATGATGTTGAGATTCCATCTTACTCCTGTCAGAATGGCTAAGATCAAATCCACAAGTGACAGCTCATGCTGGAGAGGATGTGAACAAGAGGAACACACCTCCATTGACGGTGGGAGTGCAAACTTGTACATCCACTTTGGAAATCAATATATGGTGAATCCTCAGAAAAATTAGGAATTTATATACCTCAAGACCAAGCTATACCACCCCTGGGCATATAACCAAAAGATACTCCACCATACCATAAGGACACTTGCTCTACTGTGTTCATAGCAGCTTTATTTATAGTAGTCAGAGACTGGAAACAACATAGATGTCCCTCAACCTACGAATTTTAAAGAAATCATGGTCCATTTACACAATGGAGCATTATTCTTCTGTTAATAAATAAATAAAATCATGAAATTTGCAGGCAAATGGATGGAACTGGAAAAAATTATCCAGAGTGATATAACACAGACCTAGAAAGACAAACATGATATTTACTAACATATAAATGGATATTAGCTGTAAAATAAAAGATAATCATGCTAAAATCCCATAAAGACTAAGTAACAAGGAGGGTTCGAGGGGTTAGTGTTTGGGGGAACATGTACCTGGGAAGGTTAAATAGAATAGGTTTTATGGGTGGACTGGACTGAGTGGGGATCCTGTGGAAGAAGAGGGCTAGAGGGAGAGAATACTAGGGAAGATGCTGGGGGATGCTGTAATATATGTTGTTCCCATTGGTTAATAAATGAGCTGCTTTAGCCTATGGCAAGGCAGCTTAGAGGCAGGTGGGAAATCCAAGAGAGAGATAGGATGAGAGAGACAGAATAAGGGAGATGCCAGACTACCATCCCAGGAGCAACATGTAATGGGATGCAGATAAGGCCACGCGAAACATGGGGTGATACATAGATTATTAATTATTAATTAATAATTAATTAACTATAAGAGCTAGCTAGCAAGAGGCCTACCATAGGCCATAAGGTTTGTAGATAATATTAAGATTCTGAATGATTATTTTATAAGTGACTGAGGGACCCCTGAGCCAGGCAGGACTGAAAAATCTTTCTGGCTACAGAGAGATGACTGGAATTGAGAGGGGTGAGATAGAAACCCAGTGCAATGGAAACTTCCTGGAATCTATGAGGGTGAGCCTAAAAATATTTCAAGTAATGGGAGATACAGAGCCTGAACCAACCATCTTCTGTAAGCAGGCTAGACTTCTAGTGGAGGGACAGGGACACCAACTCAGCCACAAAACCTTTGACCTACAATTTTTTTTCCTGCCTGCAAGATGTGCTGGGTTAAAGGTGGTACAGAAATTGTGGGAGTGATCAACGAGTGACTGGTCCAATTTGAGGCCCATGCCACAAGAAGAAGCCCATGGCTGACACTGCCTGGGAGGGTCAAGACCCAGAGGCTGGATAGCCCAGAGACCTAGGATAGAACCAAACAGGGCTGGTTAAATAAAGTCACAAGAACGCAGGGCACAGAATCAACTTTTTATAGTATAGTGGTAAGAAAAGCTGCCTTCCTTAGGTATGATGTATGTTGTCCATGTTCATAGATATCTAGGTTGTTCTTAACATTTTCATGTTAATATGCCAAATGAGAATGGAATAAAAAAAAAGCATAAAAAATACTTGGTATATAATTTACCTGCAAAGTACTTAGGAATTATGATAACCAAAATAACAGCCATTAATTTGGAAAATTGCTGTTTTCAAGCAAGAGAAGATTTGAATCAGCATGGGAAACAAAAACAGAACCAGGGGAGAGCTGACTTCTCTTTTTAACATTTAGCACTAACCAATCACTTTCTCTGCTTCTCACATACAGATACCCCACCATGTGAAGCCCTTGCCATATTACAGCTACGACCAACCAGTGATCGGGTACTGCCAGGCCCACCAGCCTCTCCACATCAACAAGGCCTATGAGGCTGTGTCCATAGACCAGGACGACAGCCCCAGCCTGGAGCTTGGGAGAGACCACAGCTTCATCGCCACCATAGCCAGGTCGGCTGCACCTGCCATTTACCTGGAGAGAATAACAAACTAACCATGTAGCCAACTCCTTAATGCAGAGCTCCCAGGAGAAGGGAGACCTTCATCACAAAGGAGATGAGGTTTCCAGCATCCTCCAGCCTCAAGAGTCCATTGCTCATGTACAGAAGTTTAGGGCATAGTGAGAAAAAACAAAACAAAACAAAATTCAAACTGCTTATAAGGTTGGGCAGCTGGTGAACCTGCCACCCACCCGGGAGAACACAGAACTTTCTTTGCTTTAAAACATAAAACAAACACAAGTACTCCCGGATGTAAATAGTCAAGAGTGTTAAGTTCTTATAAAAATAGATTTCACCCTAGCTATCTATAGGTTTGTTTGTATATTTGATTTTTCTACACTGCATGGTTCCTGGGATGAGAACCACAAGGGGGAGGGTGGGAGTTTTTGGGGAAACAATACAGTTTTCCTTGTAAAGTGTGCATAACACTGAGAGACCTAGTTTCTGTTTTGTTTTTCCTTTAAAATCTGGTTTTATTCTTTTGTTTATTTTATTTTTTTCTTAATTTCCTGGTGGAATGACTTTCTATTTCTAAATATGAGTACTTACATGGCACCAAAAGAAGATTTAGTTTTGCACTGACCTCAAGTAAAGAAAATTGACGACAACATTCAATAAACTATGGGAATGAGTTAAATACATCAAAGTGTATATTCCTTCAGTACACATTATAGATGGTACTAAGAACTCTGGTTTATTCCTCCATTGGTATCCATCATGGCAAGAAACCTGATAACCAGGCCAGTGAACACCTGGAGTGGAGAAGAACCTGAGAACTACCCTCAGCAGAGAGAGGCTCTCAGTGAACAATTGACAAGAATGGTCCAGTAAAAGAAACTGTCAAGGGATGAATTTCTAAACTCAATATAATGTGTAATATTGCTTTTAAATTTAATTATCACTTAGCTTTTGTGTAATTTTTATCAATAAAAGAAAAAATGTTGAAAAATAAAATACATTATTTGGCGGTTGATATACCATAGCCCATATTCATATGTGTGGAATGTTCCTCCCTGGTGTCAGAGTAATGATGTAGGAATCTGTCAATGGTTTTCTCTGTCCCATGGTCAGGTAGAGAAGCATCAATAATTGTAGAAAATATACATGAAATGAAGCTGAGATAGTAACATGTTCCAAAAATTACTTAGAGGTACCCTTACTCTAAAACATATCGTGCAACATGAGAAAAATGTATCAGTAGGATAATTAAAGACTGTATGATTTTGTAGGAAAGACAGAGCTATGTGGGATTTAGTAACTACACAGCAAAATACATGGCAATCATTTTTTAAAATCATCTCTCAAAGGAGGTAATGGGGGCTGAAGAGATGGCTCAGTAGTTAAGAATGTTTGCTTCTTTTGCAGAGGAAGACCAGTGTTTTATTCTTAGAACCCATATCTGGCTATTCACAATCACCTATAATTTAGCTGCAAGAAATCCAACACTCTCTTCTGTCCTCCATAGACACATGCACAGAGATGGATTTATCCACACGTATACATATACATATTCATATACATACACATACACATACACATATACATATAAACATACATACACACATTAAAAAATAAAATAAAATCATCCAAAGTTCTAATGATGCAGCTATCAGACTGTCATATGATTTTCTACTTGTCATTAGGGTTCTGGTATAATTCTCCAACTCACCATGGACACTTCCCTAAGGTAGTCTTTGGTCCAATTTGAGTAGTTTTATTTTTTAAAACAAAATACATCTATGATGCTGAGGATATTTATTAAGGCAATTTTTACATTTCTTAAAATATCTTGTATTTGACAATGATTTTTGTAGATATCCTTAAGAACTAAAAAATTTAGTCTAAACTCTGAAATTAACATTAAAAGAGCTTTATAAATTATTTTTATCAAAGTTATAAATAACTACAAAGCAGAGCTATCTAAAGCCAGATAGGGTACTGAACATACATTTTTCTTTTCAACATCATTCTATTCAAGTACCATTCTAAATTAGAATTAAAGTTACCCTCTATATTAAATGAGAAAATTGTAACTGTTGTGCTGAAGGAAAACTCAATGAAGACAGCTCTTATTTTCACATTTAAAAGAACCATTGTTGCCCAATTATTTATTTTTTGTTAGTATTTATCATCTAAATGATATGTATTTTCTTACTGATGAATATAGGAAGAGTTGACCATGAGTTTAAAATTTAAAAATACTTCTTTGCTGCAATGACTTTGCTTTTAGGATTTGGCCAATAAACTTTCCAAATTAAAATGATTTTTTTTTCACTGATGGGTATCTTTCCCATTTTTCAAATGGAGATATCTTCTTTTCTCACAGAAACCATCAGGCACATTCATGATAATTGATTTTTCATCTAAAAATCTTGATCAAAGTTAGCTTTGTTCAGTCTACTTCTATATTTTACAACCAAAAGCATACCAAGTAGACATGATTCCTCCTGCTATTTAAAATTACCGTAGTTGCCCAACCATTGCCTAAAGTCAAACATAAACAGTGAGGTGAACTGTTAGGGAAACAGACAGCATTATGAAAATGTTGAGCTTCTAAACATGAAAATTTCCAAAGAACTTATTTTAATATGCATATCATTTATATGTGACAGAATAAGTTTGCATTGAGTTTTGCAAATATCTTGAAGCTTATAACAGGTAAACAAGAAAACATCAGAGTGCAATTTTCCTTGTGTAGTCCTGGAGACATCCTGAAATGCAAACTTCAGGCCTAATACTGCATAACAGGCTTCAAAGAAAAGATACCTTAAATAAAAAATAGCGATATTTCATCAGAGGGCTTGAAAAACTAACATTAGATTATTGATCCTTTAGGCAAAGAGAAAAACGAAAAAGAAAAAAATCTATTATCTGTATGCTGAAAGCTTTTTATAAGCAAAGATGTGAGGAACCAATAAACCACCATTCAGGCGGCATTGCCTTGTAGATATCTACACAACCAGGCAAACTTTCCTATGCAGGTCACTTTCACTCCATTCCTGGTTCATTCATGTGCTTAGGTATGCAATCTAACTGTCCTAGAGAGCTGCACATTCCACCACCTGAAAGAATGGCATGATGCAGAATGGTGACTGAGGGTAATATAAAGATTTTCCACTGTCTTTTAGATGCCAGGAATTATGTTGATTCTACTGAGTGTTTGAGTTAGAATGTTAGAAAGCCCTATAGAAGAAAGCCTACTCTTGTTTAGAACTCTCCTTACTAGAAATCTGACTTTATACTAGATTATTTATTGGATGTCTGAAAGCTGAAGAGTCTCATGGAATAGTCACAGAACAATGGACTCAAAATAAGCCCTAAAAACAACTATATACCAAACTCAATATAGCTTGGAACAGCCAGTTTCCCAAATATTATGATTCATTTTCTTCATAAATATTAATAATACAGAGTATGTATCTACTTACTTCACCAAGTAGTATGTAAGTACCTGAGATCAAAAATTGAGAAGTATTTAAGAGTAACCATCCCTTGCATTCTCAGCCCTTTGAAGGTCCACATCAGTATTTCACATGTGAACTTCAGAGACTGAAGATGACATAATTAATAAGAACTTTTACTTGAAGGATGTTAGAGAAAAACCAAGCAGTTTCTAAAATAAAGCTATATACATTTATAATATTCTACCAAGTTTTATTCGATAATGAAGCAGTGAGGGCAGGGGATGGAGGTCTCAGGAAGATGTCCACAGGAGCATCTCTCTTTAGCCTCCAGCTACACTTTTATCTACTTCTGAGTAGAGAAAATGGCAGGTCTAAATTATTACAAAATAGCTGATATCATGAACCTGCAGAAATGGAATATATAGCACTCCAATCTTAAATTTGTGCATTTTATGAACTGTCCATACATATATCATAGACATGGAAATTTTCATTAACAACTACATAATTTGTTACTTAATAATTTAACAAAATCAGCAACACAACAACAAAAATATGTCACAGGACATCCAGGAAGGAATGTTGTAATGTGATGCTGTGATAAAGAATGCAAGCGTATCACACAGACTTAGAATGTATTTGTCAATGTCACACTTCCAAGGAGACAACTACAAATATAGTAGCCAGAATATATTATTGTTCAGAGCATTGTGCATGTCACTGATCAACAAATAACTGAAAGTTGGATTTCAGTGATGCCACACATAAGATCATCTCCAAACCTATAAACCTGGAGAAAGGCAACCATAAGGACTTCTGTCTGCTGTTTAAGCCCTGGATAGTATAAGTAGTGTTGACAATGAAGCTTTTAGCTGGTGAATCTAAGACTTTTAGGTCTCTACCTTATCTAGATCATTCTTAAGATCTTGTCCCTGCAGCTATCTAATTCTGAAGTCACATGACTATAGAGCACATCCTGAATAAGACCTGATTATTGAGTTGCCATCTCCCATGGTATGTATTTCTTCAATACAGAGATGCACATGCAGTAAAAAAAAATCTGAAATTTGGGTTATCTATCATTGAAATTAACATTTAAACCTGACAAAGTATTTATCAATAGGAAGAGATCTTGAGTTACCAGCACTTCTATAACAAAGTTTTCTGCCTCTTATTTTCCCAGGAGTTCTGAGTTGTTCTTCACTATATCCTGAGAATCCGGGATTCTTAAAAGCTGAACACTATATTTCTTTTGACCATGTTACCACTCACCTAATTTCTGCCTGTACATTGCAATGTTTTCTTACTTAACCAACTCTGGTGAAGGCTCGGTGCTTTCTACTCCTCACACACCCAGCATGTGCTTTTGGCCACTGTTTTAGTCACTGTTCTATTGCTGGGAGGAGACACTCTGACCACAGTAACTCTTATAAAAGGAAGCATTTAACTGGAGCTTTGCGTACGGTTGCAAAGGTTTAGAGTATTTCCATCATGATGGTGAGCATGATGGCATGCATGGTACTGAAACAGCAGCAGAGAGCTACATCCTGATCTGCAGGCTGAGAGAGAAAGACTGGGATTGGCACAGGCTTCTGAAAACCTCAAAACCCACCCCCCAGTGACACACTTCTTCCAACAAGGTCACACCTCCTAGTCCTTGTAATTCTTTCCAACAGTTCTATCCCCTGGTGACAAAGTACTCAAATTATGAGCCAATGGGGGGCATTCTTATTCAAAGCACCACAGCCACCTTCACTTGCTCTTGATCTTCCTCCTAGCTAGCTACTCTCTTTCATCCACTCCCTTTAAATTTGACTACTCCATAGGTGAGAACATGTGAGGTATCAGTTTCTAGTCTCCTAGCATGCAAAATCAGTGGTTATTGAGTGTTGCCATATAGTGCAGTGTCCTGGATGAGTGTTGAAAAGAAATTGGTGTTCTCCATGCCCAAATGTCTGATTTATTGAGTCTAGGATGAGGTCCTAGAAGGGATCTAAGAAGACTCCAGCATATCCTAAGACTGCCGATGTGAAGGGGCACATTAGAAGAATGGTAACCCTAAGCATAGATGCTTCCAGCCCTATATGTTGATAACTCTATGCAGGAACTCAAAGTCTACACTAATATTTTCTTAGTAGATGAATTTAAATGAACATTAAAAATAAAAACTGTTTAAAACAAATAATAACATTATATAACTGAACACTTATGAAAGTTTTCTAAAATGTGCATATAGCACTAATAAATAATGTTATTTATGAAAACCAAAGAGCAAAACATAAATATTAGCAAATGTAATACTTGTAAAACAAGAAATATTCCATTAAAACACATTAAATGTTTTCAACCCTGGCTTTTCTAAATCTGTTCTAGTACAGTAGTCTTCTTTAATTCAGTGCTAACCAAATCCTTTAGAACAAATTTCCTGTGCAGCTCATTTTGGAGAGGCTGATTTAAGGAGTACATTCTTTTTGGCCATGAAGAAAAGCATAAACCTTAGTGGAGAGCTGCTTCTACATTTGTGGATGATACAGTGTTCTCAATTTTCTACAATGCATTCAGCCTTTCTTATTTAAATCAGGGACTCCATGTATTTTAAACTAATAATAAATTAAATGTCAAATCAATCTGGGTTAAGTGAGAATGAATAATTAAAATGCAAAGAACTTGCTATGAAGAATTGGAAACAGATCTCTCTGTATGGGAAGCCGTCTTTTCTTGAATGAGATTGGCTCATTGTTACAACTATACAAACCACTTTGGAGAGATTATAAATCACCAAGGGATGCAAGGTAGTGTGGAGAATGGGAGGTAAATTCACAAGTCTCTAACCAGTCTCTCGGCTCTGGTCATACTAGGTATGACTGTTTGTTCCTCTAGCATTTCTGGGGCTGGGGGTGCCAGTCATAAGGAGAAATAAGACAACCTTGACTCTTCCTGCCTAAGGCATTTGGGTTTATATTTTTTTATTATTATAGTTTAATTACAGCATTTCTTCCTATCCTTTCCTCCCTCCAAACTGCACACATCCCTCCATGTTCTTTGAATTGATGACCTCTTTTTTTACTATTATTACATACATATATATGTGTATATATATATATGCATACATGTATATTCATAAATATAGCATGTTTAATCTGTATAATGTTACTTGTATGTGTTACTTGCATGTGTGTTTTCAGAGCTGACTGTTTGGCACCGGACAAACCACTGATGTTTTCTTCTCTGGGTAGTACCACCTCTGTGACTCCCAGTGCTCCTCAGCTGCCTATAGTTCTTTGTTAGGGCATCACAGG
The DNA here is from genome assembly GCF_004664715.2 of Peromyscus leucopus. Classification (NCBI taxonomy): domain Eukaryota; kingdom Metazoa; phylum Chordata; class Mammalia; order Rodentia; family Cricetidae; genus Peromyscus; species Peromyscus leucopus. The sequence goes on from NC_051065.1 coordinate 96,838,804, forward strand.
CTTTTCCCACCCAGTTCGTCATGTTCCTTGGTGTCACCCAAGATCTAGGAGTTGACATGAAAAAGGATTTTAGGGGATGTTCTCCTTTGGTTTCTGTTACCATAATTAAACCCTGACCAAAAGCAGCCCAAGGCAGAAAGGGCTTATTTCATCTTACACTTTACAGTCCACCATCAAGGGAAACACGGCAGGAACTAAACTTACAAGTATTGCACCTGAGTTGGGTCCCTCAGGACTCATATCCGAAGCCAGGTGTGGTGTTTCATACTCTCTTAAAGTCCCAGGTCTGTGAAAATAAAGATGGGTAATTCTCTGGGGCCCTTTGGCCGGCCAGCCACCTTAGCACAACTGGTCAGTTCAGTGTCGCAAGGCCCTGCTGGTCAGAGGTTTAAGTCTGCCGTAGATTAGCAGCCCTCCCTGGGCTAGACACAATATTTCCTCCCACCCAGCAAGGGATTCCTGCTCTCTACCTAGCCTTATCTAGAGGCTGTCTCTAGGTCTGGATGCCTGACTTCAAGAATGACCCTTGAGGCAGTTCCCAGCAAACACTCTTCTCCTGTTGCCCACATGGTAACTAAGTAACATGCTCTAGCTATTTTCGCAGGGCCATACTGCCACTAATCCAACTATATGACGTGAGCATACCACCTAATGCAAATTAGGGTTTGCAACAGCTACTACCCCAATCCCACATATCCCCCATATTCTGGAATAAAGTTGAGCTGACTCACTGAAGCTATCTCCTGGAGAGCTAAATCCACTCACAGGCCGCATACAAAGCTTTCTGTGGTCACTTCTGTCCCTTTGTCTTCATGGGCTGGTGGCCAACAGACCACAGGGAAAAAAGAGACCCCACAGTTCAGGACAGTGAAAGGTCCAAGTCTCAGTAAAAAAACAAAATAACAAAAAACAAAACAAAAAACAAAAAACTAGGGAGAGCTTGAGTCACAACAGCTGAACTGGTCCTAAGGCCTCTCTAAGTGTGTACTCCTGCCCCCCACCCCCCACCCCCCACATAACATAATACAGAAAAACAAAAGAAGTTCAGACTTCTCATATTAACTTTATCTGTTCTACCAAAATGATATATTATAGGAAAAATAACAGGACTACAGCTCAGAATTCTGTGCAGATTAAACAAGCTCAAACTTTTTTAAAGCAAGAGTCATAAGAGGACTATTCTCTAGGAAGAAAAATATTCATGTTATCAAAATTCTTGAGTTCACCTGTATCTCTTAGGGGGATTCTGATTTGATTTTAGATAGTAAAATAGCAAAGAGCATCCACCCCAGCTAACCCCCGAGATGAGGATTAATCAGCAAATGTGCTAGTCTGCTCTGACTGTCCTAACAAAATCCTTAATCCTGAACAACACATGTGTATTTTGCCTTTGCCAGGCAGGCCACCTTCAAGGTTTCTGCATCCTGTTTTCTGATGCAGGCTCTCCTCCTGGTTGCTGACAGCAATGTTCTCTTAGAGTCCCCACTGGGCAGCAAGAGGAAGTGAGATCCCTGATGTCTTCTCTCAGTAATCCTGTTGAATCACATCTCCACCTTCAGAAACTCATTTAACCTTAGCTGCCTCCTTAGAGAGCCTGTCATCACATAAAACTACACTGGAGTTAAAAACTTCCACACAGAGAGTTTAGAACATGATTCAGCTTCATAGAAAACAAAAAGGCAAAACCAACAAACAAATACCTTCGGTACCAATGCAAACAGTGGTTTGCAACCTGTGGGTCCTGATCCCTTTGGAGACCAAATGACCCCTTTGGAGGGGATGCGTATCAGATATCCTGAAAATCAGATACTTACATTATGATTCATAATGGTAGCAAAATTACAGTTATGAAGTAACAACAAAATAATTTTGTGGTTGGGGATCACCACAACATAAAGAACTAGATTTAAGGGTGACAGCATTAGGTAGGTTGAGAACCACTGCATTAGAGCAAACCATCTGATTTCAGAAAAAATTATATATATATATATATATATATATATATATATATATATATATATAAATGTGATTAGGAGTATATTGTAGAAGAGATCACATGAAATAAATATATTTTCCTTGAAATTCTGAGTTAATATGAATATATTTATTAGGAAAAATTACATTGTTTATTTTCCATTTTAGTTGTATGTGGTACTAAAGTATTTCTTAATAGGTAATCCTAGAATTAAATTAGCTATGTATTCTAGAGAATCCTAATTGTTTAAGGAGTTATGCTGAGAACAAGACTGTGTTCCAAGCTGATTTTGCACAAGTTCATATTGTGTCTTACAGTAAAAGGGGTACAAGATCAAAAAGAAAGTTACATTTTATACCTCCATTCAGATATCCCCATTGCATTTCATATATTAAAAGCTCTGAGAACTTTTGTAGCAGATAACCCATTTTAATTCAGAATTTCCCAATTTTATTAAATTTCAGAATATGCTTCAATGAAGTAAAAGCTTTGGAGAACTTGCAGAGTTTGTTTTCCACACGGTAAATTTGGGAACACATTCTATATCTGTTAATGGGCTCACCTAGGGAAGAAAAATAGGACTATTAGTGTGGGTGTAGATTCTAAAACCACTAGTGGAACTTTCTGAGAAGGTTCTGTTCTAAATTAGTTATTTAATTTTTCATCTAAACTAAGTATTTAAATCTCTAACCACAGTGTATTGCACAAACAGGGAAGAAGTTAGCAATTCTTACACAACCAGACCACCCAAAGTCTCATTTCCTATTATGGTTACACCAAGAATGAAGATTTTCTTTTAGAAATGTTTTTATTAAAATTTGAGAATTTGATACATTGCATTTTGATCATTTCATCCTCTCAGATTCACTTCCCACTCCATACCATCCAACTTTGTGTCTTTATTTATTTCTTAAATACATGGAGTCCCATCACTGCTGCCTGTACAAAGGTGTATGGCTATCTACTGGATTGTAAACCTACAAGGGGCTACACCCTTAAGAAAAACAACTCTTCCTTTTATAGAAGCACTTAATTAGCAGTAATTACTCTCCAGATGTAGGTCTTTGTGAATACCCGAACCCCGTGTTTGGACCTTGTTAGACTTGAACTTGGACAGATCTTATGCATTCTGTCACAACAGCTGTGAGGTCATATGTGCAACTAAAAAGCTGTGTCCAGGAAACAGTGTTTCCTTGTAGTCATCCTCCTCCTTTAGCTCTTACAGTCTTTCTGTTTCTTGAGCCTTGGGAAGCAGGGATAAGACATTGATGTCTCATGACAAAGGTGCACAACACAGTTACTTTTCCTCTGTACCTTGATCAGTTGTGGGTCTTTATGGTAATCTCCTCTACTGTAAAAATGATGCTTCTCTGATGAGAATTGAGATAAGCACTAATCTATAGATAAAAAGAGAGATCATTAGGAGCTAACAATATAGGATGAATTAGCAGAGAAATAGAAGTAGGCTTTCTCCCTGCTGCCCATGACTGATCTAGCTATAAGTCCTTGACCCTTATTATGGTGTGAGACAAGAATTCCATCTTGTAAAATGACCTTAAATGGAATCAGAAAATGGTGGGTTATTCACATGACATTTATGCCACTACTGTAGTAATCTGCACATCTTCCCAGGCAGGTTGTTATTGTAGCTGGCAGGGTTCACTGCTGAATAAGATCGATGATTATTTAATTTTCACCATGAAATTCTGCTGAGTGTGAGCACTAGAACATTTAAATGCTAGAAACTGTATATGAAATATGGAATGAATAAGTGAATTTTGCAGGAAACAGATTCAAGTAGGATAAACAGCATTCCTTTTCCAAAATTGAAATTATTACATCACCAGTATAAGTGTAACAAGATCCTTTCCCTCTATACAAAAGTTAAACAGGACATACTCTGTGGTATAAGATTTCAACTAAACATATTTATCCAGTGACAAATAGCATACCCAGCCACCCAGCCTTATTTTATTGGAGATTACACTACCCCAGGGAAATTTTGCCTGCAAGGAGGTAAGCAATTGTATTTCACACCACAGATGCAACAAAGGGGAAGAACCAGCAGAACTGAATGTTTACCATTCCACATATTTGTTGAAATACTTGCATCGAAAGTAGCTAGAAGCAACAATCAGGCCAGAGATAAGAAAGAACATGAGCTATTCAAGGAGTAAGACTACAGTGAGCAACGGACCTAGAGAGAATAAACTGTGCCATCCATGGGCAACAGGGGTCATAGATGACCTAGAAGGCTGAAATAAACACACTTTAGATTCAGTAGAAAGTCTATATGAAGGAGATGAGCCAGAGTTTTCAAAACCAAGTAACAGTAGCTTACAAATGTCTTCCTACAATAATTCCAGTGAAAGTTGAGAGCAGAAAAAAATTGAGAGAATTATAAAGTACATAAAATAGTTTCTATCCAATGTTCATTTCCCCTGTGATATTTATATTTAATGTCCTATTAAAAAAAAAACATTTGAAGAAAGACATTTTAGCACCTCTTAGGATCCATTGTGTTGCTCAGATAAAGACCAAAAGAAAGATCACGATCTGCTGTGGCAAGGCTGCCTTGCCCCAGGGTCTGACTCCATTCTAATATGACTGGAGATTGCTTCCCAGCCCCACTTGTTGCTTTCTCCTGCAGTCTCACAATTCAAGCTGAGAGGGAAGCCTGACCCTTTTGGTGCATCTGCAAAGTTCATGTCAGGCATGTTCCACCTGCTCACAGTCTGGCCATATTCCAGCATCAGCACCCAGCTACACACATCCAAAGCTAGCTTTCTTAAATTCCTGATCTCCCAGATAATGGGGGATATCTTTGTGTTGTTTGTTCTAGTGAGTAAAGCAAGTTGATGAGCCTGTACCTGATCCAGGGAAGCCTCCCCTTGCAAATTGGCACTATTTTGCTGAATAAATCCAAACATGTTCTTACATATCTATCACATATGCAGCTCTAACTCTCTGTGGAGACTTGAGAAATGATAGCTCCATGCTGTACTGATGACCAAAACTCAATTGTTTTCGAACACAAGTGAACATGAACTTTGGGAATCATCCAACTGTTCACATATTCTGCAAAGTAGAGAATGTGCTATGCCTTAGCTGACCACAGTCCCTTCCTTTAGAACACTGGAAAGTCACCTTCACAGAACCATTGAAAGTTAGATCTGAGCCTCAGGATTGAGTTATATGAAACTGAGTAGAAGCAATTAGTCACTGCAGATTGGGGCAATTAAAATAATAAAAGGGAATACTTATTTCTTACCTGTCAATATAGCCAGAAGAGACACAGGTAGACATGCAGAAGCAGCCTGCATGGCAGGAAGCAAGGGCACAGGGGCCACCTGAATAACAGAATAGGCTGGAGTGGGTGGCTAACTAAGGCAAAGTTTGGGGCCCAACAACCTGTGACATTTTGCGTCAGGGCCAGTCAGAAGCTGGAGGCTGGTGTGGAGAGGCAGCAATGGGAAAATCCTAGACTCATGCAGAGAACCTCAGGAGAGGGAGGGAAAACCAGCTGTGGTAGCAACCTTGGTGGCTGCAAGCTGGTGGTGAGCAGCTGGCTTGTGATCTCATGCCCCAAATTGGATGCTGGATGAAGGGTTTACCTAATTATTCTTTATCAATAAAAACTTGGGTGTCAGATATTGGGGTAAGAATGATTGGTCAGAAAGGCAACCAGTGACCTCCTCTCTCTCTCTACTTCCTTGATCTGAAAAGGGTCAACCCTCTCTGTAAGTCCCTCCCTACTATTTCCTATGTCTCTAAATGTCCTTGGTCCTCCCAAACCTCTATGGCTAATTTTGATCAGCTAGCTCTACCCTCAGATTCAAAGCAAACTGTATTGTCAGTCTCGGAAGTATCAGAGTGCAATCAAAATATCCCCCAACCATCTGTATAGGTCATAAACATTAAATATGAACACACACACACCTGTGCAAACAAATTTAGAGCTATGAGCTTATGACTATGGTGTTTATACATACACATATAAAGAGACATAAGGGTAAGCATTTCTCCCTAAGTTAACATACCCAGCTTTTTGTTCAATGAACATGATCAAAACTTACATGGATGATACTGGAGAAAAAATCCTTATCAGATGCTGAGGTAACAAGATACAGGGTGTGGGATTCTTGCTAAATTAACTTAGTAAGGGCCCTTTCCTGGAACTTAATTTGTGCAAGAAAGTATACAAATGTGTGGTGCACCCTAATAAAACTTGGTGATCAGAGAACAGAGACAGCCACTAGATTAGACATAGAGGCCAGACAGTGATGGCACACACCCTTAATCCTATCACTCTGGAGATGGAGATCCATCTAGATCTCTGTGAGTTCAAAGTCACACAGAGAACAGAGTCAGGCAGTGGTGGTACACACTTTTAATCCTAGCAATTGAGATCTCATGCCTTTGCTTGGAAAGCACACACGCCTTTAATCCCAGGAAGTGACATGGCTGGATGGAGAATGGCAGGCATATAAGTTATGAGGAGACAGGAACTAAGCAGCAGTTCAACTGAGACCCTCAGGGGTGAAGACTCAGAGGCTTTCAGTCTGAGGATTTGTGGAAACAGGATCAGGATCGGCTGAAAAGTTGGCGAGGTGAGGTTGGCTGTGGCTTGTGCTGTTTCTCTGATTTTCAGCTTTTATCCCAATAGCCGGCGCCAGATTTTTTTCTATTAATAAGAACTTTTAAGATTCCTGTTACACAGGCGAGTCTAGGATTAGGGTCAGAACATCACAAACCACAAACTTTCTTCAAGCAAAAAAAAAAAAAAAAAAAAAAAAAAAAAAAAAAAATCCAATAATGCCATACTATTATTTTTAATTGTTTATTTGGTTTTATTGGGACAGGGTTAGCCTATGGAGCTAAGGCTGGCCCTGAACTTGGTTCTCATTTCTTCAGTCTCCACTATGCAGTGCTGGTATGCGAAGTGAACACTACATGTCACTCTTGCTGTAATTTTCAGATATTCTTTCCAACCATAATCGTTTCAGGTTTTCTACTCTCAAAAACACCACATGTTCTTTGCACCTGAGGTCACATTCACTTTTTTTTTCCATTTAATTGCTTATGTCTTATAAGACAATTTTTCTTGTTCATCTAATTTTAATGTTATTGGTGCAAAGCACATTCAGCCTTTTGGAGTCTACATACTTAAAAAGAGTGTCTCTACAGGACTAGGTCATGGGAACCCTTGCCATGGCACTAGAAATTATCCCTGCAGCAACTACAGAAGTTGTTTAGTAACGTATCATCAAAGTGAGATTGATTGCTTTGCCTGAAGTGTGCCTTTAATTTGCATGTGTCTGTTAGCAAGGCCCTTGTTCTTATTTCTGAGCAGGAAAATTTACCAGCATCTATGCTAATGAGTGAGCTATCTGAAATCATTGGCTCTTCATAATCAGCACAGTTGGATCCCTGAGGATCTGACTCCTGCTGGCTCAGATACAGCTTTGTCCTGCTCACTGTTTAGAAATTTGGGAAATATTGATCAGTGGATACATGGCTGAAATAATTTTCCTTTTAAAGTATATTTTCTTTGCAAGAACATTTTGTCAGACATTTATAACCCTTCAATTCAATCTTTTTTGAAAAGAGAATGGTGCAAATGTATCTCAACATTGTATATATCCGCCCAAATATTATTTTCTCATGGTGTTGGGTGAGCAAATCATGAAGTAAAAGATTCTGTTAAATTATCTGTGGCAGATTTAAACCAGCTTTAATTTGCTTGTGAATAATCATCTTTTGTAACTATTACTATGAATGGTTTGTAAATGTCATTTGAAAGAAATCATGATTCTTTTGGGAATAAAACATATTTAGGCATTGTAAATTTTTAAATATTTTTAAATTTATTGTTATTTTTATGCTCTTCCATATAATTTTTTTAAAAAAATCATGACACGATGTGTTAGATATCTTTGTGACTATTAGTTTGCTTTCTATTGATGTGATAAAATACTAACCAAAAAACAAGTTGTAGAGAAAATGATTTATTTTATCTTATATCTTACAACATGAAAGGAAATCAAGACAGGGATTTGAGCAGGAATCTGGAGGCAGGACCTGAAACAGAGACCCTGGAGTAATGCTGCTTACTGGCTTGCTCCTGATGTCTTGTTCAACTTGCTTTCTTGTACTTCCCAGAGCTACCTACCCAGGTATGGCACTACCCATAGCAGGCTGAGCTCTCCCCATGTTAATCATTAGTTAGGAAAGGGCCCAAAGACTTGTCTACAGGCCAGTTTGGTGGAGATATTTCTCAACAAAGGTTCCTTCTTCCCAGGTGACTCTAGCTTGTGTGAAGTTGACAAAAAATTTAGTCAGTGAGCTGACATTTTCTAAACCATGTTCTTCTAGTTCTCCAAAGGTGGGGGAAACTTACTCATGTTTTTAGATTGAAGAATCAATCAGAGTTCGTCTTATCTATTATGGGTTTAGATTGACATTATGGGTACAAAATTAGATTAAAAAACCTGAGAATTATTTTACTTTACTAAACTTTTACTGTTTATATATGTTTTATTTGGAACACATTCCTTGTTTTATACTTGTTGTTTGTTGCTGATGTTGTTGTAATTCTTCTTTCTTCTCATAAATATTAAAGTAAGGAGAGATTTATGGTACCATATAAATTCTATTTATAGTAAATGTTTCCCATAAAGATGCATCCTATAACGTATATTAGTGCATTCCCATTTTATACAGCTTTATAAACTAATAGGAAAGACTCAAAAAGTATTCTGTAGCTCCTAAGTCTTCAAGGTTCACTCATTATAATTTAGAAAATATTAAATAGGAAAATCTACAAATATGCAATTTCATATTTTAAGTTGCTCAACATGCTCTGATTCATTATATCTTGTAGTCTTGTTCCATCCTGTCTAGAACATGAATCTTTCCTTTTTCTAGTGTATTCATGTTATATGAATGACCCATCCATTCATCATGTGTCAACCATCTTTGATTTCACACTGTTGGTATATTGCAGTTTATGTTCTACTAGCAAATATTTACTTAATAATGAGATTATTTAGGAATTCTGAGGAGGAGAGCTCAGATATTTTAAAGAGAAGCAGTGGAGGGCTTCCTTTGAGGAGAAAAAAGAGTTCTCAATGAAACTTGTATGGGCACACTGCTAATAGCTCCAGTTAGAACGAATTATAAAGCACAGAGTACACGTGGGGTTCAGTACTGTATATGAACCACAGTAAGGACCTTGGAGCACATCCCCTGAGATCAAAAAGGACTGCTTTATACATATATAACCTTGGGCTTATTGACCACAGTTTAGAGGGAATACCAGGAGATTTGTAAGATTTTCAAAATTCATTGGATCTACCCAGTCATCCATTAAGAACATCACTTTGACTACTTCCTCTTATAATGAGGCAAAGGGGACCTAATGACTGAATCCTTACTTTATTAACTGTGTTGTATTTTTTTCTTAATGAAGAAGACAAACAAGAAAGGACAAATGACAGAAATTATTCCAAAAGGGCCTCAACAGAGTATGGAGCAGCTTGTCTTATCAGACATTTTCATTCATAGAATATTAAAAGGAGGAATGAAAGAAGGTGTTGCAACACCAGAGTGAGGAAAGGAGACAAGAAAAAGGAGATAAATGACAGTCCAAAAGGCTCAAGTTAATGTGTCTGAAATATCACCCTACAGGGAAGAAGGCAAGAGGAAGAGAGCAGAGTGTGGCAGAGGTAGGGGAATAAATGGGAAAACCAGATTTGTTGATGTTGTTTACTTAATTGTTTTGTTTTTACATCCGAACCAAAATTTCTCCTCCCACCATCTCCTTTCAGCACCTCTATTCACTCCTCCACTGTTTCTCTTCAGATACAGGTGGCTCTCCCATGGATATTAGCCAGCTATGGTATATCAAACTGCAGTGAGACTAGGCACCTTCTCTTCTATTAAGGCTGAAGGAGGCAAATCCAAAAGCAGGCAACACAGTCAGAGACAGTCCTTGCTCTCACTATTAGGAATCTCACACAAAGACCAACTACACAACTGTAATATATGCAGCAGACCTAGATGAGTACCATGCAAGTTCCATGGTTGCCAGTTCAGTTTCTGTGAGAATCTATAAAACCAGGTTAGTTGGTTCTGTGCTTTTTCTTGTGGTGACCTTGACACCACTGGGTCCTATAATCCTTCCTCCTCCTCTTCCACAGGATTCCCTGAGATATGCCTAATGTTTGGCTGTGGGTCTCTGCATCTGTTTCTATCAGTTGCTGAGTTAAGGCTCTCTGATAGCAGTTGGGCAATAGAAACTCCAAGGACTCTATGAGGGATACCCTAGCTAAGACTTCTAGCAATAAGGGTTTCTGTGAAGATAAGAATCATTCTGTCCAGGATTACATCACCAGCACCTAACATGCTTCTGTTGAATGCATGAATGAATAGATTGAATATGTCTTAGTACAGTCTGTATATTTTCTTTGCCAAGTAAATTTGCATTCTATTTAAAAATAATTTCTCTTATTATTAAGAAATGACATCTATTTTAGAAGCTATATTATAAAATGTGATGTGTGCAGGCAGCACATACAGATAAAATCAAGCTATGTAAATACATAACTCTTAAGACATTAATCACTTTCATCTGTTGAGAAATTTGTACAATTCTAGTAATTTCAAAATGTCATATATTCCTGTAAACAACAGCTACTTAGTATGGTATAGAAACCAAAACTAGGCTTCAGAAAACTACAATGAGAGATTACTTCTCTCACCACTTAGAATAGCAGCATTAAGTAAACAATGAATGTTGTAGAATAATCTTCTTATACACTATGAAGATGTTTTACTCTGATTGGTTTAGTAAAAAGCTGAATAGCCAATAACTAGGCAGGAATACATATGGATGGGACGTCAGAGCAGAGAGAGAACTCTGGGAGGAAAAGGGGAAATGTCAGCCAACTGCGGTGGGTCAACGAGACAAGCAGGAGGAGAGGTAAAAGCCACAAGTCACATGACAACACATAAATAAATAGAAGTGGGTTAATTTAATTTATAATAACTAGTTAGAAACTAGCCTAAACTATAGACTGAGCATTCATAATTAATAAGAAATCTCAGTGTCATTATTTGGGAGCTGGCTGGCAGGACATAGAAAGACTTGTTGCAAATGGTGCCCAGTGTGGGGCTCAAATATCCAAACATAGAGCCTGGGAAAGATAAGAAAAGTTCTAGACAAAAAGCAGGATAAGGCTCCTAGTCTTGCAGTTTCTCAGGTGGACTGGTGTTCAGTGGCATACAGAAGCATGGCTATAGACTGCTGCCTGCAGGCTGGATCTAGCTATCAGGATCATGCACTAGTGCCATTTGCCAGTACCATGTGCTAAGCTGAGCCACTATACAGCAGCTGACATGAAAGTTTAAGATTTGTCTCATCCAATCAGAGAACACTGCATATGCTTAGTAAAGCCAAATCCAGGCACATAAAACCTCTAAAAAGGTACAATATGTTTTAACATGTGCAGAGACTTAAAAAAGAAAAGAAGATAGGTATAGGCAGTTATAGAAAAAATAGCTTATAAATAATAAGATAAAGTCTTTAAAGAGAGAATAAAATAATAAAAAAGGGTAGGCCATGTAAAGGTGGAAAATACACAGAGTCTGGATCCTGAATGGTGTCTTGTTGAGTGATTTTTTTTTTACTCCTGATGAAAAATGATAGCTGCTGAGAAACATTGGATTATGAACTGCTAAATTAAACCAGCCTATACCTATTTTTCATGTCTTAATTACAAAGTGGAAGTTAGCAATATGTTGAGGATGAGGTTACACTTTTGTTTCCACAGAAAATGAAAGACTATGAATTCATTCAAGGTTGATAGAGACCAGAATTGAATAGGGGAGACCCCCCCCCTGAAAATCTTGGCTACAGAAATAAAAAATAAACCTACAAAAAACGCTACAACACAGGTTACATATATTTTACCTGCTCAAACGTAAAATAAAAAAATTGTCTTTGTCTGTCTTGTATACAACACATGGTCCATATTTGTATTACTGAAGATATATATGTTACCTCTGAAAGTTTGTGTATTTTCAGAGCAAGAAGACCAAACACCCATGAAAATGAATGTCCAGGTGATCCAGCCTCTCAGAATATCTCTGTTTCAGTTTCCTCAGAGTTCTGCATCCAGAACAGCTTCAAGGCTGTTGGATGAGATGATCCAGCCTCACAGACTATTCTATCCAAAACTTGACAATTATCCTAATTTTCTCAGTGTACCTCAATAATTCTAGCACTCCAGACAACAAGAAGCATTCTAGAGAACACAATGCCCACATTCCCAAGAGGTGGGGTGGATGGTTTTTTGGTCATTTGATGGGATATGGATATTTGTCATCGTTTAGGAAGGTTGGCTACAAATTTTTAGATCACGGTCAGAAAAAAAATGAATAAAGGAGATTAGATTCAGGGATCTCTTTCTGAAGAGAAAAAGGGGAATATAATATAGAAATGATGACATAAAAGGATGGATAGTTGAGTCTATTTTTGAACAAACACTAGTCTCAAATATTTTATATTGGTATGGAATTTTGTATATTGATATAAATTTAAGGTTCTTTTTGTTAGGATATACTACATATATGTTTCTACTCTTGTTTAAGGTATTGTACCTCTGAAGCTTTTTTAAACAATGTAATGTAAATTTCTAGTCCTTAAAGTCTATTATTACAAACTGTATAAGGTAATTAAGAAATGTAGGTTAGTAGTTAGTCATAAATAACAATCAAATTTGTGGCCATGTTAGATATGTTTTCTAGGCCAGAGATATATTTTAGATAGGCAGATGGTCTTCAAACACTTCAGAGATCCATAGAATATGGCATAAATGATAAAGATGCTTTAAAAGATGTTTTAATAACATAAGGCTTTTCATGACAGTGAGATACATCTGCTCCTAATAGCACCAATCTACTTCAAAAAAGAATGCTGGGCATCAAAGAAGCTCCATATGGAGTTTGCTTAAATGAATAGAAAGTGGAAACAAAGTCACAGCCAGCATCCCTCAAGTGAAGCAGTGCCATGGTCCTCAGCAAGGGTGCAACAGCATTCCATGCTTGGTGGGTTTGGTGAATGTGTTGTCCCTGTAATTCATGAACTTTACAAAAGTTGAAATGCAGCAGGATAGACACAAAATGGTTTACTGTGGGGTTCCCTTTGACTTTCTTTTTGTGTGTTCTTTTCCTCTGTGGTGTGTGTGTGTGTGTGTGTGTGTGTGTGTGTGTGTGTGTGTGTGTGCTCCTTAAATCTCACAGCAGTACATGATTTATCAGCTTCATATGTTTTGCACTCTGGGGAAGAGTTATATCTAAGAAAAATTTAACCACTGTACGTGTTGTGATTGTTTTCATGTGAAATGTCCTCCATTGACTCATGTGTCTGAACACTTGGTCTTTGGTTGTTGATTCTGTTTGAGATGATTGTGGAACCTTTAGGAGGTTGAACCTTGCTGGAGATAATAAATAGGTCACTAGGGTAAACCTTGATTGTATAGCCAATCAACAATCCCTATTTACTCATCTCCCTGTTTTCCGAACATGAGAAGTTGAAGGGTTCTACATACACACTCATGCCTCCATGCCTTTCCCTCCATGATGGTCAGCATATGCCTGTGAGGGTTAATTTCATTTGTCAACTTGATGAGCTCTAGAATCACCTCTGAGATTAACATCTTGGTATGCTTATAAGGGAATTACCTCAGTTAGATTAAGCTGGAGTGATCCATCTACCGTGGGTGGCACCATCCCCTGATATGGCATCCTTAATTGCATAAATAAAGACAATTGTGAGTTGAATACAAGCATTCATCACCCTCTGCTACTTGACTGTGAACACAATGTTTCCAGCTACGTCAAGTTTCTGCTGCCCTGACTTTCCCACTATGATGTTGGTACTCTTGAACTACAAGACAAAATAAACCCACTGTCCTTTAAGTTTCCTTTGTCAGGATATTTCATCACACAGCAGGCATATAACTAGAACACCGCACAAACTATGAGCAGAATGAACTCTTCATTCCTCTGTTTCTTCTTGTCAGATACTCGGTCACAGTAACAGGAGATTTCATGGGGTCATTATTAGCATATAGCGAGAAGAGATCACAGATACTGCAAACCATGTGAGTAATGAGCAGGAAAGCCTGCTACAAAATGTCAGCCATGCCACCACTGTGAAAATATGATGTAGAGTGTCTTAATTTGCTCAACCACTGGTGATTTAATAATGTCAGTACACACAATGAATAACATAAAAACAAAGGTTGGGAAGATCTCCTATGAACAAAAAGGTGGGATTAGTGATAATGTCCCCAAGGTGACCAAAAAGGGGTCTGAGAGCCAAAGATCCAAGAAAACTCAAGGAACAGAAGCCGCATCTTTCTTGAGATCCAGCATAAACGAGTCTCCTAGTTGAGAATGGTGGGAACTGCAGGCCTGATTCTGAGCATCTACTAAAGATGCTAACTTGTGGAGCAATATCACACATTAAAGGCAAGCTTTAGTATAAAATAAGGACGATGACAACAAACAAAAAAAAAACAGCAAAGTGTATGACATTACTTTGGTCACAAGGGGAGAAGCTATTGGCAGTTGATGGCTGCTGAGGAAGAAGAGTCACTCTCCTTTGGTGAGGTGACCTGGTAGGTTGTCAGTGCTCTAGAACCTATAGTTAGCACTAACTGGATTTGTGTTATTAATAAAAATTTCTTAAATACAGATCAGAAGTTGGAGATGGTTTAAATGCACCAGAAGTAGCTGAAGGAAAGCAGTGGAAAATGGATATGATCAATACACATTGTACACATGAAGACATTTTCAAAGCCTAACTAAAAACATTTTTAAAAGAAAATGTATGTGGAAGTAGGTGACAGTAATAAAAATATATTTCAAAATACAGATTGCAACTAAAGGCAATGATTCTCAACCTGTAAGTTGGGACCCCCTTGGGAGGTCAAATGACCATTTCATAGGGGTCTCATAGAAGATATCCTGCATATCAAATATTTACATTATGATTTAAAACAGTAGCAAAATCACAGCTATGAAGTAGCAATGAAATAACTTATGGTTGGGGGTCACCACAACAGGAGAAACTTTATTTAAGGGTCACTGCATTAGGAAGGTTGAGAACCACTGCTTTAAGATGATCTCAGTCTATGAACCAGGGGAGGATAAGCTCTCCACACCTGGCATGGAAAAAATAAAATTAAGAGTTATTCAATTTATTTTTTTAAAAAATCACAAAACTGGGAGATATATGCCCAAATCAGGGTGATACACATCTCCCCTGTTGGCATTTGCTTGTTTGGGACTCTCTGTACTGTTCAAATAGTAAATACCAAACTTTATTTATTTATTTATTTATTTATTTATTTATTTATTTATTTTTTTAGTGAAAACACAAATCTCCACAAGAAACATTGCTATTATTGCAAAGAGTTATTGATGGTGGGAATTTGTTTTTAAAAAATCTGAATAGTTTAGAATAATATGATAGGAAAGCAAGTTGAAGAGCTGTAGAGGTGACTTGTTGGTTAATAACAGTGGCTGCTGCTCTTCCAGAAGACCCCGGTTCAATCCCCAGCATCCACAGGTAGTTCACAACTACCTGTAACTCCAGTTTCAGGCAAGCTGATATCCTCTGCTGACCTCTGTGGACACTGCATGCATACAGTGTACAGATACACATGCAGGTAAGACATCCATACACATAAAACCATTTTTATTATTATTAATTTTTAAATTTATTTTACATATCAACCACAGTTTTCCCTCCCTCTTCTCCTCCTGTTCCCTTCCCCCACCTTCTTTCTACCCCGCTATCCACTCCTCAGAAAAGGTAAGACCTCCCATGGGAATCAACTAAGCATTGAATATCAAGTTGAGGCAGAACCAAGCTCCTCCTCCCTGCATTAAGGTTGAACAAGACATCCTGCCATGGGAATAGGTTCCAAAATGGCCAGCTCATGTGCCAGGGACAGTTCCTGGTCCCACTACTAGGGGCTCACAAACAGACCAACCTATACTACTGTCACCCACATGCAGAGGGCCAAGGTCAGTCCCATGCAGGCTCCCTGGCTGTCACTCTAGAGTAAGTGAGCTCCCAGGAGCTCAGCCAGCTGTTTCTGTGGGTTTTCCTCTCATGATCTTGACCCCCCTCCTTTCTTATATAATCCTTCCTCCCTCTCTTCAGCTGCACTCCCAGAGCTGGGCCCAGTGCTTGGCTATGGATCTCTGCATCTGCTTCCATCAGTTACTTGAAGAAGGCTCTATGATGACAATAATTTTTAAAAAAGTGAAAATGCTTTCAACAGATGCAAATTTTTTGTGCATAAGAGGGAAGTCATGGCGTAATTCTGTTTTGCTTTGAAATATATCCTGTCCTGTAAAGAAGTTTTATGAAGTGATTTCTGAAGAAGGAACACTGAATTTTTTCGCTAGAAAATATTTTAATTCTTTTCTTTTCTAAAATAGTTTTCTTATTATTTAAAATTTCATACATTGAGACACTAAAATTGGATTATATCTATTTCAATTTTCCACTTCCACCTCCCTAGAACTTACTCCAACTCATCCTTCTCCCAAGTTCATGTCCTTATAAAAAGGCATATATGTCTATTTCCAAATATATTATTCTCAAATAGCATTCATTTAATTTTATAAATTACTCATAGTTGATATTCAGCCATCTCAGCATTAGGCACACTATATAATTACCTCTAAAATTGTAAATATATGTGAAGATAACAAAATGAAAGCAAATAAACAAAACTCCACTGAGCCTTTCCCATTCTTTCCAGTTGTAATAAACTGAATCAGTCACTTCAGAATTCAGTGGGTTTTAAATAAATTTCCTTGAATTCAGATATTTATGGTAAACAGAATGTCCTAAATATATGCTAATGTATAAATCACAAATTATTTATGGACTATTGTATGAGATAAATTGTTTGTAAATATTTATAAATACTCCCAGCACACCCTAACCTTTCGAAGTGATTTATCCTGTAACAGAATGCATAAGGTTATGACAAGTAACAAATTAATTCCTTGTAAAATATTTACCATGTATCAGTTGCACTAATATTAATTAGTGTGCTCATTATTTCAAGCAACTGATAGGTGATTAGGCATTCTTCCTCAATGAGTTAGATGAGCCTTTATGACTCAATGTAAATATATCTTAATGGGCATTTGAGGAGTCTTCTCCCCTGCTTTCCTTACTGAAGACTGAAATGTGGCTGTCACCAGCTGGCGCTATGGGGAGTTCATAAATCAGTGGAAATTAGATATCTAGTGATTGTTTTGTAAATGAATAAAAATCAATACATTTTTCTTTAAAGATGTTATTCAAAAAGCTGTAGAGATGGCTTAGTGGTCCAGGGGTACTACTTCTCTTCCAGAGGATGTGGATTCTGTCCCCAGCACTCACTTCAGTCAGCTCACAATCTCCTGAAACTCCAGCTACAAGGAATCCAACCTCTGGATTCTGAGAGTACCTGTGCTCACAGGTACCCAAACACAAACATATGCACATAATTTAAATAAGTTAATTATTTAAAAATAATAAAAATAAAATAAAAGTTGCTGGGTAAGTGATCTACCTTGAAGTAGCCTGACCCTGCTTCTTTGAGATACAAGGAATGTTTTCTTTCCACCTGAATAAATTGTCTTATGCTTTCTCCCACAGATGAATGAGAAACTAAACCATGTGCTTGCAAGTAGGGAAACAACATCCTCCTCATAGTCCTCAATTTAGTTGTTTTCATTGAGTAACTAAGCTGGTGGTGTGAATTTCTGGAACATCAACAAAGACTCAATGGACTAAAGAAACCATTCAAATTTGACTTCTTTGTGTTAGGGACAGAAAGGAAAGTTAAGGAGTTTAGGAGAAATTTTTTCTTAGGTGTAAATTTGAAAATTTTAGGTCAATGGTTCTGGTGTTTAGGAGAGGACAGTTCAGGCCCATGGCACTGGTAGCTTGGAGAGGGGAGTCATAAGACCAGGGAAAAGGGAAAAGATCCAATACTCAGGAATAGGCAGGTGGGGAAACAGGCTGTTGATTGACAGTACTTATCTGGAGTCCATTTGACCTGTAAACAGTATATTCAAGTTGATTCCATGAAACTTAACAAGAATTCTTTTATGTTTATAAAAAGAGGTAAAAGTTTTGAGATGTTAGAATTACCACTGTTTGTAATCTTTACTGAAATTCACCTTGCAAAAAGAACACTAGGCTCAAGTCTTTTAGTCATAGTAAATTCTTGAGAACTCAAAAATGAATTTTGTTAAAAACATTAACACTCTTTCCTCTATCCAGAAGTCTAGGTGTATAGAAATTAGACAAATGTTTTTAGCATAATGGCAAGTACTTTTCTTTTCTTTTCCTTTTCTTTCCTTTTCTTTTCCTTTTCTTTTCTTTTCTTTTCAAGGCAGGGTTTCTCTGTGTAGTTCTATCTGACCTGGAACTTGCTCTGTGAACCAAGAATGATGATTCAAACTCCAATCTCAGAGATCTTCCTTCCATTGACTCCCCAGTGCTGGGTAACACCAGAGTAACACCAAGAAGCCTTCAAATCTATTAAAAATGAGACTTACGGACACCTGGACAAGCACTCTATGTTCCTCTGTGGGTCTTGGGGGCAAAGGTCCCAAGGCAACCTCAGTCTCCAGCTGCCAGGTCTAGAAAATCTGACCAACTTTTCTGTAGAATAGGAACTTTGAAAGGGGGTGGGGTGGCCGACTTTGTCTAGGCACAGTGGTGCAATCAACTCCTGAGAGCCCTGCTTGTTCACAGTCTGAACAGTATCCTGGCAGCAGACAACATGAACGGCAGTTTTCCACCCAGTGGCTGGCTTTGCCACATTTTAAGCAAGCACCAGGTGGAGCCCTTCTGTGCCTTATCTTTTGGTGGAGATCGAGGGATACTGCCAGGAGCTAGCATTTTTCTCTATCATGAAAAGATTTTTTATTAAACATTTTATATGCCATATTCAGCAGATCTCTGAAGAGTTTGAAGACCATCTATCTATTAAGCGTACCTAATTTGGTTGCTTGCTTTAGGCTTAATTTTGAAACACATACAGGAGGCTAAATAAATCTTTTCATGTAATTAATTACATTAGTACTTAGCATGACTACAAGTATAGTTCTGAACACATTAAAGATGTTGATCATTTATAGGTTGACTGATTCTAATTATCCTTAACAGTTTGCAGTAAGCAACTTTTATAAGACTAGGACTTTACATTCCATTTTTGATCCCTGTTAGGTTCAGCTTTTAAAAAATATGTTAAAATGAAGCTCTTTTAGTATTAATAATTAAAATCTTTAATTATAGATACAGTTCACCATTGTGGAATATTGCAGCGGTTTTATATGCTATCCAAGTAGCTAAAGCAAAGTAAGCAATACACAAAGAATTTGGACAAATATTACTGTGAAAGTTATAGATTTTAAGAATTTACAAATTTTGATTATCAAATATAACATATTTATCAAACATATGTTGTTACTTATCTAAATTTTCTAGTAGCTTGGCAGCAAAGACATAAGTAGTTAAACATACATCTTAAATCAGCTTGTGTTAATCTGAGTAGGCTTTTATAATCTTAAAATTTTATCACTATACAAAAATCCATAACAATCCAAAATATTTTAGATTCTGTTGTGGTTTCCTTAGTCTAAAAGGAGATGCAATTATCAATTAAGGGCTCAGTAGGATTGAGAAGTTTTGTAATGATTGCTTTATGCCGCATTATGATCTTAAGATGGTAAAGTCACATGGTTTTTACCCTTTAACCTTAGTAAGATGGCTGACAGTCATGTGATTGCTTACACATTGAAGGTCATCCGTCAAGATGGAAGAGCCACATGGTTGCTATTTAAACATATTTTCCTAAACAAGAATTGAATCTAAGTTCCATATACAGCATATTGTAGATAAGAGCTGAATCACATATTTAGGATGTAACAAATTAAAATTCCTATGTATAGGTTTTATAGCCTTATGCTATAAGTTTTAAGACAAATTTTGTTAGAGATGTTAAAGATTCTTTAACCACACCCAGGGAACTTACAAACTAATTCTGAGATAAATACTGTTTACACAATAGTCTTAAAAAATTTCTTGAGAGTAAAGCATAGAGAAATCATAGAAATAAAAGATTTAAAAGTAGAAAGTTTTAAAATCTTAGAGATAAGAGACTTTGGGATCATTTGCATTTGCATGGTAGAAGTTGTTATAATCTGCAAGAATTTAGAACTCAAGTGTGCCATCTTTGAGCTGTCCTTAAACTTGCTCATTGGAAGCATCTCTGTCTTGCAACCACAGCCTCCTTCTCAACACTGAGCATGGTTGCTTCATTAGGGAAGTGAATGCAACAAAGATTCCACATCCTGTTCCATTCTTATTATGATTTCACAAGGATAAAATTCATCCCCTCCCTATTGGTTGACCTTGGTTTTCAATATAGGACAAGAGAAAACAAGCTATGGTAAAGAAAATCAAGCTAAAATACAGTAAGTTGCAAACAAATGAAATAGAAGAATTGGAGCTATTATGACTACAAAAGAAAAAGTGACAAAGTTCTTAGAAATAAAATGTATATATAGTGTATACGTTGACCTTTAGTGAAGGAAAAGGGAATTTACTAACAAGCTAACTGGGATGTAAAGTTTGGAGTTCTTTATTTTCATAGACTCATATAAGGAACATCCTAAAAGTGTGACAACATTATGTTAGATCTCTAGAAATTTTCAAAGATTGACCAAGATCTATGTTGAAAAAGAAAATGTGACTTTACACACAATGGAATCTTAAAGAAAAATAAAATGAGAACAATGATGCAAGTTCCTTTTTTAATGTAGAGCCTAGATTTAAGTCTCTCTCTCTCTCTCTCTCTCTCTCTCTCTCTCTCTCTCTCTCTCTCTCTCTCTCTCTCTCTCTGTGTGTGTGTATGTGTGTGTGTGTGTGTGTGTTGTATATGTATTTTTGTGTTTGAGTATTGCTGAGACTAATACAAGTATAATGAGAGTAGCAGAAGGGACCTCATAGGAGGAAGAAAAAAGAGAACTGAATAAATGTGACTTGAAATCAGAAGAAGAGACAGTTTAAAACTTAAATAATAAAATAGAAAGTAATTACTAGTGAAATAATTCATTATTATATATGTTTCAAAGTAAATAACTTCTATCTGCACAATAAAATGTTGAGTCAGTGGTAGACAAAGTCAATAACTATAAACAAAAAAATCAGTGGTCAGAGCATTAAAACTCAGCATACTGAACTTAATCTCATATCTCTACAATTACAATTTTATTTATATATTTTGTTTGTATATGTGTGTGCACATGTCATAGTTCCTATATAGAGATCAAAAAACAACTTTTGGAAGTTTATTTCTTCTTTATGGATTGAAGTTGGGTTGTTTGACTTGGAAACAGATGCCTTTATCCATTAAGCAATCTTTCCAGCTCTTATTCTGTATCTTAACAAAATTTATAATAAGCAAGTGACATGAATGTCAAAGTCATAATATGTGAATTGATGGATAGAAAGCCAAGGTCAATATGAGTTTAGTGAAAAAGTCTATGTCTGTGATCTAAACAGTATTTTTATTTATTATTATTGTTTTGCTGTGAATAGTCACAATAAAACCACAGGAAATTCTAAAGTCTGAGACTTTTTTGCTATTATTGGTATTTATTTGTCTGTTTCTAAGAGATGTAATATATATATATATATATATATATATGTAAATAATCAAAGTGTTCTAACATTTATCTCTTATTAAAAACAAAACTTTGTAACTGAATGCAATAATAAAAATATGTCTATTAGTATAACATTATTTATAGCTATATTTTTACACTATCAGCATATAGTGTTGTACACATTTATAATTCTGATAAGACTTTGGAGGTCAATGGAATAAACAGGTTAAAAGTTGAAGAGAAGACATGAACTGGGAGAAAGGTGAGTTGGGGGAGCTAGGTGGAGGGAGTGGACATAAGCATCTCCAAGACACATTTTATATATGGACACAATTTTTCAGAAAATAGAAAATAAATTTTTAAAAAGGTAAGTGCTGTGGGATGTTCTGTATGTTAAATGTGTTGCTCTGATTGGTTAATAAATAAAACACTGATTGGCCAGTAGCCAGGCAGGAAGTATAGGCGGACAAGGAAAGAGGAGAATTTTGGGAAGTGGAAGGCTGAGGCAGAGAGACGCTGCCAGACGCCGCCATGTGTTACAACATGTAAGATACAGGTAATCCACGAGCCATGTGGCAAGGTATAGATTTATAGAAATGGGTTAATTTAAGATAGAAGAAATAGATAGCAAGAAGCCTGCCAGAGCCATACAGTTTGTAAGAAATATAAGTTCCTGCGTGTTTACTTGGTTAGGTCTGAGTGGCTACAGGACTGGTGGGTGAGAGAGATTTGTCCTGACAGTGGGCCAGGCAGGACTGGAGAAAATTCCAGCTATCAGTAAGATTAAAAATGGTCTGATTTTCCTATCATCAGGTTTTCACTCTATTAACTTAATGTT
Source organism: Peromyscus leucopus (assembly GCF_004664715.2). Classification (NCBI taxonomy): domain Eukaryota; kingdom Metazoa; phylum Chordata; class Mammalia; order Rodentia; family Cricetidae; genus Peromyscus; species Peromyscus leucopus. Next base: position 96,861,378 of record NC_051065.1, read on the forward strand.
CACGCAGTACTTGAATAAACAAGATTTGTTAGTTATTAAAATTTGACTAGAAACTATATATATGTGTATATATATGTAAGCATATAGTACTATTTTCTATATTATTTAAAAGTTTATAAACTTTTATATAAATGCATTCATGTTTTTGTGTTTACTAGCATTTTCAGATTCCTACACCCACCCATGGGATTCAATATTTTAACTATAAAAATGTTCTATAATTTATAGGTAGAATATTTCTATAATTAACCTTGTCTTTTTTTCTCAAATATTATACTTACATTTCTGAAGAGAATTTTCATTTAGTCTTTTATTCTCAAATATAAAACTTACATTTCTGAAGAGCATTTTCATTTTATTCCATAAAATAAAATGAGTTTGGTATTCTTCTGGAAAAAGTAATTAGGTAAAGTGGGAATTGGGTAAAAAATAACATGTTTTGAATTTAGACAGATATATTTATGTTTTTCCAAGACACTGATATGTGTCCATAAATTATAACTTCCTGCCCCATGCAAGAGTGGCTTCCAAGACTAATCCCACTGCCCACTCTGCTGACTTGCCTGCAGCTGAAAATGTAGGGTCACCAGAGGAATCATTAAGTGACTTTGGCTTTTATCTCCTGGCATTAGAAAAATGTTGATAGTGGAGGTAAAGAACTAAATTTTGAAGCATATGAAGCCAGATGTTAATCTGTATAGAAGTTTCTCTGATGAGCAGATTTATTAAATTCTATGTAGAGGGTTAAAGTCTCATGGAATTTGATTAAGATAGAATTGTGCTTTTATAAGAATATACTTGAAAATGCTACCATTATAAATGGGACACAGTGCCTTCATATTATTAAAACTTCACTCTGGAGTAGACATGTTTAAACATAAGTATTTATGTGAGATGATAAGGCCCAAACTAAATTTCTCAGAAAATCTTTGATTTAGGACTGTTAGAGTAGGAAATCACATACACATATACATATGGACACACACACACACACACACACACACACACACACACACACACACACACGGTGTTTGGAGGTGTGGATCATCAGTTAGAGAATATATTGCTCCTGCAAGAAACCTGAATTCTGTTCCTAGCACACAAGATGTCTAGAGACTCCCAACTGCCTACAACTCCTGCTGCATGGAATTTGATGCCTTCTTTTGGCATCTGTGAGCATCTGCACTTATATTACAAACTTTCATATTAAAACACAAACATACATAAATTAAACATAAAATAAAATATTTTCAAATGAATATTTAGATTCATAGGAACCTTGTGCAGCCTTGAGGCAGGGGGAAGTGCTTGGACTTACCTCTACTTAATGTACTTACTAGGCTCTGCTACCTCCCCATGGGAGGCCTTACCTTCTTGTAGGAGGGAATGGGGAGTGAGTGGGTGAGGGAATGCTGGAGGGGTGTGAGGAGGAAAGAGGGGAATCTGTGATTGGCACGTAAAATGAAAAATATTCTTAATAAAAAAGAAAATTAAGACTAATATATATACAAAACAAAAAAACAATAATTATGCAAGCCTTGTAGGAACCTGAGCTACACAAATGTTGCAATACAAGAAACTTGAATAAGTAACCTAGAATTTTAAAAATTATACTATATTGAATAAGAGGCTGGATAAATAGCTCACCAGTGAAGAGTGTTAGTTGCTTTTCAGAGGACCAGTTCAGTTCCCAGCACCCACATGTTTGCTCACAACTGCCTGTAATTCCAGTTCCAAAGGATCCAATGCTATCTTCTGGCCTCCAAGAGCAACTGCACACACTCACACATCACATAATAAATAAACAAGCCTTTAAAAAATTTCATAAAAGGAGAATCATTACAGGTTACAAAGTGAAAAGAATTCATTCTATGCTGATGTTGATTCTCTCTAAACTGATTAATAAATTTCGACTGCTGTATTCCCAATTTCAGTGGGCCTTCTGTATTTTCAAAAAGCCATATTGAGATTTGATAGTGCATGAATATTTGATTAAGTCATTGAAATAACAAGAATAAGTGAAAGAAGATTGAACCTTCAGAACTTAATTCATCTAAGCTACAATAGTTAAGATAAAACTAAACTGTGGCTAAGATATCATTCACATAAAATCTAAATACCCAGAAATAGCCCAAAGAGAGTGGTGCAGAGTATATAAGTATATATACATATGTTCATTTGAATGCACTTAATTTAATATTATATAAGGCTGGTGTGATGGCTATTCTTGGTTGTCAACTTGACTGTATCATAGATGAACTAAATCTCAAATGGCTGGGTATACTTCTGAGAGGTTTTTTTTTTTTTCTTAACTATATCATTTGAAGTAGAAAGACCAACTTCCAATCCAAGTCTTTGAGGGATTGATATAACTTTAATCTGGAATACACCTTTGGCTGGCAGCCTATATAAGGGGTACAGAAGAAGAAGAAGAAGGAATCTTTTGCTCTTTGCCTGTTTCCCCTCACCTTGTTAGCAAATCCATTCCTTCATTAGCATCAGAGCCTAGTTCTCTAGGATTCCAGTGTAGACTGAAGACCAGCTGAGATATCCATCCTAGTAGGCTGAGCAAGTACTGGATTCTTGGACTTTCTGTTGTTCACAGGCAGCCCTTGTTGGATTACAAGCCCTGGACCACAGCCTGTAAGTCATTCTAATAAATCCAATTTCTATGTATATAGAGGGATTCATTTTATAAGTTCTTTTGCTCAAGAAAACACTGACCAATGCAGTTGACTTTAATGGGTTAGAAAAATAGAGAATTTCCAACATATCTCCCTTCAAAAACTGAAGTGGAAATATTCAAGTGTAAAATCATATATAATTTAACAAGTATAAAAATATACAAATTAATGCTAAAAATAATTGAGAGTAGATGGATGGTAACAGGGAAGTAGTCAAGGCAGTAATCATAAAATGATATTTTGAATATAAATAACTAGGTAGAATACATAGTGTGTAAAGAGTTCTAAAATGTTAAATTATTAATGTTTTTTTTTTATTATTGGACATCAGTGGTGTCAGAGATGGGGTGGATAGGAAGGGGTGCGACTGTAAAGGGATGAGACCATTTTGATGAAGAAGTGTCATTCTAATGTCTATATAAACTGATATAAGTGACATCAAAATTCTGTACCATTGCATTCCAGTTACATAATGCACAAATATGGCAGAAAGCTATATGAGCTCATGTAAGAAATCCTTGCATTATTTCAACAGCTTTTCATAGACATATAATTATGCCATAATGTTTAAAATGTCAAAAATGTAGAAAAACATAAGAAGATATTCAGAGTTTCATAAACAATTAGCTTGTACAAATATTCATACTACTTGTCTTGTAATAAATAAAAATGTCCAGTGATCCTGCTTCATCCATCAGTAATCAGTTCTTCCTGAGCAAAGCAGTAAGGAAACCTTGGGGTTGTGTGATACAATAACCTTGGAGCTGGAGAGATGGATCGATGGTAAGAGTGTTTATTGTTCTTCCAGAGGACTGAAGTTAGGTTACCTGTAACTCCAGCTCCAAAGGATGCGAGGCCCTTTTCCAGGCTTTACCATTAACTGCACACACAGTCTCTGTCTCTCTGTCTGTCTGTCTCTGTCTCTGTCTGTCTGTCTCTGTCTGTCTGTCTCTCTCTCTCTGTCTCTCTCTGTCTCTCTCTGTGTGTGTGTGTGTGTGTGTGTGTGTGTGCATGTCTCCTCACACATCCAATACACATGAATGAAAATATAATGTAATACATATTACATATGTGTCTATGTATGTATATGACAGTAAATACCCCTTTTGGAGAAAATGGAAAGTTCTATGTGATGCTGCTGAAAAGTTAAATTTGGAGAGATTTAGCATCAGATATTAAAAATCTAAAATTTTCATATGGATAATCTCAGAGATTCCTTATCCCAAAATAATTCATAAAAACTAAAAATATACAACTCCAACTACACTACAATAGAGAACTAATGAAAAAGTACTAAACAAACATGAAAATTTTGTTTCTCAAAAGACAATGGCCCATACAATGTGTTTTAAAGCATTCATTTCTTTAATTCTAGCCCCCTGGAGACAAAGGCAGGTGGATTACTGTGAATTCAGAATAAGCCTGGTCTATATGGTGAATACCAGTCAGCCTGATCTACCATGTGAGTTGCAGGCCAGCCAGGCCTACATATGAGACCATGTTTCAAAAACAAAAGCAAATATTAACCAAAGAATTAGAAAAATATGCTTGTGAATGCTTATCTTAAAGTACATAGGTGAGTAGTGTGTGTGTGTGTGTGTGTGTGTGTGTGTGTGTGTTAGAATTACTTAGTAATTTGGAATTTTAAAAATTATACTAAATCTCACATGGTTTCCCAGACTTAAAGTTGATATCAATATTATATTTTATTAAAATGAATTACAATACTTTCCTTTAACACCAGGCCATATTTTTTTTAAGGATATGTATCTATACAAAGGTTATCAAACAGCTGCTTTCAATGGGCCTCCGAGACGTTCTGCTTCCCAAACCTAAGTGACTTCTTGCATGTCGATATAATATGCTGTCAATGATGTCCCATTGACTAATGCATGAAAGTGACATTGGACATTGTCATCTGTTTTAACCTTCAATATCTGTTGTGAAGGCTTGTGGGCTATTTATATAACCAGCTGTATGGTTGTGTCTTTCCAGGAAGAGAGAGCCCTTACTTCTCCCATCCTTGACTGAAACAACATTGTCAATCTTGTTAACAGTGAATAAGAATATTAGAGACACATGTGACAACTGAGGTAGAAAAATTAGGTCCCTGCTGGCAATTACCCATCAGAGCAGATTGACTGATGGCCAGAGCTAAAACGCATGTAAACTGTCAGCCATCATAACAGGGCAAATATCACAGAACCTCGGTGCAGAGTCAGGTAAAAATCCACTTTTCACTGTTGGGGACCTGCCCTCGGTGCCACACATTCATAATCCTCTCCCATCAAGCCAGGTCTACACATTCAGAGACGTCCATCATTCTAACAGTCAAATATATGTCCTGTCAAATACATTCAATGGCCCTCATGATAAGTTGGACGAGAAGTGACATGCTACACATGATTGAGTAGAAAGGGCATATCATATACAATTTCTGCTGTCACATTTGTCATTCCATTTCTATATCTAGGTGACGGACTTAACCTTGACATGTCCTAGATTTAGTTGTTAGGGCCAATTAATGGCCAGAATAAATGTAAAAGAATAATGTATTTTTAAATTGCATGTAAAACATGACTGAAGATATACCAGGGAAGTCCAATGGCAGAATTACTCTTTTGAAATGCACAAATTAGTTTTTTTTTATTGTATGCTGAAAACAAATCTATCATGATTCATTGACAAAAACAACTTGAAGTCTAAAGTTTGAATGTGCACCTTAAATTTGACCAAAGTGGGCAAAGCATCGTGATGATTCTATAACATGCAAACTTTACTATTTCAGTCACATTTACTGTGAAGACATGGTCCTCATTATTCTCATGAGAATAGATGGGTACATTATTTTCTTTACCTTAAATTTTTCTTGAAATTTTACCATCAGAATTTTATATCACTTGTTGGCGTTAGATCACCAACTAAACCATTAAAAACTGTTACTTCCTTCTAGTTATGGAGAACTGGCCCCACCCAATGCTGTCTGCTACACTGAGTGAGCTAGCCAGGGCAATGCTGGAGAGCTTTCCTGGGTGGTGAAGATGAGGGAAAGCTGGCAGGCTGACCAACCCAGCTACCACCCAGGCTCTGATCTAGGATTACGAGGTAACCCACACTGACATCCACCTCATCTATGAACTGCTGGAGCATATAAAGGAGCTAGACTTGCAGATTCAATGCTACAGGTTTTCCATAACACAAGGAAACAATAGGATATCCAAGAAGAGTCCTAATGAGGGCCCAGAATCCACTGTGTAGCGGAAGCCAAGGGCCTGGAACCAGACCAAATACTCATTGCAATGAACACATATGAGTAAAAATGTATGCACTAAAGGGTATGCTGCATGATTCACTGGACCACACTACAGATATTTATTGGAGAAATTATTTTGGCCACTCCACGTAGTTAAAAGGATATTTATTTAATGGCGTAACTCACAAATTAAGTAATGGGTAGGTCGCAGGGTCTGGGGAAGGTGTAACGCAGTCCAGCGGTGTTCTCCGGAGCTCTGCACAGTCCACCTTCACCGTTCAGCGTCCCGCCACAGAGAGAGCGCTTGCCCATCCAGGTCTTGGGTCTCCAGATGCCTCCATCGGCCCCGCCTCGCCTTGTAGGCGTGACAGCTGCCAGAGTCTCAATGGGGGTTGGAACTTCCAGAACCAAGCTGGAATAGCTACCCACTACAGATATTTTTAATATGCTTCTTTTTTTGTTTGTTTGTTTTATTTTTTGGAGGTTTTATTTTTAAATTTTGTTTCAGAGGGGGCTTGCAAGGGCAGAGGGCCGAAGTGAGGGGTTGGGGAGATGAGTGGGATTGGGATGCATGATGTGAAATCCACAAAAAAAAATCAATAAAAAAGTTAAATTTAAAAAAAGGAACCATTCTTTTTTTCTCCATCTTTTATTACAGAGGAAGAGTTTATAAAAGTTATTTCTATCTTTTAATGCTTCTATGGTTTTAACATAATCCCTTCTATTCAGGTATTTAAACCTATTAAGCATTAAGAAATGGGACTTTGTGGATCCAATTACGTCATGAGAGTGCCTTCTCATGCCCTTATTTTTTTTTATAATTTAATTTAATTTTACATACCAGCCACAGATTCCCTTATTCTCCCCCTCCCCCCCAATCCCATCTCCTCCAAGGCAAAGACTCCCCTGAGGATTGAGTTCAACCTGATAGATTCAGTCCAGGCAGGTCCATTCCCATCCTCCCAGGCTGAGCCAAGTGTCCCTGCATAAGCCCCAGCTTTCAAACAGCCAACTCATGCACTGAGTATAGGACCCGGTCCCACTGCCTGGATGCCTCCCAAACAGATCAAGCTAATCAACTGTCTCACTTATCCAGATGGCTCATGCCCTTATAAAGGTAGTTAATGAGGATGTTGGTTTCTTTTTTTCCCTAACTTCAGTGGCAGGAAGATGAAGCATGCCTTCCCTTTATGAAGGCCCTCACCTGTGAAGCCTGCTGCTACCTTGAACTATGATTCCCATGTCCTCCAAACTATATGTAAAAAAAATTTATATTTTATAGGAAGTAACTATGCCTCAATTGCTTTATCATAATATTAAAAGATGTTATCTGGTAATTCTAATACACATTATTCTGCTAATTGTTACCATCAAAATTCTGTATTTGAGATGGACTTTGAGGTCAACTCTGTGATGGAACTGATGAACTTGTAACCCATTTTCTGAATTTGTTATTGTTACAGGAGCTATTTAAAGGTTTTATATCATAGTTCCTTAACAGATCTATGATCTATAAGTACTTTCTCTTAAGTACACATGTTCACTCACTTAATCCATAAAAGTTTATAATATTATAAACCAATGTATCTGGTATTGGTGCTGTTCCTGTGTTCACATGTTTTAGCTAAAAAAAAAAAAAAATCACTTGCCTATGGTGGTATTTTATTTGTACTGAATTGTGATTTTCATTGTATGTTAATAAATAAAGTTGCCTGGGGGTCAGAGCTATTAGAGCCATAGCAAGAGCATGGTGGTGGTGGTGCAGGCCTTTAATCCCAGCACTTGGTAGAAGAGCTAGGTAGATCTCTGTGTGTTCAGGGATACAGCCAGCATTGGAGACATATGCCTTTAAGACCTGGAGGGCAGTACTTACAGGCAGTAATGAGGCACTCATGTGTTTGGGTTTATAACCAATGAGAAGGCAGAACAGAAAGACTATTTAAAGACATACATAGAGGAAGTAGCTCTCTTTCAGGAAGCTAGGAGCACTGCAGGAGGTAAGATTTTAGCTCTGAGCTCTGACCTCTCAGCTTTCTCTTTTACATTGGTTCTGTGTTTTTTTATTTTAATAAGACGGTTGGTTACATCTACACTTGCCAAAAATCAATGACATAAGCTGTTTTCCTGAGGTCAACTCTGTGATGGAACTGATGAGCCTGTAACCCATTTTCTGATTTTGTTATTGTTACAGGAGCTATTTAAAGGTTCTATATCATAGCTCCTTAACAGATCTATGATCTATAAGTACTTTCTCTTAAGCACACATGTTCACTCACTTAATCCATAAAAGTTTATAATATTATAGTCCAATGTATCTGGTATTGGTGCTGTTCCTGTGTTTACAAGTTTTATCTAAAAAAAAAATCACTTGCCAAAAAAATCAATGACATAAACTGTTTTCCTATTTTCTCCTAAGAGATTAATGTCCTATACTTGGACTTTTGTCCATGTTGATTTAACCCCTCAGAATGTAGAAAAGGGGTTATACTTCATTTTGTTCATATTTTTGCATAGTTTGGAGATCTTCCTGCTGGAGATGTTTTTTTGTATGTTGTGAATGTGTTGCTCTGATTGATAAACAAAATGCTGATTGACCAGTATCCAGGCAGAAAGTACAGTATAGGCAGGATGAGCAGAGAGGAAAATTCTGGGAAATGGAAGGCTGAATCAGGAGATACTGCCTGCCACCAACACCATGATAAGTAAGATCTAAAATACCAGTAAGCCACAAGCCATGTGGCAACATATAGATTAATAGAAATGGGTTAATTTAAGATATAAAAACTAGATAACAAGAGGCCTGCCACGGCCATGCAGTTTATAAATAATATAAGTCTCTGTGTGTTTACTTGGGTCTGAGTAGCTGTGGGCCTTGGCAGGACTGGAGAAATCTCCAGCTACATCTTCCCTCCCTTTCTATAAAAGTCGTTCTATTCTAGTGTAATTTTTATGTAGTTTCAATAAGTGTGATTGATCACAGGACTTATACATGCATGTGCACACTTGTGAATATGAGTTAAGCTTGATTTTATGCTCATTGCTCAGGCTTTTTGTCAATATGAACAAATACCTGAGGGGAACCAGTTAAAGGATGAAATGAACTTTTGGGTTTCTTTGTTTGGTAGGTTGGTTTGTTGTTTAATTTTTTATTTAGTTCAGAGTTTTTGAAGTTTCAGCCTATTGTTGACTGATTCCATTGTTTCTAGGTTGTAGTGAGGTATCATTATTAAAAGGCTTAGTTGAGCAAATATCTCACCCACCTTCTGGTGACTAGAAAGAGAGGAGAGAGAAGCAAAGAGAAGAAGAAACAGGAAGATGAAAAGAGGAGATAGAAGATAGGGAATGATCCAGAGTCATGGTGTATCTTTTGAGAACATAGCATAGTCATCAAGTTCTCTCAACAGGAGCACTCCTATTGAAGTTACCAATACTAATACTCCCCAACAGAGTGCCACCAGGCAGGAGGTCAAACATGTAAGGCATGAACCTTTGGTGATATTTTATTTTTAAACCATATAACAAAGCTTTATTGTTTGCTTGACACAAACCTAGAGATACTTGGAAAGAAAGAATATCAATTGAGGGGTTGTTTCCATCAGATTGGACAGCAGATGTATCTACAGAAGCAATTTTTATTACTAATTGATGTTGGAAGGCTCATCCCACTGTGGGTGGTGCCACACCTGGGAAAATGGTCCTGGAATGTATAAGAATGGCATATGAGCAAGCCTGGAGAATCAAGATAGTAAGTGGCATTCATCCACTCTTGTCTGCTTTAGTTCCTGCTCCCAGGTTCCTGGCTTGATTTCAAATAAGCACTTTCCTCAAGTTTCTTTTTGTTAATGTGTTAACAATCACACCAACAGAAAACAAACTAGAGTACTATATGAGGTACTAGACATATTAGCTCATCCAAATTATACCAAGTGTGTATCAGGATGAATTGAATTTGTTCCATAATCTCTTAGAGGACTTTTGAACACAAAAAACTTTTGACTATCCATCTATGAATTTCTGATCATATGTGGTACCTTCTAGAATTCAGATTTGTCAATAATTTCAAACTGTGCTAAAAGTTCTCATCTAGACATGCTCTGCTAAATGTTTTGTTTTCTTCAACAAAAATGATAATCATCATTGATATGATTCTAAAATGGTTAGTCATGTTAATTTATTTGAGTCATATTAACTTTTCATAATTTTCTTTTTTTTTAATTTGATGGCCCTCTTGATTGCTGGACAGAGAGATGAAAGAAGGACTGTATACCTAATTGTGTTCAAACTATATCCTGATATTCTTTACAAAACATTTAAGCAAAAGTATGAAAATATAATGAATCATGAGCAACAAATTTGTTATTGTTTGTATATCACAAATCTTGCCTCAATGAAACTGACAGCATATGGTAGGGATGATGACAAATGTTCACTACCTTGTTTGATGAAAAGACTCATTGCGTGCTGTTCTGGTAAGTACCTTCCTATTACAAATCCATCTGTCATTGACAGAGACTGAAATATGGATGCATTGTAGCCATTTCTCCCAATCTCATTGGTATTTTAATGGGAATTGAGAGGAGAGACAGGGTGAGATCAGGACATGTGCTATTTCCAAGAGGGAGGCTCATTCCAAGTCAAAGCTTTTTATAGATAAAAAAAAAAAGCCAATGTCATTCCAATTAATACCAATTAACCCAAATTGGACAAATACTGAACTTTCTCAAACAAAGCCTAATTAGTTAACTAATAGAAATATATGCAATTTAAAGATATAGAAGCAGACTGTCCTAGTCATTATTATTATGGTGTATATTTGTGTGTGCCCATGTATGTGTAGAATGCTTGCCCCTGCAAGCAGGGATGGTAGTTTGAGGTAGTAATGTCTCCTTCAATCTCTTCCCACTTTAGTTATGACATAGGATCTCTCACTGAACATGGACCTTGCTATTTAACCAAGACTGACCAGGCCATTGGGAAGGAGGAGGAAAGAAAGGAAACAAATTGTATAAAATTTCTCTCCAGCACTCGTGTGTGTGTGTGTGTGTGTGTGTGTGTGTGTGTGTGTGTGTGTGTTGGCTTATGTTTGTGGAGCTTTCAATGAATTAAAAAATGTAAAAGAAAAATCAAGATGTGTCAATTTATGTAGGAGCTCTAGAATACTAGTGATAAGCTGGCAAGTTCATTAGACAAAATTGCATGAAAGAAAGGAATGAAGCAAGGGAGTGTGGAATGGACACTTATAGAGAAGAATCAGAGACATGTTGTTTTACTGAAGTATTACTGAATTTTATAATTTCATTTCTGGGTTTCTGAAAAATACCCTGACAAAAGCAACTCAAGAGAGAAAGAAGCTTACTTCTGTTTGTAATTCCATATCAGACTTCATGTCTGTGGGAAAGTCAAAGCCAGAACTAGTCACATCACAGTCACAGTAAAGAGTAGACAAAGGGGGATGCCTTGAAATGAATACTTATTGCTGGAGCTCAGCTTGACTTCCTTCTTATAAAGTTCAGATGCTTTCATCTAGAAGACGTTGTTTCCCACAGTGGCCTGGGTCTTCCCATATCAGTTAACCAATTAAGAGAGTCACCCATAGATATGCCCATAGGCCAATCCTATACGGACAATCCTCCACAGGGCGTCTCTTCCTAGATGGTTCTAGGTTCTCTCAAGTTTAAAAATATAATTCAACCTCACAGGTAGACTTTATGTTGGAATCAATTAACCAAAAATTCACTGAGATGAAAAACACTTGTTATTTTTGAACTGAAAGTTTGTAGAAACATCACACATAAAACCCTCACCAAGTGCAGCAATCTGGAGAGCAGGCCCTGCACTTCCCCTGGGCAAAACAGCAGAGCTGCCCCTCGTGGTTTGAGTGCAGGTGAGCTGGACCTGAGAGTGTGAAAGTGGACAAACTTGCTCAGCTTCTTGCTTCATTATGTAAGCTAGCCCAGGCAACGCTGGAGAATTCACATGGGTGGTGAAGATGAAGGAAAGATGGCTGGTTGACCAACCCAGCTATCACCCAAGTCCAGAACTAGGATTACAAGGTAGCTCACCCTTATATACATTCACCTTTTCTATGAATTTCTGGAGCATGTGAAGGGATCCAACCTGCAGATCCAAAGCTACAGGATCTCCACTACACAAGGCAACAATAGGATAACCAAGAAGAGTCCCAGTGAGGGCCAAGTATCCACAGTGTAGCAGAAACCAGAGGACTCAAACCAGACCAATGACTCCTTACAATGAACACTTACAAGTAAAGATGTAAAGAGGGAAACTAAGGTGGGGAAGAAAAGAGTAAAGAGAGAATCTATAAACAAGGGGACTTAGAAAGATAAGGTTTTGTGTATAATAAAATCTTATACACTTTGATGGCCAATTATATTATTTGACTATCCCCTAGTACAAGATGATGGGAACAAATTTTAGCAGTATATATTGTTTTAGAATATAGTTACATAGAGAAGACTATAATAAAGTTGCATTTGTTTATGGTAGTACCTTAATGTGTGGCTATAATAAGCATCTCAGAATTACTTTTAAAAGTTGGGGCTATTTTAGAATTCTGTAATATAAGGAATAACTACTAGAAATTATTTTAAAAGGAGTAAATATCATTTTCAACCATCATTTTCAATTCTCAAGTTCTTATTTTACAAGTATTTTTATAATTTATGCATTAAAATACTAATTTCATAGGACCAAACAATTTAAAAGACTTTTTAATCAGCTGCATCAAGATAGTGAAATATTTATATATTCTGGATTCCCAAAGTTTATCATCTGAAACAACAAAAAGTAAAGGGGTGGTGGTGGTTAGTCTACTATACTGAATCCTGGCTTCCAAAGTTGTATATTACAAGAATGCTGAAAACAGCATTATTTTAACTAAAAGATAAGTACCAAACCACATTCTACTCCACTCACCACTGCATAGATGTTAGCAAATCATGTTTAACTGTCATTGCCTCAGCCCATAAGCTACTCTGTCTGGTTATCTTATTACAGTGGCTCGGTAAATTTATCAATGTTCTTCCAACCTCCAGGACACTCAGGATAGGCCATGTCTTTTGCTAGATTGACTGGAAATTGCTATCACTAAGTCATAGTGTCTGTATTCTCTCTGAGCAATAATGGGCACCACTGAACAATCTGTCTGGTTTTTTGTTTTGTTTTGCTGTTTTTTTTTTTTTTTTTTTTTTTTCTCTGTAGACCATAGAGTCATGCAAAGATAGATGACAGGAGCATTTGTAGGTTTAGTCCTGAGAACATCCGCATTGGTCTCAATAGTTACAACATAATCTTAATGTGGAATTGTGCTTCTCCATTGGTATAAAACTTTTATAAAGTGTTTGGTCCTGGCATGGCATAGGATGTGCTTACCTGGGTCTTTCTGAAAGTCTTATTCATTACAAGTAGTCATGTGGCTGTGAGTTATAAAATGTGACAACAAATTATCAAAGACCTCTAATTTATTCTCTTGATTTCATTTGAATGATCATTTATCTATTAAAGTATAAATATTTCAAAGCTGAAAGAAAAATCACATTTTCATTTTTGCTCTTTATATCTCTGCTCTATGCTAACACATCGAAGTAGAAAACTCATCTCATCTGATTATCTAATGTACTGAAAGACTACAAAAAGCAGTCAAATGGAGGCAAAGTTAAAATTAAAATAGCCACATTATAAAAGTCTGTACTGTAACTGTTTAGAAAAATAACCTGGACCAACACTTCTAAGCTACAGAGCTCCAACAAGTTGGGCAATGAAGAGATGGCTCAGTAGTTAAGGGAATATACTACTTTTGCAAAGGACCTTAGCTTGGTTACCACCACTCATTTTGGCAGCTCATAATGCCCCGCAATTCCAGTCCCAAGAGGAATTGATGACTCTGGCTGCTTTGGGCACCTGCCTTCATATATCCACCATTCTCCATGCTTCACACACACACACATGCATGTTAAACACTGATGTATTCAGATGGGAGAGCTGGCTACAGAAGGCAAAGGTCACTACCATATCTTCTTTGGAATTCAAGATACACTATCACATGGGGCAGTGAAAGATAACGTCATGTGAGCTTAGAATATATCTCCATTCGTTTGGCTATTTGTCCCTGTGCTTTATCCAAACTTGGTTTCAACACTTCTCCCTTATATAAACCCTCCTCTTTCTTGCCAATTAGACTCCCAGAGTTCCACCCAGGGCCTAGCCATGGGTCTCTGCATCCAGATTCCTCAGTCCTTGGATGTGGTTTATGGCACAACGATTAGGATGTTTGTCCATCCCATCACCAGAGTAGGTCAGTTCCGGCTGTCTCTCGACCATTGCTAGCAGTCTATTGTGGGGGTATCTTTGTGGATTTCTGTAGGCCTCTCTAGCACTTTGTTTCTTCCTTTTGTCATGTGGTCTTCATTTACCATGGTCTCCTATTCCTTGTTCTTCCTCTCTGTTCTTGATCGAGCTGGGATCTCCAGCTCCCACAGGCTCTCTTTCCCTCGACCCTTGCTCTTCATTGCTCCCACTCATGTCCAGGTTGTTCATGTAGATCTCAGCCATTTCTCTGTCATTGGGCGATCCTTGTGTCTGTCTTGGGGTCCTGTTTTCCAGGTAGACTCCCTGGTGATGTGAGTAGCAGTTCAGTCATCCTTGTTCCACATCTACTATCCTCCTATGAGTGAGTACATACCATATTGGGGATGATTCACTAGCACAATGTCAATCAAATTTGAAATTACAGTGAAATTATATTTCTTACATTAAAGTAAGTTTATGGAAGAGGGACCTCTTAAACTGCAAGGAAAATGGATTGTCTAAGCTCACTTCAAACGTACCCTTTTCTCCCATAACATCGCTATCTCTGCCTGCAGGGATGTAAAACTTAGCATTTAACCAAACAGCAAGTCTTCATGTGGATACATCTACTGGGAAAGCAAAAGAAAAACTTTTTCCCTTGCCAGTGTTTGAAATGTTGAGCATCCAACGTACTAATCTTGCTTCCTTCTTCACAGTGGAAGTTGTATCTGTTTTAACGCTGTTCTGTGGTGGGAATGTTCTTGTATATTTTTCAAAATGTATACGTGTCTATGTTCTTGATAACTAGAATGTTTAGCATTCATATATACATCTGTAGAAAGAGAGTGCAAAATAGGTGGGCTGACCTGTATGCAATGGAGAAAACCTGCCTGATTCCATGTCCTGTGTCAGTCAGTAATGAAGGTAAAAGTTTACTTCATTTTATTAAATTGTGTGAAGTAGTTTTATTTCTCAAAGGCTGCTGTCTCTGGTGTGTAGAAGATGGTAGCAGCAAGCTAATGCACCAAAACAGCAGTGAATAAATACAGGGTCATTCAAACCATGTAACAATGCCAATGGAAAAACAACTTCAACTCAAGGTGCTCCTGTGTTTTCAACATACTCAGTGAGCAAGAAAAATATGCCAGTTGGCTGCCTAGATGCCTTAGTTGTTTAAAAGTACTTGGTACCTTCTAAAAGTTATGAGTTTGGTTCCCAACACCCATATTGGACAGCTCATAACCATCTGTAACTCCAGGTTCAGAGCATTTAACTCACTATTCTGTCCCCTGAAGGAACCTATACTCACATACACAAACCTACATACTTATAATTAAAAAGCACACACTGAGACTGTGACTTATCAAAGCTAGAATGCCATTCCTTTCCCATTCCCTTCTTCTATCAAAATTTATGATCTCTGATTTGTGATTATTAAAAAAATATAAGTATCAGTACACACAGCATAGCTGCTTATGCTGGTGGATTGTTTTTGCCATACAGAAAGAGTCTTTTAATCACAGAAATGATAATGATAGTTGCTAGCACTATCTCATATATGACAAATGTTATATTCAGATATTTACTTTCACTTCTGATTGAATCTAGGAAATAGTGAAAAATTCTATTGCATATCTTTACAAAAAAACACATACATATGGAAAGGTTGACGTTTCAATCAAAATCCAAAATTTAAAATGCTCTAAAAGTAATTTTTTTTTCCTGAGCATCAATATTATGTCACAGGTGGAAAATCCCACACCTAACATCATATGATAGTGCCAGTCAAAATTCACACCGAAAAGATTGTCTAAAATATCCTTCCTAAGCATGCATTGACACAAACTAAGGAAGTAAGAAAAAGCATTGTGGAAACTGACCCCATAGTGACCTAGTATCAAAACTTAATTTTTATTAAGGACATTGAACAAAAACACTGCGGGGATGAACTTCTGAAGTGGAAGAGAAAAGTGACTCGGTATTAGAACAAACTGGGGGACAATGGTGGTTCTCCTGGACACAGAACACACCTGACACAGCATGGGGTCTCAGTGTCAGAACGAAGCACAAAATCCAGTAAACACAGAGAGATCAGCTGAACCTGAACTTTTGATTTCTTGAAAAGCAAAAGGCTTTCTTGATAGCTCCCACCTAATTCATTATAATATTTGAAATATTATATTTATCATATATATTGATAAGCAAGATAATTAGTACAACCATTTTAAGGTAATAACGGGCAGGTATAATTCCTTGCCATTGAATATAATTTATGTCATATCCTAAGAGCCATTGTTTGAAGTTAGCCCAGCGAGTACAAACACACATGGCAACTGGAAAAACCCAAGCTTAAGTCCAAGTTCTAGGGAAATTGGTGGACCTAAAATATCCCAGTCCTGATGTTTTCATATGTCAAGTGAGAGTAAGATTGTTACCATAGGAGGTTAGTTTATTAAGATTAAGGCAATGATATATTTTAAAATGTTAACCTGTTTAGCCACATATTAGTTCATTTCCTGAAGTTTGTATTTATGAGAACCACTTCAGAAACTTGATGCAAAAATATAACCAAAAGAGTTTTCATAAAGGTCTGATCCAGATCTTTCTTTCTCTCCTATTAGACATGATTTGAAGTTTATGCACACTTATAAAATATCCTGAAGGGAACTCCCTCCTCTAAACTAGGAATTTAGGACTAAAACAAAACAAAACACCAAAAGGTTGCACTATTAAATTTGAATTTCAAATTAAAAAATTAGACAAGTAGGGTCTGTAGAGATGCCTCAATAATTAAGAGCACTGGTTATTCCAGCAAATGACTGGGTTTGGTTCCACAACCCACATAGCAACTCACAATTGTCTCTAAATCTTCCAGGAGATCTGCCATCCTCTTCTGGCTTCTGTGGGTAATAGAATTAGGTACACACATGGTGCGGCACAGACATATATGCAGGCAAAACATTCATAAACATAACATAAAATAAAGCAAAAAATAAAAAGTACATGAATGTCAAGTTATTGTCTGTATGATATTTCTGACAAATTTGAGAGTAGTGAACTGCTCAGATGGGTAGATAGATACATTTGAGTCAGAGGCTTTGGTGTGTATAAAGGAATAAATATACTCTGTCTATCCTTAGAACAAAATGAGCTATTAATTTTTCTCTGTTTGATACCCTATGACCTGAGACCTTAAGGTTTTTTTTCTTTTTTTGGTTTTTTGAGACAGAGTTTTTCCGTGTAGTTTTAGTACCTGTCCTGGATCTCACTCTGTAGACCAGGCTGGCCTTGAACTCACAGAGATCCGCCTGGGTCTGCCTCCCAATTACTGGGATTAAAGGCTTGTGCCACTGGCCCCAGGCCTGAGGCCTTAATTTTAATAGGTGAGAACACAGTCTCCAATGCTGCTATGGCCCCAACCACAGCAACTCAGGCATATTGACAAAGGTTACCATACATAATCTAAGTAACAGAAAGGTTGTCCTGAACTGGGAAAGGACAGGCATGTGAAAGAAGGGGTGGTTCCATGGCTGATTCATCACTCAGCTGGTTAATTAGTTGATTGGTTGGTTAGGTTTTCTCTCATTGTCTCTGCTTAGGTTTAAAATTAACCTGTTTATGGTATAAACATTATGTCTTGGTTTCTTTGGCTCTTCAAGGCCTTTACCTACTTATTGGGTGGAAGGATTATTTTGCGAATTTATTATGGGCCTTTTTCTAACTTTCCATATTATTATTTGTTTATTCTGGAGCAGTCATCTCCCACTGACCCTTAGCACTTTACCTCACTCATGCCGGGAGAGTGATGTTCAAACAGTGGCTAGGTAGTCAATGCGCATGCCACCAATTCTCTATGGAATGTCCTACCAGAAGACAATGACAGATAAAAATGAGCCAATGAGAAAATCACATCTTAGGAATACTAAATAACATCTCCTGTGGACACCGATCGATCTACCCTGTGTCAGGGCCTAAATGTGACCTCTACTTTGGTTGATCTAAATCTAGAAGTCATAATGCTATTGCCTAAACTAATTTCATTTCTGTTTCTGTGATAAAATAGCCTGAGAAAATCAACTTTGTTAAAAATCAGATTAATTTGGCTTTACAACTCCAGTTTACAGTCAATTATTGTGTGGAACTCAAGGTGCAAACTTAAAGCACTAAATCACAGTCAAGATCAGGGAGAGAATAAAACAAAAGGATTCCTGCTTACTTATTGGTGTTAACACAGCTTTCTCTACTATTACATAATCTGGTGCACAAAATCAGGCAATGGTGCCTCCTATGGTAGAGCAAGTATTTATAAAGAAAATAACTTCAGAAATGCCCAGGAGGCAATCAGATCAATATATTTCTTCAATAAAACTTGGTGCAAGTGATTCTAGGTTGTGTCAAGATGACAGTTAAAGCCATCCAACACACTGCCATAACACATTGCCCTCCAATGAAAGTAATGAATAATTTTATTTATCCACTGTTTTGGTAAGCTGAAGACCTTCTATTAAAATTAATGAATCTGAGGCAGGGTGCCAGGTTGTCAACAAAAGATGAACAAGACTTGCTGGTATCTTCCCACT
Organism: Peromyscus leucopus; assembly: GCF_004664715.2. Classification (NCBI taxonomy): domain Eukaryota; kingdom Metazoa; phylum Chordata; class Mammalia; order Rodentia; family Cricetidae; genus Peromyscus; species Peromyscus leucopus. Next base: position 96,880,202 of record NC_051065.1, read on the forward strand.
ATGCCCTGTTCAAACTGTTATATATTTGATGTTCATGAAATAGCAATATAATTAACAACATTGTCCACTTCAACAATAGTATTTAATGGCTTTGAAATTATTGAAATAGTATGCTAGTTCCATAATAGGTGTGTGATAATTTAAAACACAATTATTACAGCTATTGCCTTAATAGCAATTTCAGAAACACTCTCTTGAAATGAGTGTTTTTTTTTTTTTCATGATCTCATCTGATCTACTAATGCAATTATAAAATGCTGGGTGACAAGCTTTCATGACCCAAGCATTGTGATACAAAGGATGGGTATGAAAAATCCCTTTGTTAATATTACTGCTGGGTTAAGAGAAACAGAGGAGTCAGAAACGGAGAACTATAATCAGGCTTCAGAGAAAGGCACTTGGAAACCGGAGAAAAGTCAATGAAAACAATATGAAGGGATAAACAATCCTTAAAAAATTAAATCTATGCTCAGGGGAAAGTGAGCTATTTCCATTGAGGTGGAAAGGGGGGACGTGAATAATGTTCTCACTGAAAATCTGAAGGGCACTAGCAGGTGCACAGCTCCTATTTTGTCGTCGGGTTGTAAAGGGACGAAGGAGAAAACACTTACTGGAACATCTGCTGCTCAACCCACTTGAAGAAAAATAAGCAGGCAGCAGAATGAGCACATCTGCCAGCGTTCGGCACGTGCAGCAGAGACACCGCATAATCAGGGAGAGTTCCAAAAGCATGTGTGTCCTTCAGATTTCCCCAGAGCTTCAGAGGGAGGGATGGGAGAAGAGTAATCCTCCGGAGGGGCCTGTGAAATCGGGGGGACACTCCTTCCAATCTGGTGACCAAATGGAGACTGTCTGCGTGGGAACTGAAATCGCAGCCCTGAAACCTAAGAGCAGACTTCTGAGTCAGCTGATCAGCTTGCATGGGAACCACTGCGCCAAGACAGAGAGGGGCCGCTTCCTCTGCCCAAGGGAGAGAGTCTGTTCGAAGAAACCTTGACGTTTCAACCTCTCAGAGCATGCCGAACATAAGGGAGAGCTAGAGGGGCATGATAAAAACAATATCCATGTGATATACTAAATGTTCCAGTGTCTCAACGGAGCACTCTTTTTTGTTAATATCAACAAATTTTGAAGGTCCTGTCAAGGGGCAGGATTAACTACTTTATCATTCCTGCTGTGAGAGCTACTTTTCTCTTGTTGCTGAGATGAAATGACCCCACAAGAACAGGTTAGTGAAGGAAGGTTTGTTTTGGCTCTCTGAGGTACAGTCCAACATAATGGGAAGTCATAGCGTTAGGGGCAAATTTTCATTCTATCTCTTCAAACACAAAGCATTCAAACAAATAAACAAAATAGAGGATACAAATCTTTATGTTAAACACTGAATTAGTTTGCATTAGAGAGAGAGAGAGAGAGAGAGAGAGAGAGAGAGAGAGAGAGAGAGAGAGAGAGAGCACATGTAGCATGTAGAGGTTGGGGATGCCTGTGGAATGGTTTCTCTCGTGTCACTTTGGATGTTGATTGCAGAAATAAATTCAGACAGTTAGGCTTAGGCTTCTAGTGTTTTCTATCCACCTCCACAACCCGCATCAGTTACTTTTACCTCTTATGTCAAATAAGAAGAATGTGTGTGAAACGGAGTACAGATTGGACATAACATGAGAAGAACTCAGTGCACACATGAAACTTACTAGCTCAAAGATTCATCATGGCCTTGCAGAATTCAATAGAGACTGTGTGGGGATAGACTTCACTGTAGATAGAACAGGAGTGTGTGTGTGTGTGTGTGTGTGTGTGTGTGCGCGCGCGCGCGCGCGCGCGTGCGCGCGCACGCGCAGTGTAGTGTGTATATGTGGAGATGAGACAAACCCTGTAGGCAGAAAGGTGACTCATGATGACCATTCCCTTGGAGGACTTTCTATTCTGAGCATGAGGACTTAGAGGCAGCTAAAGTCTCATGGTGTCATTGAGGTTATTGGAAAGAAAGTCAGCCACAATGAATAGAATAAATGCCTAAATTAACTGTCCCAAACATGCTTTTGTCCCTTTGAGATAGCTTAGACTCTATCCATTCTCAAAGAGGTGAAGAGATTTGGCATTAGTGGTCTGCTTATCTCGACCTCTTTTTCACCCCAGGAGTGTTTAGGGTATATATTCTGAAGGTCAAAGAGTGTTAGACAATTGACAACCATTTCCTTCACTGGGGCACACATGTCTAAATTAAAAAAAAAGAAATGTGATTTACAGTTTTTTTCTTGACTTATTTTTTTTTCATAACTCATCCATGAGGGCTAGAGAGATGGATCAGGGGTTAAGAGGGCTTGCTGCTCTTTCAGGGAATCTGAACTTGCTTCTCAGCCTCTTTGCTTCTCAGCAGCTCACAATTGCCTTTAACTCCACTACCAGAGGATCTAATACCCTTTCTGCACTCCTAGGACATCTGCTTACATGGCATTCACCATACAGATAAACACACACACACACACACACACACACACACACACACACACACACACCAATAAAACCTAATCATAGAATTCTATGAGTTTCCTCCTGTAATAAAGAACTTTACTCCCTCACACATTTTCCATCCTTAGTAATCTTTCGTGGTCTAAAATATTATTTTGAACTGAATTGGTATTTTTTATTGAAAACAGCTGATTTTTATGCTTAAAGCTTTACCATTTAGTGAAAGAAGATTAATGTTGATAAATTTCTGTTGTAAATCTGAAGTTTAGGAGTCACCTTTCCCTTTCCCTGACCTTCTACATTTTTTAAACTCCTTTTGCTCTGTGGCAGTTAAATAGTGCCTAAATTTTCTAAACATCCATGGAAGTTTTTTCCCCCCAAACGGATAGATAACTGAGTGTCTACCAACTTCACCTTGACTATCTCTGCCTCCATCAAATGCCCAGAGTTCAGCTCTGCCATCATTCCACCCCTGCCTCTTCTCCTTCCTTCCTTTGTGGCTCATTACCATCTTTCCTCTTTCTTTCCTTTCTTCTACAAATCTCAGTTAGTGTTAAAAAACAGAAGTCCAAGGAACAGCTCCACTGTATGCTACTATTTTAAATAGATAAATTTAAGAAAAGTTAAAAATCAACAAATGAAAGACTACACAATAGCACAGCAAAGATACAAGCAAAATCAATGTGGCATTCACAGTCCTAAAATAAAAGTGGAACCTAGGCTTAAAATCAATGTATGATGTGAAAAAGTCTGATGACATTGGCAATCTGCATATGATAGGCGAAACTGTCTCGAAGGCTTTAAAATCATCTATAAACAAAATCCAAGAAGCATCTGAAAAGTAGAAAGCAGGGAACTAAAAGACAGCTCTTTAGATCACTTAGGATAAAAAAATGTAGTAATATTAAATGTTAAAATTAATTATTTTTATTTTCTGTAGAAATGACAAGTGATCATGAGCACATATGGCTCTTGCAGAGGATACGCAATCTGTTTCTAGCACCCACCCATGTTAGGTAGCACACAATTCCACTCCCTTCTCAGAATCAAGAGCACCTGTACTCCCTATGTGGCCAAACCCATATACAGACACACTCATCTACACATGATTACAAATAATGAAATAAGTGTTTGGGGAATGGACAGATGGCACAGTTGTTAAGAGCACTTGCTGCTCTTGCAAAGGGTCTAGGTTCAGTTCCCAGCACTGAAATGGCAGCTCACAACCATCCTGAACTCCAATTTAATTGAATCTTACACACTTTTCTGGCTTCTCTGATACCAGGCACACATATGATGCACATCCATAAATACAAACAAAATATGCATACACATAAATAAAAATAAAACACTCAAAATTCTTCCCTACTCACAGACTATCCATTTATCATAAGTTACTCTAAATTACTCTAGATTACCTAGCTTGAGCATTATCAAAACAATACCAAATTCTCTGGCAAAGAGGCATTTCTACCTGATATTTTTTAAACATTCAATGTATAAGGAAGGATAGATTTGTATTGAGCATGGTCAAGGATGATCCATGTGGTTGCATTACCTCAAGAGACAGTGTTCATGAATTGCCCTCCAAGTTCTTCTCATTTGGTACAAGTAATGGATATTTCTTCACTCTTTTATCTCTTGATGGTGCTTGCCACCTTTGCAAGCAAGAAGCAATCACTGCTTACAATAGTCATAGTTGCCCAACTATCTAAAGCAAAATGTTGTTAAGATTCAAATTCCAGAGCCTCTGTTATGTTTGGATATATTGGTCTAAGATGCATTGGGGGGAAACATCCTGTTTCCTACCTTTCAATTCTTTCAACCAGCTTTCCTGATGGCTCAATTGTTCCCATCATATTTGCATTTTCTTAGGACTTCTTGGAGAAAGAATGAATGGGGATTTTTACATAACTGATTAAGTGGTGGAATGTTCTTTGGAGAAAAAGAAGTAAGAAAAATAGGAAGAGACTAGAAGGATGAATCTTGTGCTTGAGGGGAGTTTTAGGATCACAGGAAAGTCTGATGATTCAATTGAAAATTTTGATACCAAAAAAAAAAAAAAAAAAAAACAAAAACAAAAAAAAACCCTGGCCATCTTATACTTCATGTCAGTTAGCTGTCAACAATCTGCTTCTGGGAAGAAGGGTAGGATATCTACAAAGGTTAAGCAGCTTAGTATTGGGTCAGAGAAATCTATAGGGCTAAGTGGGCAGCTGTGGATCTGTGATCACAGCAACTGCAATAGCAGATGCTGTCTAGTGTGGAGCACACAGCACTGCCTCCACTCTGTTCCATCCAGACCTTGTCTGTTTCACATGGCCTTCCTGTGATGTATGAGCATCAGTGCCTGTGGCTTTGCATACACATCTATTGCTTGAAAGAACTTCAGTGGTTCCTATCAGTCATAATTTCATTCTAGCTAAGCAAGTCATGAAAATGGTCTTCAGCAAAATTATTAATGTTATTTCAGCAACCAGTAGTCAAGGATTCATATTACAGAAAATCTCATGAATGGCACTTCCCTCTAAATAATTAGGAAAGGCTAAAAGATCATGTAGTTCCTCCCTGCTGTATACTAATATCTCAACTTTGAGGTGCAAAGGAAGCAGAGAAGGCAGATGAGGTCCCAAGACTCAGACTGCCTGGCCCAGTGGACACAAATCTTGGTGAAGTTTACTTACAAGGACATTCCAGTCAGTATCATTTTCAAGAATAAATAGTATCTTGCTATGACCTGTGTCTTGGAGTGAGTGGTGTCTTGCTATGCTAGACATCTTACTGTGACAAGTGTCTTATTGTGATCATTGTATTTATTTCTATGACATTCTCCCTCAAGCATCAATATGGTTCCTGATAATACTAGGAAAGATATAACTACAGTTTCTAGAGCAGATGATTTTAAAGGATTGTGGGACATTGAATGATCTTAGACAGGGAATGTGATTCTGATCTGGACTGTACAGTTTTTATTGACTAGTGGTGAATGAAGGTGCAGATAGGGGACATTTTTCCATCATATTCATTTCCATATTCACAGAAGTACCAGATGAACTGTCCTCATGGTTAACAACAAGGAGATAATTATTCATTCTCAGGATAATCTTTAAGTTGTTAATCTCCAATCATGAAAACACATGCTCAAATCCTCAGACATCAACAGAGATGTCAGACAGACAAGGTTAGGCTGCCTGTAGTTCTGGCTTCAGTGTGGGTGACAGGGGTTCTTCACAGGAAGCTGAGCAGAAGCCTGAATTGACAAGCTCTGGATTTTAGGAAAGACTCTATTTAAACGAATCAAGTAGAAGAGTTGTCTAGGATGATTCCAACACCAACTTCAGGCCTTCATATATGTATGTGCCTACATGTGCCCCTATATATGCAAAGCATGAATACACACATAGTCATACCATGCAAATGTGAAAAAGGAAAGAATGTACAATATATGAAGTGGTGGAGTATGTGCTCAGCAGAGAAGTGCTGGATGACTCAGAACTCCTGTGAAAATCAACCAATATTGGATATTAATCTTTAAAGCTTTTAATCTCTCTTTCTTCTTCAGATTTTTCTCTTGATTTTCTCTCCCTCCAGTTTCTGAGCCTGACAGAAAAAAACAAAAGGGACAAATGACCTGTCAATATTCTTTTTCAGCTTTTTCAGGTAGAGTATTTACACCTAAAGTCGTGGTGTTTACCTGCCCAGCAGATTCCGAAAAACACCATCAGAAAAATACAATATTGTGAAAGTGTGTGGTGATTCTGAGAATGGAAATCTTTAGCATCCATCAATACACAGGAACTTCAGAGAACCAAGTTGGCCTTAGGTTATAGAAGGAATTTTATCTGAGAGTTTCATCCTAGTATTCTGCCTTGCTTGCTCTTTTTAAATGAATAGAGCAAAAGTTGAAAATTAGACAGACAGACAGACAGACAGACAGATTGATAGGCACACACACAAACACACACACACACACACACACACACACTTCCTATTGCAATTTTTCACCCTGTTCACTGTATTGGTTACTTCATGCATTTGATTCAAAGCTGGGGCAAACTGTAGATTCATACTCCATAAATTCATCAATGCTAAACTTATGGAGCTATTCCAGAACCTTCTCCAGGGTTGTCTTTTGTTATGACCTACTGTAAAACCTGATGGCATGTATACTGTAAACATAGAAAAGGTCAAGCTGACAAATGAATCTTTAGTCACTTTGAGAAGCCCATTCCTACTTTTAGACATTTTCCCTGTGTTGGAACATGCACTTTATTTAGAAGTTCCTTTATTAATATTTTTAGGGTTTTAAAATTATTTTCTTCTCAAATGTCACAGAATGCCTTACCATCCATCTGCTCATGAGACATAATTATGAAACTGACAGTCTTTTTTGACACCCCTTTGATGTGGGAGGAATGAACACATTTCATTCAGTTTGGGAACTCGGGTTTTGGCTTTCTTCATTTACAGCACAGAATCTTTTGAACAGCGTCCACATTACATAAGTATTCAGATGATGCATCAGAAAACAGACACCTAGCAGAACAATTGCCCTGTTGATGTGCTCGAGGATTTCCATCATTAGTGGAGTGGGGAGATTGTTATCTTAGCCAACAACTGGCTAATTCCAGCAAAGCGCTTAAGCCAATTTCACATATTGCAGTTGTCTCGTGTACATACTTCTTAAAGCAATGCAGGATACACATCTCATAGCTGTGAAACTGTATGCTAGATAGCAATGGATAATGTAAAACACAATGGAGAAAAATTATGGAAAATAATTTTTGCTTTAAAACCCTGAACTATCATTATTTTAAAAATGCAGGCATTCATTTATGTATATATGTGTGTGAATGTACATGCAGTACTGAACAACCTGTGGGACTTTGTTCTCCCCTTCTATCTCTTGGGTCCTGCAGATCCAAGTCAGGTCATTTGGCTTGGCGAGAAGAGTCTTTACTCGCTAAGCTGCCTCACTGGCCCATGCTGCTCCTGTGTCTGTAAAGAACATATAAACTTCTCTATTGATGTGGTTTGCATTAATGCATCTTCTCATTTGTTTTTACACTAGATTTTAGCAGGACTACAACAAGATGGGTTAGTTGTTTAAAAAATTGACTGGGAGAGAGTGATCTGTATTCCTGGGACGCTGATTCCACTCACCATACATAGCCTCGGGTCACATCTGACAAGGTGATAATTCTAAGAGTGGCATTTCACCACCAGCAAATCAGAAGATTCGTGACTAAGCATGTTTTCAAAAATAGCTAGTTTTTGTCACACTGGATAGATTTCAATTCTGATTAACAAAACATTCTGACTAACAGTTTATCTATTTATAAAATGAGTTTTATTTAAGGAATACACCAAAAACTAAAATAAAATTCATACCAAGAAAGAGAAAACAGCTTGAGAATTGATTGTGGAAATACATAAATGATCTAGTTATTGGAGCTGGAGGGATAGCTCACCAGTTAAGAACACTTGTTGATCTTGCAGAGGACTAAAGTTGTGTTCTCAGCAACACCCATGTTGGGTAACACACAACTGCCTGTAAGTCCAACTCCAATGCATGCAGCATCCTCTTCTGGTCTCCTCAGGCACCTGAACACACACACACAAATAAAACTTTTAAATTAGTATTTAAAAGCAAATTTATAAAGAAATGACCTCATTCTAAATCTCAGTGGATGTTAGGTCAGATCAGTTTTTGATACAGCAAGCCCTGGAACACAAACCCTGGTGCCACAGCATAAGCCCCAAACCTAGCTTTAATGGACTTAGGAAATTATAACTGTGAGGGAAATGTAGGGCCTTCAAAAGACCTTATTATGACAAATGATTGCAGGGATGATTATTTTGCCAGTGAAGAGTTAAAATTATCTTGACAACACAAGAGGAGTGTTCAGAGAGGCCTTCTCAATGTAATGTTCCCATAACTCATCTGCAATCTGGACCATGTTCTTCTAAGTATTTTCTGACACAGAAGAAGATCTTTCTCAGTCATCAGAGTATGTGTGTACGAAATAGCAAATACTAGAAGAGAATGATAGCAGTATAGCAGAAGGAAGGATGTGCTAGTCACCCAAGATGTCTACTTCTATTGAGCACATGATTATATTTACCTATCAATTCTATAGAGCAGGATTGGTGTTATACCATTCATCTGGAGAAACTACAACCAATGAGGAGTCGCTGCTCATAGATCAGGAGAAAACATAAGATCCATTTGACCTGACTGCAATGCTACTCTTGAGTTAATGGATAGTAATGGGGTAACATACAAGACACAGACTTCTAGGAGTTCAAAATTGAAAAGGGGGTACATGGATTACAGTGGTACCTCTAGACTTATGTGTGCACTGAATACTTAAAACATGTGTGCGATGAAAGTTTGTGTACCTTTAATGTTGTTTTTTACAATAGCAGAAGAATAAAATAGCTTCAGATGAATTTACCTAAATATCAAAGAATTTTATGATAAACTACTTTCTCTCTTTTTCTTTCTTTCTTTTTCTTTCTTTCTTTTTCTTTCTTTCTTTCTTTCTTTCTTTCTTTCTTTCTTTCTTTCATTCTTTCTTTCCTTCTCTCTCTCTCTCTCTCTCTCTCTCTCTCTCTCTCTCTCTCTCTCTCTCTCTCTCTCCTCCTCCTCCTCCTCCTCCTCCTCCTTCTTCTTTTTTGGTTTTTTTTTTTTTTGAGACAGAGTTTCTCTGTATAGTTTTGGTGCCTCTCCTGGATCTTGCCCTGTAGACCAGGCTGGCCTCAAACTCAAAGAGATCCGCCTGGCTCTGCCTTGCTAGAGTGCTGGGATTAAAGGCATGCGCCACCACCATCCGGCCCATAAACTACTTTTTTAAGCAACTGAGATATTTGTAATTTCAGTATAATTCCTTATGTTCTCATCTCTCTGTGTATATGAAAGAGATAAAAATTAATGTGAGGCATAGCCTAAAGCATAATTTGGTATCAAGGACATTGCAATCTCATTGGAGTGCCAAGTGACTGTGTGAGAAGGAACAGCAGGCTGTGTTGAAGATGAAAACTCATTCTTTTCAACATGAACGACTTTTATTTTAAAAACTGTATATGCTATTGTGTTTATGTGAGTAAGTGTGGATGTGCATGCACCACAGTATACGTGTGGAGGTCAGAATCCAACTTTTGAGAGTTAGTTTTCTCCTTTCACTGTGAGGTCTGGATTTTAAACTTAAGCCTTCAGGAGTAGATGACTGAGTGAATTCACCAGCTCTAAACATGCAGAAGTTTAATTCTGTCGAATATAGGCTCACACAAATCACTCTCAATGTTGATTAGCTGAAATGAACAGAAGAAACCCACATAGGAGTTATGTAGAGCTGGCCTTCCAAAGAAGAAATATTTCTGCTGTAGACTAGATTATTGAAAACAGAGTAGCTGTTGACCCAAATGCTTGAGTTTGGTGTAAGAACAGGAAGTTGTCAGGGTGGTTAGCTTTGATGCCCTGCTAAAGCTGCTTGGCAGGGATCAGCAGTGTAGCTATCTCCCTACTTACCTTAATTGCAGATAAACTGCTTAGCCACTGCATCTAAATGCAGGGAAATAAACTGTATCTATAATTCCAACTGCAAAATATTTGGGAAATGCAATACCCATTGTTACTATATATAATACATGTTATTACACTACATATATTTTTTAAAGAAAAGCAATTATTTCCAAGCACTTAGCACAATAAGAAAGGCATAGGAGTAATAGAATTTCCATAAAAACTTGCATTGTAATATAGGAGCCTTGATCATCTCCAGAATTCCTTCTGAGAGTTGATGGGATGTCACTAAGTAGAGCATCTTAGACCAAGGTCAGGTTCCTAAGGACCACACTTCTTCACTCTAGTAGCAAGGATAAAGGGCTCCTTGAAAGAGATGGAGTAGATCAATCCTAGTATTTCTGCAATGACGTTTATTTCAACCGATCTTTCCAATTTGATTGTGCTGTGTTCTCAGCACACTTGGAAAATGATCATTCCATATGATAAATCCATACTGCAAATCCTCCTTAATGTACCAAATGAGCTTTTCTATGACACAGTAACTTTTATAGCTTGCCAGAACTTTAAAACGCTGGAAAAGGTGTTGCTAGCTTTCAACATGTGCTAATTGGGTATGCCTACCCAGATGGCATAGGAGTGAGAAAAGGGGGGAGGGTTGCAGTCACTAAACTGTTCTAATCAAGGCAAAGAATAGGAATAACCCACACCCAAACAAGGCATTTAATCTTCTTGTTTATGTTGTTATGATGGGAGGATTTAAGTTTGTTTATCATATTTTTCAGGATTTTGTGAATACAGTTGCTATTTAGGAAATACATACAACAAAGAACAGGATGACAAGAGTAACTGAGCTCCTGAGAGACTCTGAGCACAACTTTCACAGTCTCTAACAAAGTGAACCATCCACATTTTACAAGTCTGTAAGTCGATCTGAGAAAAGCTGCTTAGGTAGGGTTGTGTCTGTTTGAGAAACTTGCTAGGATTTTTTTTGTCTCAGCCAAATTTCTATGCTGAAGTATGTGTGTGTGTGTGTGTGTGTGTGTGTGTGTGTGTGTGTGTGTGTTGTGTTAATGCATGGGTATATGTGTGCATATGTATGGAGTGGATGTACGCATGTGTGTGTCTGGGTGTGTGAGTATACATGTGTATGTTAGCAAATGTGTACATATGTGCATATGTATGTAGGTATGTGTGTACATGTGTGCATGTGTGTGTCTTGGTGTATATGAGTATGCATGTGTGTGTGCAGGTGCCCTTGGAGGTCAGGAAAAGGCATCTAATCACTGGAGCTGAAGTTCCAGACTGTTGTAAGTTATGCAAAGTGAGTGCTGGGAAACCAGCCCAGGTCCTATGTAAAAGCGATTGCTATTAACCCAGACCCATTTCTCTGGTCCCCATACTAAATTTTAAACTCCAAATTACTTTGTATTCTCATCAGGCTAGATTCACACTATGCTTGAAATCAACTATGCTGAAATTGAGTTACCTCTTATTTTCTCATTTCAGTGAGTAGGGATCACCTATTTGAGGGGGTTTGTTAACTTTTTTCCTGAGCGCCTTAGAGACCCGACCTCATTCTTTACTTTGTATGAATAGCTTACATATTAGGACATTTTAACTAATTTATAATATATGCATTTCTAAATAATAACTTTTCCAATATAATCAAATGACTTCTTATTCTATTGGGAATCGTTCTTAAAATTTGAGCTCATGTTTGATTCTGTCATAAGACCTACCTACATGATCAAGATTAACAACTAGGAGAGATGACATTCTTGCATATGAGCCACTGATGTGACAAGCAGGTTTCTTTATTGAAACCAATGGAATCATGATAAAAGTTTATAGTTGAAATCATGGGTGATTGCTGTTTTCATGTGAAATCAAAAGTGCCTTAGAAACTCTACAGTTGTACTTCCCAAGATTGTAAAGAGATTCACCTGTTTCTGAGACAACTCACCAATTTCCTAGTGAGAGAACTATGTGATTGCAGGAATTTGGAGCATTTTTAACAGACAGATTCAGTCATTTGAGAATCCAGGAACTGGAGTAGGTTCTAGCCCTGGGTGGTAGCCAAATTTTTCACCATGTGACCAAATACCAGCCTAGAATCAACTTAAAAGAAGACAGATTTATATTGGCTCATAGATATTAAAATGCAATCAATCCATGGTTAAAGGGGTCATGGTGGTAGCAGCTGCTGAGGCTATGGCCCCAGCATGTGGCTGCTTGTTCACATTGCTGTTGATCAGGAAGCATAGAGAGATGAGTGCTGGTGTTCATCCAGGTCTCTCCTCTTTCTCCTTGTGTTCACTCTAGGCCCCAGTCCTTTGTTGGTGCCTCATAGACTCAGAATGGGAACTCCGATTAGTTAATCATCAAAAAAACACCATAATAGCTATACCTGAGACATGTCTCACTGTCTTACTGATAGTCTGGAAATTTTTAAAATAATCAACCTGATTGTTAAAATTAATTATCAAAAATTCAAGATTACACTCAAATACACAGACACACACAATATTTATTAAATCTTATGTTGATTTCATAATGCAGAAGACAATTTAGTCCATCTCTAAGATTTTCCAAAATCTTAACAATTCTAACATTGTGCAAGACTCTCTTCTGAAATTCAAGACAAGCTCTTAACTGTAGAGCCTGCAAATAAAAAAGGGGCATTTTCAAAGTCTAAGTTCTGGTAGCTGTTGCTGCACACCCACACTTCCCCACATATAAATAATAATAATAATAGTTTAAAAATAAACATTTTCATGTTTAAAAGAGTGAGTTTCAGGTTGTCAGGATCTGAAAAACAATACCTGAAGCTTTTCTCTGGCTTCCACGTGCGCAGGGACACATGCACAGGCACATGTACTAATACAAATTGGCACATACATGTACACATACACATTTACACCTCCCTACCCCACTATACTCCACACAAGAATAAAGCAAACATGTTAGCTTCAAACCACATCTTTATTTCCTAAAGTCAAAGTGAAAAATATGACAGACAAATGTAGCTTAGAACATAAAGATGAGACTTCATAGTTATGCATGTGCCAAGCCTGATGCCATTGTATAACTCATATTGGTGCTCTGCAGGGAAGAAATTTTCTTCATATCTTAGAAACTAATGGTCCCCAATCATTTGTGAATCAATCCCTCTAGTGATTTCCTCTATCTTTTCCACACTAATTCCTCAGTAATGCCTTCCTGTCTACATATCGTCCTCCTTCTTGTCAAAATGTTAGTCACTGTGGTAATTTCCACCTGAATCCAGAGATTGCAAAGATACTACGTGGTAAGAAGTTTACAACTGAAGATGAAAACTTTTTAATGATCTGCTCATTATGTATTTCCCTCTGAGAGTATACTCATCTTATACAGACAGAAGTTTGTCTTACTCATGGCTGTTTCCACTGAGTAGAACAGTGCTACTCAGAGAACATTTGGTAAATATTACATGATGGACAGATGGACTGATGGATAGCAGGATGGTTGGAGAAATGAATAAAATTAAAATAAAAACATGGCAAATGAGAATGCTCACTGAATAAAGACTCTTGCCCCAAGCCTGAAAACATCAGTTCTATCACTGGGAACCCACATAATAAAAGGGTAAAACTGACTCCTACAGGTACTCAGACCTCCACAACTTTGTTGTGGTATGTACACATTCATGCTTGTATGTATACATGCATAGGTAAATATAATGTTAATTGAGAATAAAATAAAACATCAATGTATATGCTTAAATATTCCATATGTTGATAGCAATTATCCATGGTGGTGGGGTTCTATCATTATTTCCTTCTTTGTGGCTTACTTTGATGCTCTTACATCTTCTGCAATCAACAGCTGTTATATTTATGATCAGAACATAGTAAAAATGCAAAAAAAATTAAAGAAATGATTCTTTTGTGACTCAGTTATAATATGTCCTTTAGTCATTTTAGTGCATCATTTGCAAATGATAGGCTTGCATTTTTCTGTCAATTTAATTCTAAAGACTTTATAGCTAGTGATATAGCATAAAATAATTATCCAATTTGCAAGTCAGAGGTCATTTACACTTTCCTTGGGAAGCCTAGAAATGTGTCACCTTATGCGTACCTGATTATTACACAGTTTGATTAGCTGTAAAGGAGGAAACAGCACATTGTAAATATGAAAGGGAGGCTCAAGTGTGTTGTCTACTCAATACAACAATAATGGCTTTCATTAGGCTGAATAGCTATTGCAAAATTATTTTCCTTGGGGTGATAAGGAGAAAAATCACATACGTTCATTTATTTATATTTGTTTCATTTGTGGGCATTATTTTCAGAAACTTTGCAGGGGAAGGGAGGGATGGTACATTTAGAGTAAGGATTCAAAATCTGCAATTTCCCATTCTTGGCTCAATATAAAGACACAGACTGAAATGAAGAATGTAGGCTTAAACTTTGTGCTTTCAAATGAGTGGCATTGGGTGCCTTCTAACTCTCAACCTCATTATCTGTCAGAACAGTGATCTATGGGCTAAGGGGGAACTGGCTATTGACCACCCCTATATGCCTGCCTCTGTCAAGACTAGTTTGATATTTTTAGTTTACTTATTTAACTTCTAAGGCTTCTTTTCTCACTCTGCAAATAGTATAATATCTGAACACACCATTCATAGATTTTTCTGTCATTCCTTCCCAGCACATTCTTGGAAAATTGTAATGTTCTCCTTATCTCCAGGGACATACTATTAATTAGTTTTAAATCATCAACTTGACACAGCCTACAGTCATCTGAGAAATACATGTTAGCAGAAAAAATGGCCAGATAAGATCGGCCTGTGGGTTTGTCTGTCTTGATTCACTTGAATGTTAAAGAAGGCAGTAGGGCCCAGGCCACTGTGAACACCACCATTCCCTTGGCAGGTAGACTGGGGTACATAAGAGAGTAGCCTAAGCATAAGCCCAAGCGAGTGAGCCAGGAATCATCTATCCACTCTGACTTCTGCTGGAAGCTCTTGCTTGCATTTCTACCCTGACTTCCAACAATAACAGGCTATAACCCAGAAACCACTTTTCTTTCCTAAGCTGCTTTTTGTCAGGGTGTTTTAACACAGCAACAGAAAGCAAACTGAGACAAGTACATCCCAACCTGATGCTCCCAAAGTTATTTGCTATTATAGCTAAGAAGCATCCATCACTATTAGAGAAAATCACCGATCTCTCATTCACCTATCAGCCTACCTCTTATTGTTCTGTAAAATCAGCCAATAGTCTCACTTCTCCATTGGTATCTCAGCTTTTAGAAGGTTGAACTTCGCTGTGTTCTCCTATTCCTGATGCCATGACCAGCCAAGGACTAACATTTGCAATGTACAGTCAAATGCCAAAATATTCTTCTTTTTCTATCACCTGAAAACTACTGCTGCCCTCAGGGACTCAACCACATCACATTTATCCCTTCACTGGGTTTTGCTTCTTGTTATTTCTTCTTTTATTATTAATTTTTCTTATGTTTTCTTTTGGTCACAACTCAGCCATCCCAGGGATTTTTGTGTTCTTTCTCTTAAAACATTGGCACTTACTAAGTTATCATAAGACAATATTTCACTAACACACAATAAACTAAACAATGATTACTTATAATTCATTTATTTCTTTTGCCCTGTGCACATTTCTGTTTTCAATGTATTACATATGTATTAAGCCATACCTCATTTCTTACTCTCTGATTTCTTGCTGTTTGTAAATACTGCATTTTTTCTTTTTACAAATTGAAGATTTATATAATACATTGTGTGAACCAAATCAATTGGTAACATTGTTTACTCCAGCAATTTAGGTGGATATTGGCAAATTTTAGTAATAAAATATTTTAATTATGTGTAGACAAATTCTGCTACACTGGATATATTAAACACAACTTCTAAAACAGACATGCTGATCAACAGAATCAAACTGAAGACACAGACATAAATCCACATACCTATGGGCACCTGATTTTTGATAAAGAAACTAGAAATACATACTGACAGCATCTTCAGAAAATGGTGCTGGCCAAATTGGAAGGATACATGTAGCAGAATTCAAATATATTCATATGCATCACCTTGAACAAAACCCAACTCCAAAAGGAACAAAAACCTCAACATAAAAGAAGATAAAATGAACCTGATAGAAGAAAAATTATAGAATAGTATTGAACTCATTGGCACAAAAAAGACTGGCTGAACAAAGAAAAATACTGTTAGTGCATGCCCTAAGACCAACAATTAATAAATGGGACCTTATGAAACTGAAAATCTGTATGGCAAAGGACACTGTCATTTGGACAAAGCAGCAGCCTACAGAGTGGAAAAAGATGATTTACCTACTCCACAGTTGATAAAGGACTAATATCCAAAATATATTAAGAACTCAAAACCCTAGATATCAAGAAAACAAATAATTCAATTTAAAAATGGAGTACAGATCTAAACAGAGAATTCTCAAAAGAGGAAACAAATGGTTGAGAAACACTTAAAGAAATAATACCTCCCTGGTGATGTGAGTAGCAGTCCAGTCATCCTTGTTCCACCTCTAGTATCCTCCTATGAGTGAGTACATACCATATTTGTCTTTCTAAGTCTGGGTTACCTCACTCAGGATGATTTTTTCTAGATCCATCCATTTGCCTGCAAACCTCATGATGTCATTGTTTTTCTCTGCTGAGTAGTATTCCATTGTGTATATGTGCCACAATTTATTTATCCATTCTTCAGTTGAAGGGCATCTAGGTTGTTTCCAGGTTTTGGCTATTATAAACAATGCTGATATGAACATAGCTGAGCAAGTGCTCTTGTGGTATGATTGAGCATTTCTTGGGTATATGTCCAAGAATGGTATAGCTGGATCTTGGGGGAGATTGATTCTCAACTTTCTAAGAAAGCACCATATTGATTTCCAAAGTGGTTGTACAAGCTTGCATTCCCACCAGCAGTGTAGGAGAGTTCCCCTTGCTCCACATCCTCTCCAGCATAAGCTGTAAACAGGACACCAAGGAAGACACGAGGATCGCCAAATGACGGGGGAAATGGCTGAGATCTACATGAAAAACCTGGACATGAGTGGGAGTAAAGAAGGGCGAGGGTCGAGGGAAAGAGAGCCTGTGGGAGCTGGAGATCCCAGCTGGATCAAGAACAGAGAGGGAGAACAAGGAATAGGAGACCATGGTAAATGAAGATCACATGAGAAAAGGAAGAAACAAAGTGCTAGAGAGGCCCACAGGAATCCACAAAGATACCCCCACAAAAGACTGCTGGCAATGGTCGAGAGACAGCCAGGACTGACCTACTCTGGTGATGGGATGGCCAAACACCCTAATAGTTGTGCCATAAACCCCATCCAAGGACTGAGGAATCTGGATGCAGAGATCCATGGCTAAGTCCCCGGTGGAGCTCTGGGAGTCCAATTAGCGAGAAAGAGAAGGGTTTATATGAGCGAGAATTGTTGAAACCAAGTTTGGATAAAGGACAGGGACAAATAGCCAAACGAATGGAAACACATGAACTATGAACCAAAGGCTGAGGGGCCCCCAACTGGATCAGGCCCTCTGATTAGATCTCTGAAGTATCCGAAGGCCACCTGGCCAACCATCCTAATTGTCATGCTAGAAACCCCATCCAATGACTGAGGGAACCGGATGCAAGATCCAAGGTCAGGCCCCAGGTGGAGCTCCAGGAGTCCAATTGGTGAGAAAGAGGAGGGATTGTATGAGCAAGAATTGTTGAGACCAAGGTTGGAAAAAGCAGAGGGACAAATATAAAAACGAAAGGAAACACACAAACTATGAACCAATAGCTGAGGAGCCCCCAACTGGATCAGGCCCTCTGGATAAATAACACAACTGATTAGCTTGATCTGCTTGGGAGGAATTCAGACAGTGGGACCGGGTCCTGTCCTCAGTGCATGAACTGGCAGTTTGGAACCTGGGGCTTATACAGGGACACTTGTCTCTGCCTGGGAGGAGGGGACTGGACCTGCCTGGACTGACTCTACCAGGTTGAACTCAATCCTCGGGGGAGTCTTTGCCCTGGAGTAGATGGGATTGGGGGGTTGGCTGGGGGGAAGGCGGAGGTGGGGGTGGGGGGTGGAAAGCGGGAGAACAAGGGAATCTACGGCTGATATGTAAAATTAAATTTAATAAATAAATTTAAAAAATGAAAAAAAGAAATACTCAATACCCTTAATCATCATGGCAATGCACATCAAAACTACTTATTAAATTAAACAAGTGACAGCTCATGCTAGTGAGGATGTAGAGTAAGGTGGACCCTTATCCATTGCTGGTGGGAGTGCAAACTTGTACAACCAATATGGAAATCAGTGTGACAGTTCCTTAGGAAGCTGGAAATCAATTGGTCTATCTACAGATACAGCTATACCACTCTTGGGCAAATAATCAAGGGAAGCTTCATCTTATCACAGAGACATTTGCTCAATCATGTTCATTGTTGTTCTTTTCATAATAACCAGAAATTGGAAACTGCCTAGCTGTCCCTCAAGAGAAGAATGGATAATGAAAATGTGGTAATTTACATAATGTAGTATTATTACTCAGCAGTTAAAAAAATTGCAAGTAAATGGATAGAACTAGAAAAAACTTCCTGTGTGACAGATCCCAGACTAAGAAATAAATATATGGTGTGTGTTTTCTTATGTGTGAATAATAGATATTAAGTCAGTGATGACCAAACTACAATCTGTAGAACCACAGAGGTTAGGTACACAGTAAGGGACTAGTAGAAACAGACAGATCTTGTTAGGAAAGGGAAATAGAATCGAGAGTTATAGATAAGTGGGGAGCTTGAATGGAAGCTCAAATAGGGGGTAGAGAGAAGAAAGGGATAAAGAAGGTAATATGGCAAGAGACAACTAAATTTTCTGGGTAGTACGGAAAAAGAGTAGAAACTTCCTAAAATATACACATATATGAAGGCAATCTAAATGAAATTTAGGAACCTATGTTAGAACAACAACAACAAAAAAAAACAGCAATAAAATGCCTATGAGTCCTTATGACATTCTTCTATACTCACAGATCAATGACTTGCTTAACCATCATCAGAGAAACTTCCTCCTGTGTAGTATGAAAATTTTCTGTGTCCTAGCCTGCTGGTAGTCAGGGCAAATCTCTCTCACTCACTTCCCCCAAGTAAACACACAGAGGCTTATATTAATTATAACTGCATGGCCATGGCTCAAGCTTTTTGCTAGCTTGCTCTTATATCTTAAATTAGCCCATAACTATTAATCTATGCATCACCACAGGTTCCATGGCTTTTCCTGTGTCCCATTACATGTTGCTCCTTGGGCAGCTCGCTGGTGTCTCTCCCTGCCTTTTTCCTGTCTCTCTGTTTGGATTTCCTGCCTGCCTCTAAGCTGCTTTGCCACAGGACAAATGGCTTTACTTATCAACCAATCAGAGCAGCACATATTCACAGCATACAGAAAGACATCCCCCATCACTCCTGCAGCAGATGGGAATAGATACAGAGATCCACAGCCAAACACTCCATAGAGAGTGAGACTTTGGAACACTCAGCACTAAATGGGATGTCTCTATCGGATCCCTTCCCTCAGGTCTGAGAGAACCCCTGGGAAGAGGAGACAGAAAAATTGTAAAAGCCATAGAGGATAGAGGACACCAAGAAAACAAGGCCCTCTAAATCAACACGATCAAAGTTCATATGAACTTACAGAGACTTAGACAGCATGCATAGGGCCTGTCCAAGAATCTGTACCAGATCCTCTTTTTTTATATATTATGGCTTCCAGTTCAGTGTCTTTATGGGGTTCTTGGGTGTCCAGATGAGTAAATCTGTTTCTTGTGCCTGTTTTGAGGCTCTTTTTCCTGTTTGTTTTGTTCTATTCCAATGTGTTAGTTTTTGTTTTTTTATATTATCCTCCCATAGAAGTCTGTTTTCTAATGAGAGACAGAGAGTGGGTGAAACTGGATGGGAGGAGAGGTTGGGAGGAGTAGAAGAGGGAAACCATATAAGGATATATCATGTGAGAAAAAAATCTAATTTCAATAAAAGGAAAATAAATGAGTGAAAAGAATCATAACTTCTAAATCACAGAGTAACAAAAAAAAAAAAAAAAAACTTCCACATGAGTTACTACATTGTGATCTTTGCTTTATTGCATTAGTTTGTAATTGAATCCACAGTGTCACCAAGGTATAAAGGGGTCATAGTGTGGTAACCAGGATTAACATAATTCATTGCAAAACTTTGGAAAACTTGGGACATCATAAGACCATAAGACTTATTTTTCATTCCCTCCTTTTCAATCTACTTCATATGCCAAGGCCATTATCAGTCCCAAGTAACTTCACTCTATGGTGAGATGGAGTGTTTGGACTCTAGTGCCATTGAGTAGCACCATTTGAGGGCAGAGAAGAAGACAGTTCAGCAGTTAATGCTTGCCATCTGAATGTCAGAAGAGGAATTCAGATACACAGAACCCAAGTTAGTGGGCAAAGCTGTAATTACGGTCTCCATAAGAAAAGACAGGTGATACCTAGAGCAATCACCCTAAGACTAACCATAACAGAGAGCTTTGGGCTTGACTGAGAGACAATGCCTCGTCAAAATAAGACAGAACAGTTAGCTAGCATTATTTCATCAACCTCAGACATGTACACACATACACACAGAGACAGACAGACAAAGAGAGACAGAGACAGAGATAGAGAGAGAAAGTGAGAGAGAGAGAGAGTAAGAGAACTAAACAAAGAACAGCATTTAACAAGTCATTTAAGTTCTAGGACAAACTCTTACTTCCTATTTATGGATTACGCAAACAATAAATACTACTAAGGGTGGAAGTCAAGGTGTGTTGTAAACATTATGGCAATCGTAGTGAGACAATTAGAGAATTACTAGGATACTTTGCAAGCACAAATACAGCCTGAGATTTATCTAGTGCAGGATGTCGTTGCACATGTTAAAGAAAAAAAGAATATTAGCCAGTGATCTACGACAGACTTTGGAGCAAAGACTCTAGGGAAGTCAAAACTCACTTGGAGCTGAATCTGTGATGTGTTCAGCAACCCTGGACTTCAGTCCCAAGGGTGTTCAGAAAATGTTTAGACAGGTAGCTTCCAAGGTATATTTTGCTTTCTATCTCTCAGAAAACACCAAAGAGAACAACAAACTAGTGTCACACATGTCTTGTTTATCTGATAATAGTCTATTAGTTTGGTATTTTACCTAGAAATGTTTCCCTAAATCATCATATGCATGTGAAGCTAATTCACAAACATCCACAAGGTTTCTTGAGTTTAAACTCTGTTCAATTGAAGGAGAATGTCATTTTATAAGGGGGATAAGAAATTAATTATGCAGCACTTGTGTCTAAGAGCCAATTTATAATCACAATGTATTAAGTAAAATTTAATTTTAAATGGGATATTTTAAACGAATATAATGGTGTGTGTGTGTGTGTGTGTGTGTGTGTGTGTGTGTGTGTGAGACTTAATGTCTTAAGAAATCCAGCTGTACAAATTCCACTGTACAATGGCCTTTTCCAGGTGGCTTTTTATCTATGGCTCTGATGAAATTGTTTTGAACTACAGATGAACGTTTTAGAATGACCCAAATTTGCCCTCAGTGAGTGGATTGTCTAATGTATCTCAAAAATCACCTGGGCTAAATAAAAGAATTAAAAAAAGAAATGAAATGGAAAATAGAATTAATTGGTAAAATAGAACTCTGAAAGTACCCAGACATGAAGCAACCCCAAACCATTTGTGTTTACTTTTGTTAAAAAATACACATTCTTTTAAAAATTTTCTTTTATTTTGAAATCATAATATAATTACATCCCCTCCCCTTTCCCTTTCCAAAATTCTTGCATACCCCTCATAGCTCTCTTCCAAATTAATGGCCTCTTTTTATAATAATTATTGTTAAATGCATATATGTATATGATGTATATATTTTTTCTATATATAATCTTCTTAGTCTCTTTAATGTTACTTGTATTTATGTTTCTAAAGCTGACCATTTGAAACTGGATAAGCAGTTAGTGTGTTCTTTCCTGGAGGTGACTATTTCTTCATCTCTTAGTATTCTTTGGCAATCTATAGTTTTTTCTGTAGGTTGCTGTTGTTATCCTTGTTCGGTTCCTATTTAGGCAGCCATGCTAGTGAGACTTCATGGGTGTAGCTTCTGTTACAGCTCACAGAAATTTCCCTGATACTCTGGATCCTACAGTCTTTTCACCTTCTCTTCCACAATGAACCCTTAGTCTTTGGCTGAGGAGTAGTTTTGTAGATGAATCCACTGGACTGGACCCCACAAATCTGCATTTTGATTGAATGTTGTTCACTGTAATGGTCTCTATCAATACAAAGAGAAATGTTCCTGATGAGGAAATTTGGTAAGGACTATGTTTATCTGTGGGCATAAAGACTAATATTTAGAATGTTGTTAGGGATTATGCTGGTTCAGTAAAGTGGTGCCTGTAGGTTTTCATCCCAGATCCATGCCTTCACCAACTCTGAGTATTTGGGTAGGCTTCTAGTACCAGGCATGATGTCCCTCTTGTTGAATGGTTTTAATCAGAAAGCTGTTTTTTTACTACCAAGGTATGCCTGGCACTACATTTCCTTAGGATTATTTTTGCTATGCTGATTGTTATGGTCCATAGGTGCCAAAGCTTGGAAGGAATGTTGATTGCTTCTCTCCTTTGGAAGTTTGCATGGCACCTTTTGGTACCATGAAAGCAGTCTTATGGAGTAGGCATTCAAATCAGTTTTGTCTCTGGGCCCTGTTTCTTAAGTATATGATGTTTTGAGCAACAGGAACCTATATTTCTCCTCTGGGGGGTAACCAAGGGTAACAGCAATAGTCTTTGGGTATCTTTTCGACAACTCTGACCAACAACTCAAAAAGAGTTGTCATGCCTGGTGTTGGGACTTTTATTAGCTGATCTTTGGATGTTGGAGGAATCATGGTCAGACCAGATGAGAAAATTTCACTTAAATTATATATGAATATACTTATTTATATTTTGTACCTTTTCTAGGTAAATAGATAATAGTATGGTTCCTTATCACCTTTTCAGATATTTTTGCTGATACTTTACCCCTTTCACTTCTATATTATCTATGCATCTATCTCCCCTACTTAGTTATAACCCCTCCTTTTTTCCTATTTCCCCCATCATTCTTCTAAGAGTATTTTGCTTACTTTGGGATGAAGCAGGCTTGCTTTCCTCTTGTTCATTTTTTATACTTCTTATCAAAGAAAATACATAGGTTCAGCAGCCATAAGGTTGAAAAATCACTCAAATACACAAGCATGCTATAGGCTAACCTGAGAGATGCTTGCTCCACCAGGGGTGGAAGCATTTGAAAATACTAATGAAATGTGAGAGTAGACTTGCATAAGTATTTCAAGGCTATGCACTGTACAAAGTACTGGTCTAGGAATTAGGGAGATGGCTCAGTATTTAAGAGCACATGCTACCCAATCCTGAGCATTAGAATTTATATTACAACACCCATCTCATGTTTTTACAAACACATGTAACTCCAGTTCCAAGGGGTCTTGTACCATCTTCTGGTCTTTGTGGGAGCCTGCATACACACACACACACACACACACACACACACACACACACACACACACACCTATTTTTAAAAAATAGGAAAATTCAATGATATGCAATCCACAATGAAGGATGTATTGTGAACAACTGTTCGGTATTTTGATTTTAATCATTTTTTAGGATCCAGGTTTCCTTCATATATTTGCAGTCATTAAAGCTCCTAAAATAGTGTATGATCAGAGGAAAAGGATGAAAGAATTCAACTGCCCTTTGAGCTGTAGGGAACCATTTTTTGTTTTATTTTCTTTGTGTGTTTTTCTGTCTTTGCTCTTAACAGGAATATATTTGGTTGTTTAACAAATTAAAGTGAAATTTTAAAATGATTGAATTCCACGAGCTTACATGGACAAGTGAGATGAAACTTCTTGTGTATACAATATTCCATGGCTGAAGCAGTATTTCATGGAGAAAATATTTCATTTATACCCAGTAGATACAGAAGTACTTAGAGACATGGCAACACATGAATATGAAGGCTTTAAAAGACCAGCTTGATACCTCCACACTGAACACTCACTGCTTGGTTGGCCTTGACATGACCTATAGAATTTTGTGTTGGCAGGAAACCAACTTTGAAATTTGTTCCATAGCAAATCATCCTGGCAATGGACTTCCAGGAATTAAATCCCTTACATAGTGCAGTAGTGCTGCCAGAGAGCATGGAGGGTCTCCTCTGATAGTAACCACAGAAGAGTCTTTGGCCAGAAATCCAAAGCCATATGTTAGTCCTGTCAAAAATGATATGGATCTGCTTACAAAAACCTTGCTCAGTGGCTCTGCCAGGAACCCTGTGGCAGTGTCCTGCCGGAAAGCCGTTGTATGCGTTATCACTGCCAGAAATTGATGCTGCCCCGGGATACTCTAACAACACTAAAACTCAGCCTCTGGGCTTTTGCACCAGACACCAACCATTAACACAGCCTGGGAGTGTGCTACAAAGAAGTAAGCACTACTTGCTCTCTCTAGAGTGAAGATGGGCAATCCTCCAGCATCCAGTACTTCGCACTAATTAACTGGAAAGTATTCTGAATGGGTTATATTAGTTGATTGCTCCTTGATATGCATCAGCCCCAGCTAGCATATTCAGAAGAAAAGATTTGAATAATAACTTTATTTAGGAGGAGGGAAAGATGGACAGATGAAAGTTAAAGTTAAGATATATTGATAACAGAGTTCTTAGTTATTTTAAAAGAAATAAATACCAGTTTAGTGTTTTCTATACAGAATCTTGAGCAATCATAAGGTTCTCAGCTTTTATTACACCAAAAAATTATAAAAATTAATTTCCATATTGTTCACTATGGTCTTTATTGTGTAAAAACTTTGTATAAATAGTAATGATTAGGAGCATTAACTGTTCTTCTATAAGACCTGAATTCAGTTCCCAGCATCCACATTCAGTGACTCACAGCCACCTGAAGCTCCAGTTTCATTGTCTATCACCCTCTTCTTGCCTCCAAGGGTACATGTGCTCCATGCACACTCTCCTCAGGTACCCACTCATACCTATAACAATTGCTAGCAATGAAATACTCCCAGTTGGCCACATATATTTTCAGTAGTTAAACTTTGAAGTTTTAGAAGACATCTCAATTTTAATTGATCCACCTGTTCATCCAAGTTGCATAAAGTTATGCTATGCAAGGTATTACTGATTCTAGTTTCTGAAATTCATTTTAATTCTTCCACAAGTTCATTAGTACAGAAAATATGAAAATAATACTTAGAAAATTTACAACTTGATATGCTTGGAAAACCATTTCTTGTATTTGATCGAGTATTAACCTATGGTATATTAGCCATTGAAACTATAACCCAGTTTATACCACAGATAATTTGAAGATATTTCGTTCTCCAAATGTAGCAGCACCCCAATTCCCCGATTTTCCACACACAGACATCTCAAATCAATCACTGAATGTTTGCATTTTCCTTTTAACACTGTTCATTTTTGCTTTGCCCATCCTTTTAAAAATTATGATTAGTTTTGTTTTCAAATCTTTGCACAAGGATGATTTGGTGCTTCTAAATTTCTGTCAAGAGATATTAATATGTTTTGGGGTGACTTTACAGTGAGCCTTTCTTTTTACTCCATTCCAGACCCATTATAGTGGACTACCATAACTGAAGTATTATAATCTATCACTTTCCTTGTTGTATGTTTTGTCCATGAACAAATATATGACATAGCTATTAACAGTTATAAAAAAAAATCATTGATGAAATTTTTTCTTCATTTTCTACTGGCTGGAGTATGTCAAGTACATGGTTACATGGTTTAATAACCATCAGTTCTCACACTTCGCTATTTATCAACCATTCTCTCCCTCTTCCTTTCTCTCTCTCCATTTCCTCACCCCCCCACACACACACATATACACACACTGGAGAGCAAAACCAGGACCTTGGGTATGTTTGGCACAGATAGCTACATTCCCAGCCAACTGTTCAGGACGTGCACAATTCTGGATTTCAAATTCTGCTGCTGACTCCCACAGGATGCATATGTTCCCCATTCTATTCCCAAAATTCTGTCTCCTAAAATCTCTAGTCTGTCTCTGTCCATCTTCCAACAACTATTATAACCAAGTCTTTATAAGCTGGACTAGACTCTGATGTTACAGTATTAAGCAAGGCAGTAAAACACTACCATTCAAGGAAGAAAATGCTAATAAATAATTACATATGTTTATACAAATATGTAACTTGGGAACAGAGATTGAGTGATTATTTGTCACAAAATGGAATAACATATCATTGTTAATACATTAACCTAAATCAATTTATGTCATGTCATCTAATTTTAAGATGAAAATATTTCTAGTGCATTTTGTTGATCAAAAATCAGAACACATATAAACATCGATATCATATCATCGAAATTTTATAACTATTAATGTAGAGAACTTAATATTTGGAAGAAAATTCATGTAAGTGTTAGTAATATTTGGGAATTATTTTCCATTTAAACACTGTGCTTTAAGAAAATTATTATATATTTTATGAGATCTTCTACAAGAAAGCAAACATGTTTATTTTAAATGGAATTTTTTCTAATGTCTAGTATTTCATCTGTTGTATTTTCTTTTTTGCATGAAATAACATTTTGATCTATCATTCCTCTCCTCTATAACTCCATTTTACAAGGCAAAAATGTATCCACTACCTGTACACTTATTCACTACCTGTATATTTGCTTTATGCCTTTTCAACATATACATTGTATTTCCTCTCTCATATTTTATTTTGCTGCAGGAGGAACCAATGGTCTCTCATATCCTCAGCATACACACACACGTGTGTGTGTGTGTGTGTGTGTGTGTGTGTGTGTGTGTGTGTATGTGTTAAAACTGTGTATCTTATATTTCTAATCAGAATGGCTCATGATCATTTTTCTATCATTCATCTATCATTGAAACATAAATTGAAACATAGAATTTTAAGAATGCTCCAGAAATTAAAACATCTGAATTTCCAACCATCTACCCATGCAGGCATTGCTAATTGATCATGGATTGATGTAACTTTAAAAAAAAACTGTTCAGTTGGTCTCTGTCCATATATTTTGCTTTATTGTGATCAATTCTCACGAATTTGCGCTAATTAGTTGCACACTAATATCTTATTTCTTCTACATATTTCTTTATCTCCTGATATTGAGTGCAGTAGCTAAAATGAAAATTGTTGAATTTTTCACACTTTTCTATGCTGCAAAAAAGCCTAAATAGCAAATTCCTTTCTCCTTCCTGCCTTTCTTTTATCTTTCTCCAATATGAACAATAGTTCTTTAGAAGCTAGTGCCTGGCTAGATCCTTTTCTGCTTGCCTGCTATGCCTTTAGATGTGTGTTTTCACATTTGATCTATTGTTCTTTCATCCCAAGAGTCATTTTATCTTTCCACAAGGAGCCAGAGGAGGGAAAAATTCCATTTCTCCTTTGTACACTGGCTTTAAAAATTAGATATAACAGGATTCACAAATCTCACAGCAGGGGACTGGATGGGATGGCACTGTACTTAACACAGAAGGACAATCCAATCAAGGCTTAGGAAAGCTCTTGAAATACTGAAACTTTTGAAAGCCATAAATGGGCTTTAAGATTTACTCTTTTATAAGGAAATCTGAGATGTAGTGATAGAGTCAAAGTATTAATTTGCAGTAGGTTTCTACACCATTCCTGAGAACAATAGTTTAATTTCCTTGTGTATTAACTTTTTATCAGTATGACAAAATTCCCCAAGAAAACAACTTAAAGGAATAAATGTTTGCTTTGGCTCCAGTTATTAGAGGGTCCTATCAATGGTCCTTTGGTCTGCTCTCATTATAACCTGTGGTGAGGTAGTGCGCCATAGTGGAAAAATAATTCAGGCAACCTTGTGAAAACAAGGAGCAAGAAGAATGAGAGAGATGATAGAAACGAAAGATATTCTTCAGTGACCTATATCCTACATCTAGGAACCATCCCTTCACATTTCCATTCTACTCAATATCTCATTTGATCATGAAACCTTTCAAAATAATCATGTTTATCAACTTTGAATTATGTATATGTCTGTGAGACTGTATGTGGCTTTGTACATGTGAGTGCAGTGCCCACAGAGTCCAGTAGATGACATTGGATCCCTTTCGGCTGGAGTTACAGTTGGCTAAAGTGGTACCCTGCTCTAAAACAACCTCTTAGGGGAGATTTCCCAGAATAGCTGCTGAGGGACACAGGTAGAAAGGAGCCAGGCTATATCTCAAGTCAGCAGTGGGTCTTAGAAGCTTCATCCACAAGGTGGTACTTTTGAAGGCATGCAACATTACATGGAGTATGGAAGTTTGCATGAAGATTTTAGAAATTAGCTGATGTCAGGAAATGCGCTGTAGAAGCATATACTCTGCACCAAGGTCCCGATAACCCATTTTATACAGCTATGGAGGTGAAGCTTAAGCTTCAAGGAAAGCCCAAGGATGATAGAGATTGTAGGATCATGGGACATGAAGGAGTGTAATATAACTGGCCTAAAGTGAGACTGTGGTTGTTGACATTGACAAGGATGGAAGAGAAGATCCACCCCTGGCTGTTGGAGCCTGGGTGATACCATCCTGGACTGTGGATATGAGAGCTGAAATTATTGAAGGATGCAGTGCTTGCCCTTCTGGATTCTGCTCTTGATTTGACCTGCTGTTTCCTGCTATGTCCCCATTCCCCCCTTTTACAATGGAATATACATTATTTGATATTGACTATCAAAAGTAAGTATTTTTTATTTAGAAGTACATAGTTATGAATTGAAAAGGTGTCAGAGTTTATGGACATATTTAAAGCTCTTAAATGCTGGAGATGTTAGAAAAATAGTAACTGTATCTTGCATTATGAAATGAACAGGAAATGTTAACGGTCAGAGGTGCAATATTATGATACTAAAGTGATTCATTTGCCTGTCAAGTTGTCAAAGGTGGATGTGTAATTGTTAACCTTGACAATTGGCTGCACAGGACTTCGAAACACCCAGAAGATATACCTATGGCAGTGACATTAGGGGCATTCCAGATCCTTTTAACTTTGATGGAAAGACTCACCCTGAGTGTACGTGGCACTATTCTGTGGACTGAGGTCCCTGAATAAATATAATATAGATGAAGAATGGAGTACCAGCATACAACCCTGTCTCCTTTCTGACTATGGCTGCAATGTATGCAGATACCTCGTCTCTCCACCATTATTTCCTGGCCATGACAAACCGCACCAAAATATCACAAGGCAGAACAAACCCTCTTTCCATACATGGGTTTTTTTTCATATATTTTGTTGCTAAGATTGTTGTAGGAGGCACTTCTGAGAAGGAAGTCTTCAAGATGAGCATTGAGAATAAAGATAGCCATATGAATAGCATGGCAGACATACTTGTCCTCCTTCAAACTCTGGAAAATCTTCTTGCCCTTCTGAAGTATATGAACAGGGAGGAACTGACAGAGATGAGCTCAGAAAGTGTGGCTTGGCTTTGCCACCATGATGGGTAGCACTGAAACTCAATACATCCCATTGTCTACCTCAGTACCTGGTAAGTGTTCAACAAATAAAACTTGAAACAAATACATAGTCTCAAAAGGAGAGAGTACCTCTTTAATTATAGCTATTATTTTAAAACAAACATAACAAAATTAAAACTGAAAGTTGATTGTGAGTATTACAAGCATATGGCTCAGTAGCGGCTGCCTTCCTAGCCTTTTATTTTCTCACAAATTCTAGCAAATGAAATATAATTAACTCTCGATAAGAGTTTTCCTTTTAGTTAGGAAAAACACTGACAAACAAAATTAAATTTCCCTTGAAAACTAATTGTTTTATAAAGGAAAATCCAAACATTATGGAGTGCTTCTATTTCCAAAACTAATGAGTCATTTTTTTTCTATTCAGAAGTATTGAACAAATGTGCATTTAAATTTCACAGGTACCATTGGCATTAAATGTATAGATTTTCTCTTTTTCTGTCCCATGCCCATCATGGGTAGCATAAATTTTGATTTTAATAGCAACTTAACACAAATCAGAATCACTTGTGTAGGGAACTCAACTGAGGCATTTCCATGATCACCTTAATTTATGTGAGATGACATATCACAAGTATGGGTAGCTCCCTCTGGTAGCAGCCCAGAAAAGAAAAGGCCTGGTAGAAGCAAGCTATTTGTCTTTGTCTTCTGTGGCTTTACCTCTTGCCAGTTAGATGATTTAGATTTCACTGGCATGAGACCCCCTACTTCATGGCTTCTGTCTTTGACAGAGGGCCAGCGGCTCTGCAGAGAACACTCAAGGTCTAGGGCACCAGATTGAGACTGATGTGTCTTCCTCCAGGTTCTTATCCACTCTCATGTGTGAGACAGCTGTTGTTACTATTTTAACATTAGCTGACTTAAGAAAAATTTTAGTATATGTGAATATGTTTATGTATGGGTTCTGTTCCTGACTAACAAGATAAACTACTTCTTCACTTCACTTCCTCAGGGAGATATGCTTTGAATCTTCTCCCTCTTTTGTTTGTCCTTACTCTTCTCACAACAACTGTTTACATTATCACCAGGACTGCTTGTTTTTAAGATGGGCTAGTAATCAGCTTCTGCACAATAGCTGTCCCAGGTGTTACATCACAGACAGTTCCTCACTTGATATGGAAAACAAAAAAATGGCTTCCATGGAGTTTTGTACATGGTCCCAGATTCCCATACTTCTCCTGTGAATGCCTTCATCATTTATCATCAAAATGGGAGTGGGCTGGGGGGAAGGCGAGGGGAGGGGTAGGGGTGGAAGGGGAGAGAACAAGGGAATCCGTGGCTGATATGTAAAATTAAATTTAATAAATAAATTTTAAAAATTTAAAAAAATGCTCAATGGAAGAATCTGGAGATCTTGCTCCATCAAGGCCCAAGTTTGTTCTGTTGGACGGATAGCCATAACACACCATACCATGCAATACCATACCATACCATAACATACCATACCATACCATAATATAACATACCATACCATACCATAGCATACCATAACATAACATAACATAACATCTGGCATAGTAATTCAGTTTCCACAAATCAGGAACTAAGAAAATTAGACAACGCACTTTTAATAAATTATCATAAAAAGAAAAAATATTAAGATAGCGATTTTTATATTTGTCCTATCTCTGCATTAACTGACCTGTAAACCAGAATTGAAGGTAAGTATGCTTTTGATTAATGCATGCATATTTGTTTTAAAAATATCTTATTATGATATCAAATACTATGACAAACTATATTCACCAGCCTGAAATCTCCTAGATTATAGAGCTAAAGAGGAATATTTTAGAAAACATTCATAGTCACTGGTAGAGAATTTCTGGGAATGAGTGGAGTATCTCAAAATTAGCCACCACATTTATCATCACAATACCTCTTTTCATTTGGAACTTTGTAATTTTAGTACTTAAGCAATAAATATTTCCACTAGGTTTTACTATGTTAAAGTTAAAACCTTCATTTTTGAAAAGAAAAAAAGAAAGAAAGAAAGAACGAAAAGGGGAAGTGCCGTGGATATTACTCTGTATGCTGTGAATGTGTTGCTCTGATTTGTTTGGGGAAAACTTCAGTTACAACTAGGCAGGTGCCTTAGGCACTTTTCTATTGCTGAGAAAAGACACCATGAGCAAGGCAACTCTTATAAGAGAAAGCATTTAACTGGTGGTTTGCTTATAGTTTCAGAGGTTTAGTCCATTGTCCTGGCGGGGAATTTGAGAAGACAGGTAATGAGGCAGTAGCTGAGAGCCACATCCTGACTCATAGGCATAGAGAGAAACATACACTGGACATGATCTAGCATAGACTTTTGAAACCTCCAAGCCTACCCACAGTGACACACTTCCTCCAACTAGGCCACAGCTATTAATTCTTTTCAAAGCCAGGCAGTGGCACATGTCTTTAATCCCAGCACTGGGGAGGCAGAGCCAGGTGGATCTCTGACTTCAAGGCCAGCCTGGTCTACAGAGCAAGATCCAGATCAGGCACCAAAACTACACAGAGAAACCTTGTCTCAAAAACAAACAAACAAAAACAGTATAATTCTTTTCAAATAGTGCCACTCCCTGATCACTAAGCATTCAAACATATGAGCCTATGGGGCCGTTCTCATTCAAACCACCGGAGCAGGTGACATTCACCCTTAATTAGAAGTGATAAGACTGTCTCCATGCCATTTCACACATGTGATGTCCAGAAAATGTGTTCTGATATAGTCAAGGCAGTATTACCCAATTACTGTGGGATGAATAGTAAATTGTGAGCATCCTAAATTACAGATTGGAATTAGAATTAGAGGGAACTCACAAAATTTCATAGACTATCATATTCAAAAGTAACTATCTAAGATGCATCACTACCCTACATGTGAGTGTTAACAGGATCCTGATCTATTAAAATTGAATACTTGGGCTGTCTGACTATGGACAGATTGTTCACTTGTAAAAGGGCTATGAAAAAGTGAATACTATGCTGTATCTAGAGAAAATAAATAAAATAAAAACATCCCTCCGAATAGTTACGATACTAATGATGATAGGGTAAACAAGTGACAATTTTTCTTCATGTAGTTTGTCTTTGGGTATAAAAAAATACTTCTCTTTATCATTTTCTCATTTTACCTGTTAAAAAAATATAGTGCATTTGGTAGTTTTATGACATGAATGGGCGTAAATAATAGAAGATGAAGATCCACAGATCATGATGACATGGTCAAGGAGTTATTTTTGATATTTATTGGAAACAAAGGAGGAAATATTTTACTTATAATAAGTACATTAGTTTAGTACATTATGACAAGTAAACCATTCTTTGAAGGATAAGAAATTGTGGTGGCTAATAGCAATTATTAACTTGACAATATCTAAAGTCATCCATTAGACAAGCCTCTGGACATACCTGTGAGAGATTTTCTTATAAGATTATCTGACATGTGAAGAGCAGCCCTAAATGTGAGTTGCATCTTCCATCAGGCACTAGACACAAGGAAGCCAAGGGAAACTTTTGTGCTTTGCCTGTTTGCTTTCGCGTCTTGCTGGGAATGTCATCTAGCATGTTCATGAGTTCATCTAACCCATTGCTCCTGCCAGTGATTTCACTTTTTGTTGATATCAGAACCTACATTCTTCAGCCTCCAAAAACCCTCCATACCCTCAACACTATATTGGCACAGCTGAGGCACACAGCTTCTTGAACTAAGAATTTACAAATTCTCAATCTCTATAATATGAAGAGAGATATTGTTGGACTGCCTCAGTCGTACCATGTAAGCCAATTTAATAACAACCCTTTTAATAGATTTTAATTCTATCAAATCTGTCTCCTCTGAGAACCCTCATATACAACATTGGACATGCCTGATCTTCTCAAGGGCATATGCTATTCTGTCAGGAAAAAAAATTATCATGTCAATAAGATCTAGAATTTTTTGACAATGACTGTTGGAAGTCCTTAGCTGTAACACATTGGATTTGGCAGTTGCATCTGGTCCTTCAGGGCAGATAGGGCAGGATGATGTCATATGAAACACAAAGATTCTAGTATTCATCCTGAATGGGGCTCTTGTTCTTTTCTCACTTTGAATATTTAACTGGAGCTCTACACGCATGTTAATAAAGAGAAGTACCATGGACTTTGGCTAAAATAGAAAAGTCATTCCAATAAAATGAAGCCAGTACGAATTGTCACTTAATTCTCTTCTTTACCTAATAGTACATGAATGGCTATGTCTCTTTCCCTCTTTTTAAATTCTCTAGTTTGGTTTCAAACAATATTTTGTGAAAACAACTTTTTTTCATAGAGTTGAAGATGTAATTTTGTAACAAGGCTATGGTACACATTGTGGACATTTCCAGTTAATAAGATTCATGAATTGGCTTCTCACTTCTTTCTATACACTGTATTACTTGATAATGTTAAAGGTTAACACATCAGTGTTTTGAGGTCATTTCTGAAGTAGAAATCTCATTACTGGAGTAGATTTCAATGTAGCCAAAATCTCAATGAGTTCTAAAATGCTAATTTATCTTCAGTTTTTTTCCCCTATCACCCAAATGCATTAATATTTCAATAGTCAATTGTCTCTGAAAGACTTGCATTCACAAAGTAGCCATGTTAGTCCTCCCCCCAGGAGTCCTGGGGATTTTTATACCCTTTCCTCTTATATCTTGTTTTCATGTTGCATATTTCCAGCAACTTGTATCACAAATCCTTGTTCTTGTATGATTCTACATTCTTCCTTTCCTTCTAATGACTAGGAATCACCAATATGTCAAAGCAGGCTTTTCCCATGAAATCTAGAAAAAAAAAATCTCAGACAAAAAAAAATGAGTAGAAGGAAACATTGTAAAATAGCCCCAGCCACTGGCAACAATCACTTTGCATCAATAAATAAATAAGTAAACAAACAAATAAATAAAAAAATAAGATGAATGAGATGCTTGGGAAAGTTTCAAAGGTTTGATGTCTCATGAACGGCCCTGAGCATTTGCAAACCCAGGACCTTTTCCTGTCACGTAGAGCAGAGACATCAGATTCACCTGAACTGTAACTGTCTGTAAAGGCAGACAGGGAGGACACTTATATAACAAAAGGAGTGTTGGGTGCACTCATCATTATTTGAAGGATGATTCGGGAATTACTCCAAATGACACATTCTTGGCTAAGCTCCTAGAAATCTAGAGTCAATGTCATAGTGCTAAACTCACTTATGCTCTTAGTTCTTAAGGAAGTTTATTTACCTTTATGCTTCATAACACAATAGTACAAGATGTTTCAAATTATGAGGCAGAGAGGGAAATATAAAGAGAAAGGAGACTGCCTTAAGTTTCTTTTGAAGCTTTTAAATGTGAGAGACCCTCTTTGAAAGACAGCCCTCCTATTGATGAAGATTCATGTCTTAGCCAAGCATGTACATTCATGGTTACTGATTAGACAAGTGTCTCTGAGCTATTTCAACACTGTTAAAATTTGTTTTTCTCAGTGTTTTTTATCTTAGCCATTCTGACAGGCATAAGGTGGTATCTCAGAGTTGTTTTGATTTGCATTTCCCTGATGATTAGGGATGTTGAGCAATTCCTTAAATGTCTTTCAGCCTTTTGATTTTTTTTTTTTTTTTTTTTTTTTTTTTTTTGGTTTTTCGAGACAGGGTTTCTCTGTGTAGCTTTGCTCCTTTCCTGGAACTCACTTTGGAGACCAGGCTGGCCTCAAACTCACAGAGATCCTCCTGCCTCTGCCTCCTGAGTGCTGGGATTAAAGGCGTGTGCCACCACCGCCCGGCATATAGCCCATTTCTTAATTGAACTATTGGTCATTTTGATGTCAAATTTATTGAGTTCCTTATATATTCTGGATATCAATCCTCTGTCAGATGTGGGGTTGATGAAGACCTTTTCCCATTCTGTAGGCTGTCGATTTATGCTGGATAAGATGTGGAACTAGGGGAACTCTCCTCCACTGCTGGTGGGAATGCAAGCTTGTACAACCACTTTGGAAATCAATATGGCGCTTTCTTAGAAAAGTGGGACTCAATCTCCCCCAAGATCCAGCTATACCACTCTTGGGCATATACCCAAGAAATGCTCAATCATACCACAAGAGCACCTGCTCAGCTATGTTCATGTCAGCATTGTTTGTAATAGCCAAAACCTGGAAACAACCTAGATGCCCTTCAACTGAAGAATAAATAAGATAAATAAATTGTGGCACATATACACAATGGAATACTACTCAGCAGAGAAAAACAATGACATCATGAGGTTTGCAGGCAAATGGATGGATCTAGAAAAAAATCATCCTCAGTGAGGTAACCCAGACTCAGAAAGACAAATATGGTATGTACTCACTCATAGGAGGATACTAGAGGTGGAACAAGGATGACTGAACTGCTACTCATATCACCAAGGAGGCTGCCTGGAAAACAGGACACCAAGAAAGACACAAGGATCACCCAATGACAGAGAAATGGCTGAGATCTACATGAACAACCTGGACATGAGTGGGAGTAATGAAGGGCGAGGGTCGAGGGAAAGAGAGCCTGTGGGAGCAGGAGATCCCAGCTGGATCAAGAACAGAGAGGGAGAACAAGGAATAGGAGACCATGGCAAATGAAGACCACATGCGAAAAGGAAGAAACAAAGTGCTAGAGAGGCCCACAGAAATCCACAAAGGTACCCCTACAATAGACTGCTAGCAATGGTCGAGAGACAGCCGGGACTGACCTACTCTGGTGATGGGATGGCCAAACACCCTAATTGTCATGCCAGAAACCCCATCCAAGGACTGAGGAATCTGGATGCAGAGATCCAGGGCTAGGCCCTGGGTGGAGCTCCAAGAGTCTAATTGGTGAGAAAGAGGAGGGTTTATATGAGGGAGAATTGTTGAAACTAAGGTTGGATAAAGCACAGGGACAAATAGCCAGATGAATGGAAACACATGAACTATGAACCAAGGGCTGAGGGGCCCCTGCTGTGGATATCACTCTATATAAATAAAACACTGATGGCCAATGACCAGGCAGGAAGTATGGGCAGGACAAAGAGAGAAGAGAATTGGGGAAACAGGAAGAAGGAGGAGAGACACTGCAGCCACTGCCAGGACAAGCAACATGTAAAGACGCCGGTAAGCCACTAGCCACGTGGCAAGGTATAGATTTATAGAAATGGGTTAATTTAAGATAAAAGAACAGTTAGTAAGAAGCCTGCCACGGCCATACAGTTTATAAGTATTATAAGCATCTGAGTGATTTTTTATATGTGGATTGTGGGACTGTGGGGCTTGGTGGAAGCTGGAGAGAAGCCCTCCATCAACAGGCCCCCAACTGGATCTGGCCCTCTGAATAGGTGAGAGAGTTGATTGGCTTGATCTGTTTGGGAGGCATCTAGGCAGTGGTACCAGGTCCTGTGCTCATTGCATGAGTTGGCTGTTTGAAACCTGGGGCTTATGCAGAGATGCTTGGCTCAGTCTGGGAGGAGGGGACTGGACCTGTCTGGACTGAGTCTATCAGGTTGATCTCAGTCCTCAGGGGAGGCTTTGCCCTGGAGGAGGTGGAAATGGGGGGTGGACTGGGGGAAGGGGAGGGGTACAGGAGGGGGGAGAACAAGGGAATCTGTGGCTGATATGTAGAACTGAATGGTATTGTAAAATAAAATAAAAGGAAAAGAAAAGAAATTTCTTTTTCTCACCAAAAGTCTTTAATTGGACATCTTAAGATTAATATATTGTGTAGCCTCTCTGATATGGTATTTTTTGAAAATACTTAAAATTTTAGCTTTGGCTTCCACAAAAGAAATATAACTGTCAGGTCTCAAGAAGGACAAGAAAGACCATGTGTACTCATCCCAATTACATGCATTACTTGTATTACACAAACCTTAATATTTTTATAATGATCACAATGAAATTTTAATACATGTACTATACTATTTTCCCAGCCTCATATTCAAGCCAAACATTAGAACCATGTTCTTCTTTACATGTCAGTTTGGTCAATTCTACAATAGAGAGAAATAGGCAAAACAAAAGATGAAAACGAACAAATAACTTAAAAAAAATGAAGCAAGACAAAATAAACAATCAAAGAACAATTACTGGGCCTAGGAAACTAGCTCAGTCAATGGAGTATTTACTGATGAAGCATGGATACCTGAGTCTGAATCTTCAGTTTCCACATTAGAAACAAGCCGGGAATTTTGGCATACATCTATATTCCCAGCACTGGGGAGGTGGAGATAGGTGAATCTTTAGAGCTTATTGGCCAGTTTGCTTAATTAAATTCCTGATTTCCATGTTTATTTCCCAATGTTTTAAAGTAATTGAGGAAAACCTGTGTAGCACAGAACTTAAACAGTCTTATTAGTAAAAAATTCAGAGCCAGATATTGGGGTAAATTCTGAAAGATCAGAGAGACAGAACGAGCCAACCTCACCTTGCCAATTCCTCAACTGATCTTGTTTCCTCAGACTTAATGTCTCTGAGTCCTCATATGAATGGATCTCTCAGCTGAACTGCTGCTAAAAGCTTAAAAGCTTAAAAAGCCTCTAGTTCCCAGTCCTCACACATTATACACATTTCTGCATCCTATAGTCACTTCCTAGGATTAAAACATGAGATCTCAAGTGCTGGGTTTAAAGGTGTATATCATCATGCCTGGCTGTTTCCAGTGTGGCTTTCAACTCAGAGATCCTGAGGAATCTCTACCTCCAGAATGCTAGGCATTAAAGGTGTCTGCTACCACTGCCTAACCTCTATGTTTAATATAGAGACTATTCTGTTCTCTGACACCCAGATAAGTTTATTGTGGTGCATAATATATCAACCACATTTCCCCTTTGTGTGTAAAAAAATTATAACTAATATAAGAAAAAGTATATACAATAAGCGTGGATCCCTTTTTGATTTTGCATCAGCAACATAAGGAGAAGCACCCGGCCATGCAGAACAGCAGCAGCAGCCTCCATGGACCAGCTGCCACTGTTTGTGGCCTGTCCCGGCCCCAGCCGCAGCTTCTCCTCAGCAAGTCTCCTAGGCTGGCCTCAAACTCGGGATCCTTCTGCCTCTGCCTCCTTC
The DNA here is from genome assembly GCF_004664715.2 of Peromyscus leucopus. Classification (NCBI taxonomy): domain Eukaryota; kingdom Metazoa; phylum Chordata; class Mammalia; order Rodentia; family Cricetidae; genus Peromyscus; species Peromyscus leucopus. Next base: position 96,918,946 of record NC_051065.1, read on the forward strand.
AGCAAATCCCACTGTTGAGCACCACCACAACTGGGTGAGTGCAGCTGGGGCCTGAGCTGGGGACTGCAAGGCAAGGGCAAGTGGCTTTTTCATAAATCCCTACCCCACAAATTTATGCCAAATGTGACTTGAATTTTAAAAGGTCTTATTAATAAAAAAACTCGGGAGCCAGGTATTGGGGTGATAGCTGAGAGATCAGAGAAGCAGAACAAGCCACAGCTAAGCTCACCTTGACAACTTCTCTGCTCATCCTGTTTCCTCAGACTTAATGTCTCTGAGTCCTCACCCGAATGGATCTCAGCTGAACTGTTGCTAAAAGCCTAAAAGCTTAAAAAGCCTCTAATTCCTGGTCCTCATGCCTTATATACCTTTCTGCTTCCTAAAATCACTTCCTGAGATTAAAACATGAGGTCTCAAGTGCTGTGATTAAAGCGTGTGTCACCATGTCTGGCTGTTTCCAGTGTGGCCTTGAACTCACAGAGATACTAGTGGATCTCTACCTCTGGAATGCTAGGATTAAAGGCGCCTCTATGTTTAATATAGTGGCTGTTTTGTTCTCTAACTCCCAGATAAGTTTATTGGAGTGCATAATATATCAACCACAGACTTGATGTCAACTTCTGGTCTCCATATGAGCATACACACACATATATATGTATACACACACACATACATAGTAACACATACACACATAATCTTGCCATCAGTACTGAGTACTGACAATAGGTCAGGTACCTTTCTGCTTGCTTATATGTTTGTCTATGCTACATTATTTTCTTTTCTCAAAAACTCAAAAAAATTAGTATCATGAACATCTCTCATTCTGCTCTTAGAACAATTTTGCTATAAATAGTCAAGGGCATATTCAGTAAATACATGATAAAACTAAGATACAAACAGGATTTAGGTTACCAAGCCATTATGAAATGATCATTTGGAGTATGCTGTGATGCACTGAGACAATTATATCCTTTCCTCCCAGCATGCTGGGAACTTCATGGCTACTACAGTCACTGGTAGAGAGAAGTAATAGACACAGTTAGCTGGCCAAACATGTTTGAATAGAGAGACCAAGCATGTCCCCTTCACATAACACACCCACATCTGTAGACTAAAGCCATTAATGGCCTACTAGGTTCACACAGCTGTTTCCCTGTCCTTCTCCACCTGGGATTCTTCTCCTCACATCCGGACCACTAGTTTCCTTTGACTTATTAGATAAGCAATGATTTTACAAAATTATTATTTCCACCCATTTGCTTGGACAGAAAAAGGATTCTGAGGGAGTCAATATTAAGATATTCAGCCTGAAAGTGGATAAAGTCATGTGTATATGTATGTAATTGTGTAGATGCCTGTATGTATGTGAATATGTGTATGCAAATGTGTGTGGAGACCAGAGGACAACCTCAACTGCGGTTCTTGGATACAATCTGCCTGGTTTCCTTTTGATTCAGACACTGCTTCTCACTGACCTGGACCTTGACATGTAGGGTAAGTTTGTTGGCCAGGGAGCTCCCAAGAGCCTACTGTCTTCTGGGATTACAAGTGAATGCCTCCATCACCCCAAGCTATTTTATTTCTAAGATTTTACTCTTATTTCTTGTCTGAGAGTGTGTTCATAAATGTGAGCACAGTGCCCACAGGACCTGGAAGACAATGATAGATCTCCTGAGTTTAGAGTTACAGATGATTGTGAGCCTCCCAGTAGGGGTGCTGGAAACCAAATTCAGATCCTTCACAAGAGTATTAGTTGTTTATAACTAGTGAGCCATTTCGTCATTCCCCCCAACTTCATTTATATTTAAGAATTCAATATGACAGCTTTAAAACTCATAAAATTTCAAGACCATAAACAGAATACATTCAAACTATTTATCTTTTTTTTTTTTTTTTTTTTTTTTTTTTTGGTTTTTCGAGACAGGGTTTCTTTGTGTAGCTTTGCGGCTTTCCTGGAACTCACTTGGTAGCCCAGGTTGGCCTCGAACTCACAGAGATCCACCTGGCTCTGCCTCCCAAGTGCTGGGATTAAAGGCGTGCGCCACCACCGCCCGGCCCCAAACTATTTATCTTAGTTTGGGTTTCTGTTGCTGTGGTGAAACACCCTGGCCAAAAAGCAAATTGGAGAGGAAAAGGTTCATTTGGCTTACACTTCCATGTCACTGTTCATCATTAAAAGAAGTCAGGATAGGAACTCAAAAAGGGCCAGAACATAGGGACAGGAGCTGATGAAGAAGCTTAAAGGGATGCTGTTCATGGGCTTGCTCCCCATGGCTTGCTCAGCCTAGTTTCTGGAGGCATTTTCTGAATTGAAGTTCCTTCCTCTCAGATGACTTTAGCACGTGTCAAGTTGACATAAAACTATCTAGTATACTACCTTTTAATAAATAGTATTCAAAATAATTAAAAGCCCTAGAAGAATTCACAGTGGGGTACTCTGCAATAGGAGTTGTGGGATGTAGTCATATTTTATCCCAATTTTCTCTATAACCACCAGGCAAGCTGCTTCTTATGTGAGTTCATTTTTCCTAATACAATAATATAGGTTAATGAGTGCCATGGCCTTGCCATGCCCAGAAGATAAGGGTTGCAAAAGACTGGACCTATGAACTGTCAGTTTTTGATGCATGAGAGGCTCATGAGATCCTTCCTTTCCCATGGGAACTATTGGTTATGGATAGATACTGGCAGAGAGTAGCATGATGTAGCTGCATAGCTATTGGTGAGCCCAGCAGGCTACAGTGGACAATTTCACACCTCTATTCCTGCAGAAAGCCCAAGTTAAACTCAGGGGTCAGGAAACAAAACAAAGAGATATGAAGAGAGGGAAAGGATTTGGAAGGAGGTGGGGGTAGCTCGTTAGTGATAGGAGTGAAGTAAGAGAGTGGAGTGAGAGCAATCAGTGAATTACAGATATGTGTGACATGACAAAGAATCCATTTAATTAAAATTAGTTCAACAAACTAGTCAAGAGTACAAAAAAATATTTCTGATAAAAGGAACATGGGGCCAGGTTAGCAGTTGTTGTTGTTTGTTTGTTTGTTTGTTTGTTTGTTTGACTAACTGGATAATCTCTAAACCACTGCAGATAGTTTTAAAATTAGCAAACAAACCATAAGTGATGTTGGAATCACTGCAATGAATGCTCTTGTGCATATTACAGCAAATACAGGAAAAATGCCACAAGACATGTTGAGTACCCTCAACAGCTGTTTGTGGACCATTTCCACCAAATTGGATTTCTGCCCCTCACTGCTTGTTAGAAACAGCCTATATCTTAAACCCAAAGTCTTTCCATTTCTGCCTCCCCCTGTTTTCACATAGTCTGCCATTGACACCATAGTGCAGAGGCTGGAGAGGTGGTTCAGTGGTTCAAACACATGTTGCCATTCCAGAGAAGTAGAGTAAATTTCCTAGGACCTACATTGGTCTGCTCATAACCAGCTATAAATCCAGCTCCATGGGGACCAAAAATGCTTTTCTTGTCTCTACTGGCACTGTACATATGTGGGCATATACACAAGGAGACACATGTGCACACATATGAAAGTAAAATTATGACACACACATGCAAAGTGCAAACATCAAGCATAAAGTATAGTTATGTCATGATATATCTGAAACTAACAGTTGGTGGACAGCCTGTATGAACATGGTACTTTACAGTTTAGGATATTTCATTTTCAACATTTAGTGAAGTAACTCATCTGCCTCTTGTCACATAAGTCCTATAAGATCCATTATTTTCTAACAGAAGTGATGAATCAGAGATCAGCCCAAATAAAACCCACATCATTCCATCCAAATTATGTTTTTTAATAACTTGACCTGAACTACATAGAAAAAAATGCTAAAGACTAATATAGTGTTGGGTACTTTTCACTAGTATAATTTTTAAAATGGTCAGAGAATAGATGAGAAAATGTCTTGGTCAGTAAAATATCTGCATGTAAGCATGAGAACCTGAATTCAGGTCTCTAGCGTGCACATGAAAGACAAGGGAAGTGGCAAGCGCCTGTAATACCAATGCTAGACAGGGAGGAGACAAGTGGATACATGGATCTCATTGGCCAGCCAGTCTTAACCATGTCAATGAGCTCCGAATACAATGAGAAACCCTGTCTCAATAAACCAGGTGGAGAGAGATCAAGGAAAACATCAGATATCAGTCACTGGCCTTCAAATGGATGTAAACCCATGTTCATAACTACATACACCTACATGAATACATTTGTGTGTAATACATTCTCTCTCTCTTTCTCTTTCTCTCTCTCTCTCTCTCTCTCTCTCTCTCTCTCTCTCTCTCTCTCTCCTCTCCTCTCCCTCCCTCCCTCTCCCTTTATCTCTCTCTCCCTCCCTCCCTCTACTTGTCCCTCTCCCTGCTCTCTTCTCTCTCTCAGTTACCTATACTCAGAAGGTGTAAAGAACTATGTTTTATGTACACCCAAAACTGATCTTCCTTCTTCCTTCTTTTTTTTCTTCCTTCTTTCTTTCTTGCTCTCCTTTTTTAAGATAAACTATTATGTACCACAGGCTGGCCTCAAAGTCACAATGGAGCTGAGAATGACCTTGAACTACTGATTCCCCCTGCCTTGACTTTCTAACTACTAAGATTTCAGGCTTGCACCATCATGCAGGGCTGGAGACCAAACTCAGGACTCCTTGCATGCTAGACATACACTCTACTGACTGAGCTAGATACTCAGCCCTAGACAAAATGGTCCTAATGCCTCATCTGCATTCAAAATAATCCTGTGAGGTCTGTCTGTGCAAACCTGTCTCTTACTTAATGGCCTTTTTGCTTCCCTCATAAGTAGCCTGTTGAGGGCAATTTGGGTGTAGCGGTGGATCCATCTTGCCAACAGAATTGAGAAATACTGAGAGATAATGCACAATCAATCATTCAAACACAACATATGTCCATATGCCCAGGGACTGGGAAAAATCGCACCACACCTTGAGTATGCCACATATTCTCAATAAATATTTATCCTTGATTGATGAATTGCTTAAAATATGACCAGGTCACTGGGAAATCAGGCAAGAAGCCAGTCAGAATTTTAATGCGCTTGGCTTTCTGCCCACTTCTGTCCTGAACCATGCCCCTCACCCTCCACCAACTTTTAAGCCTCAAAAGTACAACCTGTCATCTCATTCTTTGTTTGCCTTTTCCCCCACCAAAATTGTAAATAAATTCAGTCTTATTGGCTTATGAGAATGCCTTTTAAACCAAAGAACACATAAAGGTCAGCTTGGGAAGTTTGTTTAAAATACAAATTTCCCACCCAGTTTCTCCTAGGAAATCTGGAGTGAGGAGAAACAGTGTGTAATTTTCACAAGAACTTTTTTATGTACATCACCAGAGCTATGTTAATGAAAGAGGATGTTGTAGTGAACTAATTGTTTTATGTATGCACACATACGCAGCATATGAAGGTATAATATGCCTGTGTGTGTCCATCATAACATATATATATATATATATATATATATATATATATATATATATATATATACAGATGTTCCTGTGTGCACACAGATGTGTTGCATATATGTGTTTAAGCACATGCTGTACACATGTATACCCTTGTGTGTGATATATACATGTATATGTGTTCATATACACTTATGTGTGTATATGTGTCCAGATGTTCTCACTCACATACATGTGGTTGTGCAAGTAGAGGCCAGAGCTTGATGTCAGGTGACTTTCTCCATCATCCTCCACCTTTTTTTTTAAATAGAGGGTTTCTCATAGAGATATGGTCCTACTTTGTTTTCTGTCACTACAGTAAAACATTGGCAAAATCCACCTGAGATGGAAAGGATTTGCTTTCTTTTTACACGTTACAGTTCATTTTCTAGGGAAGTCAAGGAAGGACTCAAGAACAGGACTATAAGAAGGAACTGAATCAGAGAGATGTAGAGAGGAATGCTATTTATTGGCTTGCTTCCCCTGCACATGCTCAGAGAGCTTCCTTATAAAACACAGGGCCACATGCCCAGGGTTGACACCACCCACAGTGGGCTGGGTCATCCCACTTCAGCCAGTATTCAAAACATGCTACAGACATTCCCATGGGTCAGTCAAATAGAGACAAGTCTTCAGCTGAGATTCCATCTTCTCAAGTGACTCTTGCTTGTCAAGGTGACAAAACTAACCAGAGAAATGATAAAGCATCACACAATAATACAATGAGGATAAATAAGAGGTCATTTCCTGTTACAGCATTACAACTTTATTTGTATAACAAGCTTATAAGGAATAAAATATAGGTGGATTTTTCTTTTCTACCAGCTAGCTCCCAAATAACCACACAGAGACTTCTTATTAATTATGAAACCTCAGACAATAGCTTAGACTTCTTTCTAACTAGCTCTTATAACTTAAATGAACCCATTCCTTTTAATCTACATTCTTTTATGTGGGTTGATTGCCTTTATTTTGTAATGCTCATACTGCTTCTTACGTATCTAGCCAGCAACTCTCTGCATCTCTGCCCTTCTTTTTCCCAATATCCTCTCTGCCCTGAAAGTCCTGCCTAGCTATTGGATGTTTCAGGTTTTATTAAGCCAATCCAAGTGACAAATCTTCACAGTATACTAAAAGTTTGTTCCATGACATGTCCTCCTTTTCATCTAAGTAAAAAATAAAGGGTTTAACTAACACAGTAAAGCAATATATAATAAGAACAAATATCAGGTAAGAATTACATTCACAATGTTTAGTCCATTTGTGTTTGAAAACTTTGGAGAAAATATTTTATTATTTGCCTTGCCTTGGTGAGTTTAAAGTTTTGTACCTAATTTATGTTTTATTATAACTAAGGGAAACTATAAATATAATTATCTAATCTTCAACTCCATCAAATACCTCAGAAGAATATAATATTATGTGAATAAATAAAATGTATTGCAAGCATCTTCCAAAAGTATGAAATGACAGAGACATCTGGCTGCCTGGATAGTTACTCAAGGTTCCTCTGTAACATTGGGGCATCCATCTTTGGTCTATATGCTTAGACTATCTGACAGTCTTTTCTGTAAAGCAGAAATTTTGAAAGACTCTCTTACCTTGTCTTGACAAAGTTTGGCAGTCACTTTGTTTTGTGTCCTGCTTGTCCAGTTTGGACAACATACTGTTAATAGTTGATGCAAGGGCAGTTTCTTTGCCCAGTGCCTAAATTTTATCATAAAGGAAGCAAACTTCATATGGAATTTCTTCAATGTCCATCACTTTCTCTGAAGTAAAACACTGGTGTTGCAAGGAGCAGACATATCTCATTATCATAAAAAGCATTATGTTATTAAAGCATTTTAAATGCCATATTCTATAGGCCTTTGAAGTGTTTGAAGATCATTTATCTATCTAAAATATATATCTGTATGATCTTGAAAGCGTATATACCTAACATGACTATAAGTTTAGATAACAAATAACTTGTATTTATTATCCTAAATAGCTTTCAAAGACTAAAATTTTACATAACCTTTTTAAATGAGCTGCATATGTACAATATCTTAAACAAGAATATAAACAAACATATATACACTATAACAAAATAATCTTAAATTTGTATTGATATATAAAAATTCATACCACTGTAAAATATTTGAGACTACTGGTTCTCTAAAAGTAGACTCAACAATTCACCTTTTTATCTTATTGTTTCTATACTATATCCTCTTTTTTCATTCAGAAAGAGATCATTGAATCTAACTCCTGTGTTTAACGTTTTCCTCATCATGACCAATTACAACTTGTAACCAATCAATTAAATGATGATAAACATCCATAACCCACCAAATGACCAAAAAGCACCCATTCACTATTAGGAATATAGGCATCATGTTTTTAGACTGCTTTCTGCTGTCTGGGAGCACTGACATCTTTATGGGACCCTGGGAAAATTGGGATAATGGTCAAGTCCTGGGGGGGTTAGCTGCATCATTTGTTGTCTAGTCTCTGTGCAAAGAAAAAGTATAAGGCTTATCTGAAGTCCTGGCTGGAATAGGCTGTGAGGCTATATCATCTCAGCCAGCAGCCTTGAGACTGTTCTTGTTGCAGAACTCTGAGAAAACTGCAACAGAGGCACTCTGAGAGGTTGGATCACAAGGATCACCTGTTTTCATTGGTGTCTGGTTTACTTGCCCTGAAAATTTATAAAATTTCAAATGTAACATACATATCTGCATGAACACAAGTATGGAATGTGCAGTGTGCACAAATCAGTTAAAGATGATTTTTTTCATGTTTGAGCAGGTAAAAGGCATCTGTCAGTTTTATAAGTCTGTTTGGACTGTATAATCAAATTGTAATGCAAATCTGTCCATGCCATATGAAATGATGGCATGCAATAATAAGACATGAGGACTCTGTAGCCAACAAGATTTATCATGTCTCATCTCATCTCAGTCCTGTTCCCATGTCAAGACATCATCTTCCACATCACCTGTCTATTAGTCTTTTTTGACTTCCTCCCCCATGTCTATAGCCAAGATACTCAGGAGGACTCCCCTAGTCAAATCTGATCTATATTAATCTGTGGGGAATCCACAGCCTTTCATTTCCTGTGGAAACAGAAGCATAACCCCTCCCCCAATCCAACACATTGCCCAATTTCCATTTTTGAAGTTAAGACCTTTTTAAAAATATATACATTGGTTTAATTTAGCAGCTTCCAGAATCAAATGTTTCTCAGCAGCTATCATTTGTTCATGAGCAACTCAGAAAATTCAAATCAATGAGACACCATATAGGATCCTTTTGGGGCTGGACCAGAGTGAATTTCCAGTACTTATGTCAGGAGTCTCATAACCACCTGTAAATCCAGGACCCTTTCTGGCCAGCTCAGGCACCCATAATCACATATTGCCCCCACCCACACTCACATATAGACACACACATATACACATAAACACATGTATTTTTTAAATGTCTATTTAAGAATGAACAGATACTTGCAAGAAGGTTTCTTTTGTAGTTTTCTTTGGTGTTATTGACAATTAAACCTCTGGCTTTGTGCATACTAGTCAAGAGCTCTACAGCTGAACTATATTTGCAAACCTCTTTTTTTTTAAACTTTTTTCTTTTCTTTTGTTTGTTTATTTCCTTATTTGTTTTTGAGATAAACTCTCTCAAGATTTCCAGACCTGGCCTTCAGCTCACTTTTCATTCCAGGCTGGTCTTTACTTTGATTCTCCTAGCAACCTTAGATTAGAAATCTACAATATCGGGCTGGAGAGATGGCTCAGCTGTTAAAGGCTAGGCTTACAACCAAAAAATAGAAATCTACAATATCAGGCCTGGTTTATACAAGAAGTACACACACACACACACACACACACACACACACACACACACACACACACATATATATATATATATATATATATATGTTTTTTATTTCAAAGGAAAATAAGGTCAGATGTGATGGCACAAATATTTAGTGCCATTACTCAGGAGGCACAAGGAGGTAGATTCTTTTGAGTCTGAGGCTATCATGGTACACAGTAAAGACCATCATTCACAGTAAGGGCCCTCTTATACAGTAAGATACAGGATAGTCGGGGCTATATCACAAGATCTTGTCTAAAAATTTAAAAATACATTTAAAACACAGAACCTAAGACTAGCAATTACAACCAATCTATGCCTGAATAAATGAACTCCTGGAGATAGTCTATTCCATTTTGGTCTGGATCTAAGCCAACACTGAAAGCTCACCTACATTGTTTAATATTCTTTAAAAATTTAATACACATGTACAATGTATCATCATATCCACCCTTCCCTGCTCCCACTTAAATTCCCCTAGGACCCCTCCTCATCATTTCTGCCCCCACCTCATATTTTCTATGAACGATCACAGAAGAGAATGTGGAAAGAATGTGAGGGCTGAAGATTGGAATAAGTGCTGTGACAGGCTATCTCTGTATATGACATGGCCATTGCACACATAAACTCACAGCAGCAATAATCATCTACACAAGAGCAAGCCATTCAAACACTTCAGAAACAAGGGACAAGGGGCCCTCAAGACCTATAAGCTGAGAAGCTACTGAAAATTGGTGGTTGCGGAGGGAAGGAGAGTCAGTTTTTTTTTAAGGGATAAGGTTACAGAATGATGGCTCTCTGTGCATACGGGCATCAATAATTGGACTCAGTCAATTTATAAATAAACTTATAAATAAATAGGTAAAATCATCAAATGTTTTTGATGAGCTGTCAGTGTTATTCTCTCTGTCTCTCGTGTGTGTGTATGGTGTGTGTGTGTATGCTGTTTTAAAACAGATTGTATATCTTATCTTTTGGCTTTCAGAGAGGTGTGTAAGAGCAGAATGTAGAACTTCTCCCTCAGACTGATGTATTTTCTTGCTTTAAATTCCTAGTCTTGATGACTTTATTTCAATATTTTAGTATGAATGAATATATTTTCTTGTAAAACCCAACTCATAAATTCTTTCATATTGCTAGGTCAATTTGTGTTGGGTCCATATGCTACCACCCATTTCTCAGCCAGACCTGAGGACTATAATATTTAGTAAAGCCTTGTAAACATCAAAGCTGGGTATAGTCAGAATAGCAGTGACTACTTATGCCGTCTACCAAATGTGCACAGCTAAAGCCTTCTGGAACAGCCCAATAAATATCATAACACGGATCAAGTACGCAACTGACAATCTTGTCCAGAATCCCCTTTTATTCAGTGTTTAGGCATTTGGGTTTCTAACAAATGTCTGTTAAGCCTTACCCCAACCTGCTTGAAAAGATGTTGCAGCATTTAGGATTATGAAACTATCTTCACACCAGATGACAAGAATCTGTCCGCAACCTGTTGTGTTAGCTGTGAGCATTTGGGGAGGTTATGGTAATGAGAATGGTGAAGAGCTTACCTCCAGAGTCAGTGTGATAGTTTCCCTTTGCTTTTGTGCTTGAGACTGATGGTAACTGACACATGTCACACTCTTTTCTTTTTATTCAAGGACATTTATTATTTAAACCCAAGACAGGCATGTTGGATTGTGTCTGTAATCCCAGCAATTGGAAGTTGGAAGTTACCGGATTAGAGGCTCCAAGTTGTCTCAGCTACATAGCTAGTCCAACAGCCACCTATGGCCTGTTTCAGGGAACAACAAAAATAAGCCCTGCTTAGGTATGAACAGTATTTCCTATTGGTGAGAAAACACAATTTGTTTATAAAACCTCCTCAATGCCAGTGTACAACACAGCGATGTATATTGGATAGGAGTGCCGTCGTTTGGTGTATGCTGTGGATAAAAAGCCTTAAATGAGCCTACAAGTTAATCAACTCAGCAAGTCTTCTCTCTCTAAAGTTTTTTATTATCGTGCACTTATGTGCATGTTGTGTTCTGGGGTGTGAGTAGAGGCATGTATATGCCATAGTGTATGTGTGGAGGTCAGAGGACAATATCAGGTGTGGATTCTCACCTTTAACCTTAGATTCTGAGACAGGATATCTTCTCGTTTGCCACTGTGTACACTAGGATAGTGGACTTGTGAGTTTCCAATAATTCTTCTGTATGCAGCTCCCTCACTGTTAGACAACAGGGATTACAGAAATGCACTACCAAGTCCTAGATTTTATATATGTATTCTGGGGATTGGAACTCAGAAATTCAAACTGATGGGTCAAGCACCTTACTCACTAAGACAATTCCTAGCCTCTTGATGTCTTGAGAAAGTTATGGTGACTTGAAATGTGCCTCATTCTATGAGCTCCTCTCTTGAGTCATGATCAAACTGAACCATACTCTTGTCAGTTATGTACTAGAGAGTTCTCATTCTACAAGGTTAATTTTACCTGGGTACCTTTGCATATTCTAATTTTTCTACTTGACTGTGAAAAGACTATAGAAATCCCACCAAAGGCATTGACTAGAGCATTACCGTATCTCCCCCATCATGTTTTTTTCTATTAGTTAACAGGAATTTACATAAATATATGGCAGAAAATATTCATGTATATGTGTGCATGTCCATGCGTGCATCTGTAAATACATATATGGGTACCTAACCTAATGTATAGATAGATGCATGCAATTCAAATAAAACACATATATACATATTGTGCACACATTCAGAGTTACATAAACATATGCATACACATATTTACACATATTTCATATATATGGAAATAAGCACATACATATAAGTACATGCATACACATAGGTACGCATGCATACACATATACCAATATGCATAATGTACATGCATGCACATATGTATGCATATTTGTATACATATATGTGTATGTGCATAAACATGTACATATGAACACACATACATATGCATGCACACATAATATATATTGACACATACACATACTTAAATGTATACACCACTCATATACATACACTTATACATGTTATATGCTTATATAGTGCATATATGTTTATACACATGTATATTTGAATATACAAACCTATAAACATATACATGTAAAATATATGTATTCATATACCTGAACATATTCATGATTAGAGGCATGTATAAAGATGTGTGTGTGCGCATATGTATGAGATATGTATTTTTGGGATGGTTTTCATAAATCACAATTGAATGATGTAGATGAATTTCTAAATGTCTTGTTAAATAAAAAAACACAGTGCCAAATATAGGGGTGAAAGCCTTAGAGAGATCAGGGAAATAGAGAAAGTCACAGCTAACCTTACCTCACCAACTCTGCAGCTTCCAAACGTGAGTTACTTCCTGTCTACCCAAGCCTTTACTGCCTTGCTGTTTTGTGCTCTCATTGGCTCCCTGTCCAGCTATTTCACTTCCTGTCTGTCTGTACAGACCTCCAGGCCTCTATGGTTGGCACTGGGATTAAAGGCATGTGTCACCACACTTGGCTCTGTTGCCTAGTGTGGCCTTGAACACACAGAGACCTTGCCTGCTAAGGGCTTAAGGGTTCATGCTACCACTGTCTGACTTTTGTTTTTACTTATAATGGCTTGCTATTTCTTCTGATCTCTGAGCAAGCATTATTTATTAAAGCACAAATAAAATATCACCACATTTCAGCACAAAATATCACCACGGAATGACATGAAGTGGATTAGTTTTGATGAGATCTAGTGTAATGATGCTGAGAAGAAAAAAAAAGCTTGACTTAAAACTCCAATCCAAGAAAGATGTGCAGAGCTACAGAAAATAATGAGAAGATATCCTGGCAGAATAGCACTCATGCACAATAATCTGGAGTGTTTCCAGAGGGGATTCAAAAGGAACATCCAGTCTATCAAGTTGGCTGAGATTAAAGTTCAGGAGGGTCTGTTACCAAAAGCTCAGATATGTAAAAATAATGCCAAGAAATAGAAAAATCAGTCCAGTGAGCAGGTTGACTCTGACATTATATGAGCCTCTCTCTCTCTCTCTCTCTCTCTCTCTCTCTCTCTCTCTCTCTCTCTCTCTCTCTCTCTCTCTCTCTCTGTGTGTGTGTGTGGGGGGGGAGGGGGGTGTGGGTGTGCACATAGTATACTGTGTATATATATCCCATTTCTATGTAGCCTTAAATACATGTGGAGATCAGGTTGCTTCTTTAATTATTCCAAACTTTATATTCTAGGGTTTCTTACTGAACCTGGAACACACCTTGGCTAAACTGACTGGCCAATGAGCTTCAAATTCCTTTCTTTCTTTCTTTCTTTCTTTCTTTCTTTCTTTCTTTCTTTCTTTCTTTCTTTCTTTCTTTCTCTCTCTCTCTCTCTCTCTCTCTCTCTCTCTCTCTCTCTCTCTCTCTCTCTCTCTTCCATCAGTGCTGGTGTTACAGATGCACACCATTGTGCCTGACATTTACATGGGTTATGGGGAGCTGAGCTGAGGTCCTTGCAATTTTAAAGCCACTGCCTTAGCCCTATGATATTGATTTTAACACCTGGGATGGATCAGCCGTGGGTCTTGAGGAGTTACTTCACTATCCTAAAAAGGTGGCTGGGCATTGAGGTGGTTATTCCTTTCAGAAGTTCTTGTCTGACTCTTCTATTTGGTTACCAGGAAAATATTAGTTTCTCTTCCCCATGTCTGACCTCCTACTCTTGGTACAAAATTGCAGGAGGTTGGGAATCACCATTTTTACATTCACACAAACAACAATCAAAAACCAAACTCATCAAATGGAAAAATGAGTCAACCATCCAATGTCCCCAGTATGTATGAAAGCCAGGGCCAGAGAACCACTGTGAACCAGAAAAGAAACCCTGAAGCAAAAAACGCCCTGAGAAACAAAGTCAGCACAGAGAAAGCTGCATGGGCATTGGCAAATTACTAGGGTCTGACTGGACAATGCCAAGAACTAAATCCAAACAGAGCTGTGCCTTGGAGGTGTGCTGACACCCATGAATCTTACTTCCAGGAGCACTGCCAGAATTTCACAGTGAAAACTAGAGGAAAGTCTCTCTTCCTGCTTCTGAGAGGAGAAGGAAAAAAGTATCTGCTTAAAATTGGACTAGAATATTCTTTCATTAACAAGGTCCACCCTCAGAAGAAGATACTCTACCAGATATCAACTTTATCCTCCTGTTCTAGTCTGTTTTATGTTGTTGTGATAAACACCATGACCAAAGCAAATTGTGAAGAAAAGGGCTTATTTTATCTTACATGTTATGGTTCATCACTGAGGAAAATCAGGGAAGGAACTCAAGACAGAGACTCTTGGAGGAAGGAACAGAGACCATGGGGGGAAAGCTGACACCTTGCTCTGCTCCAAGATTCATGTGCAGCTCCCTTTCTCATGCCGCCCAAACCTACGTGCCTAGGAATGGCATTGCCCACAGTTGACTGGGCCCTCCAACATCAATTAGCCATTAAGAAAGTACGCCACAGATTTACCCACTGGCAAATCTGACACAGGCAATCCCTCAGCTGAGGCTCCCTCTTCTCAGATGTGTCAACTTGACAACCAAGTGTGTCCATCAAACTCATTTTAGTCTTTTTTGCCTCAACGAAGTGTGGGATTCCCTGAAAGATTGAGATCTGATAGTGGGATGATGGGATGTTTCTCCTCACTCCGTGTTTTCTCCTATCACTGATCTCCTCTGTAAGCATAGTAGTTGCACCTCACAAGCTTCATTTTGGAATTCCAAGCACAACAGTGGTATTTTGATTTCAACAGAGGTAGTTTCTTCCCTGTAGGTGTAACAAATAGCATAACCAATGCAGCTCAGTGCAGGAAAAGACTGACGAGTCTTATACGTTCAGGTCATAGTCAGTCACTCAGGGAAGTCAGAGCAGATACTTAAGTAGGAGCTAGAAGCACAAATCATGGAGAAATGCTACTGGCTGGCTCACACTGAGCCACACTGAGCTCACACAGGCTCACACTGAGGAAGCTCTCTTACAAAGTCCAGGACCTAGAAAATGGTGTCACGCAGCATGGTCTAAGTCCTTCTACATAAATGAACATTCAAGGCAGTGCCCACATAACATCCTTATACACCAATCTGGTCTAGGCAATTCCTTAATCAAGGCTTTCCTCTAAAAAGACTCCAGGTTATATCAAGTTGACCATTAAAGGTAACCACAACAAAAGAATTCAAGTGTGACTATCAAAGAGAAGTTTATATTCTGAGACATAGACCTATTGCCAAGTATATAAAGACTAACCCCTAAGTTGGAAGTGGGAACATATACCAATTTAAGGGTCACTATTGTCTACATAAGATCATGTCTCAAAAGGAAAAAAGAAAGGGAAGTTGTGAAGATTTTGCAGTGAAAACATGACACACATTAAAAGCTTGGCTAGGTGGTATGAACCAGTAACCCAGCTGTAGCAATGATTCTTAACTAATGAAACATCTCTCCAGACCCTATAATATGCATTTTTAAAACATTTACTTCTAGCTGAGTGGTGGTGGTGGTGATGCACGTCTTTAATCCCAGCACTCGAGAGGCAGAGCCAGGTGGATCTCTGTGAGTTCAAGGCCAGCCTGGTCTAGGTACCAAAACTACACAGAAAAACCTTGTCTTGAAAACAAACAAACAAAACC
Source organism: Peromyscus leucopus (assembly GCF_004664715.2). Lineage (NCBI taxonomy): Eukaryota > Metazoa > Chordata > Mammalia > Rodentia > Cricetidae > Peromyscus > Peromyscus leucopus. The sequence continues at coordinate 96,934,958 of NC_051065.1, forward strand.
ATTTACTTCCCCAAATTTCTTTCAGTGCTCTGGAATATGTATTTTCTTTCCCCTCTTCTTCCCTCCCCTTCCCTTCTCTTTTCTTCCTCTCCCCTTTCCATCCCTCCTTCTTCCCCTTACTCCCTCCTTTCTTCAGCCCTCCAGTCTTGCTTTGTTTTTGTATTTTGGTTCTGACAGGACCACAATAGGTAGCCCAGAATGACCTTAAATCAGGACCCTTCTGCCGCTGCCTCCTGTGTGGGATTAGAGATGTGTCCCTTCATGGACCATATGAATGTGTTTTCCTCTCTGCTTAGACCTTGACTCGATGAGAACTGGAGTCCTTACATGATATTATCAAAATATTTGAGGAACAATTTTGAAATGAGCTTCAAATAGGCATCTTGTTAATTATTTCATTTTAACATGGCAAGAGCTTTACTTAGGATGTAAGGAGAAAAAAACAGTAACTGAGGATATTTTTCTAGAAATTGTTTTTTTTCTAGCTATCTATCTCTTTATTTATTTTTGCTATCTTTCTAAGCACTGAAAGGCAATAGTCCCTTCCTTCATCTTGCCTAGGACACAATGTAAACTTTCGGATAGAATCATATTTCCCTGCCCCATGAAATTCATTGCGGTGTGGAAATTCAAAATAGACTCACTTTCAGGCTTAAGAATTAAAATTGGAGATTAATTTTTCATATCTCTAATATAGATACAATAGATATTTTATAAACAAGGAACCTTGAAAACTACATTAACCAAAAACTACTTAAACCAATTAATCTATTTGTGTCTTTTTAGTTATTTCAGAGTTTAGTCAATCATTGTTTTTTGCTAAGGTATGTGATGGACAATATTCTTTATTATTATTATTATTATTATTATTATTATTATTATTATTATCTCATATAACACATCCAAAATGCAGAAAAGAGCAGGCCTCTCAGGCATAACAACTGAACCCAGCATAACAAAATGCAATAAGACTAGTCACAAACCCTCGTAGCAAAGCTGGATGAGGCAACACAGTAGGAGCAAAAAGGTTCCAATAGCAGGAAAAAGAGTCAGAGATACCCCTGCTCTCACTGTTAGGAGTCCCACAAGAGTAAATATGGTGAGCACCCACTTATAACTGAATATTAGCTGTTAAGTAAAGGATAACCACACTACAATCCACAGACGGAGAGAGTCTAAGTAACAACTTGGGCTCAAGGTGGGAGAGTATGCTCTCCCTGAGCAAGAGAAATAGAATGGATTTTGCAGGTGGTCTGGGGTGGGTGAGGATGGGTGCAGGAGGGATCGTGAAGGAGTGGAGATATTGAAGGGAGAGAGTATGGAGAGACGATTGGAGTTAGGGGACACTTTTGAGGGGGGAGGTTATATGGAAACCTAGTACAGTAGAAACTCCCTGAAATCTATGAGGGTGACCCTAGCGAGGACTCTTAGTAATGCAGGATGCAGAGCCTGAACCAGCCATCTTCTGTAACCAGTCATCTTCTGGTGGTGGGACTGGCACCAAACCCAGCCACAAAACCTTGTCCTGCCTGCCACAAACCTTCTACCGACAATTTGTCCTGCCTGCAAGATGATAGACAATTTAATGAAATGGGTCCCTGGAATCTCAGAGAATGGCAACCTCACCAAGCAGAGCTGAATAGAGACAGGGAAACTGGCTAATAATATCGCCACATTTTAAAATGAGTAGCTGACAAGACAGCCAAGCGCAAAATGCAATAACTATATGAAATATTTTTTTCTGGCTCTGCCTTAGATGCTATAGCTCACTATTAAAGTGAAAGTCCCTGTCTGGTGACTAGGAAAGAGAAAAGGAAAAGTGCCTTAAAGGCGATATTTGGAAGTAGGACAAAGGTTCACCTCACTCCAGCAATTCATATCTATCATCTTCTAAAGGAAAGAAAACAGACAATTCCAACAGCGCAGTTCTGAAAGCATGATGGCATGCAAGGGCATTTCTACCCGTGCTGATGTCACTGGAAATACCCAGAATTTGCAAGTGATTTTGATGTTTTAGAAGAAAAGTGATCTAGGACCAATGATAGCCAGTCAGATAGATGTAAGTCTTCTGCCTGTATAATTCAACCCTTATATGTATTTTGGACTTAGTATAAATTTTTATAGACTATAAACATGACACATAAGGTCTATGCCAACAGTAGTGTAGAGTAACACACTGGAAAACAGTGGAGAGGAAAAAGTCCAAGACACCTCACATAGAACCAGGAGGTTCTGTTCCTTTTGTTTATATATTATTTCTTCTCTCCCCCTTCTCTCTCTCTCTCTCTCTCTCTCTCTTCTCTCTCTCTCTCTCTCTCTCTCTCTCTCTCTCTCTCTCCCTCTCCCTCTCCCTCTCCCCTCCCCCTCCCCCTCCCCCTCCCTCCCTCCCTCCCTCCCTCCCTCCCTCTCTCTCTCTCTCTCTCTCTCTCTCTCTGTGTTTGTGTTCCTTCACCTGGGTTGAAAGTGCAGGTGGTTGTGAGCAGGCTGAAATAAGTAATAGAAATCAAGTTGTTCCTCTAAAAGAGAAGCAACACTGTGTCTGTCTGTTTGCCTGACTGTCTGTCTGTTTGAGACAGTGTCTCAATCTCCAGCTCTAGCTTTCCTGGAACTCTTTATGTAACCAAAGCTGGCACTGAATTTGCAGAAATCCACCTGTATTTGTGCCCTAAGTGCTGGAAAAGGTGTGCACCATCATAACCAGCAACAAAAAAGCACTGTTAATTGCTAAACCATCTCCCCAGCCCAAACTACAAATTATTTATCTCCAATGGAACTTCAAATAAAATTAATGCATATGTTCATGTATGAATCCAATATACTAAAACCTGAATATATTTTATTAACTAAATGAACTAAAACCCCCTTTTTATAGTGAGGTGTTTACCAGTGACCTTTTATAATAGCTTCTAAAAATCCACTGAAGAAGTTGGCCCATCAGAGGTAACACTGGGGAGATACACTATATGCCTATTCTTTTACAGTGGAAAACCACTTGCTAGTGGTTTGCTAGTGAAATGGTCTACTTATAATTCCTCTTCCACATGTGTTTTGATTGGACTGGCATCACAAGACAGGGAAAGCTCAAGATCACTAGCAATCATTATCAAGCAAGAAGAGGCAGAGAATGCAGCCAGTTTAGGGTGATAGATGCAGGCTTCTGTGCCTCCCCCCAACCAAATTCATTACGCAGGTGTTTATGGTAGATGTCATACAGTGGGAAAAGAATCAAGCCACAGGACACAGGGAAGATCAGACAAATGGGCCACGGGTAGAAGTGATGCTGGTGTTGATCTAGCTGGGCAACACTGTCCTCTCCAAACATAGTCTCCATTGATATTACAACAAACATTTGCCTGTGCTGGTCAGTACACTTAACAGCTTAAATCACCAAGGATGGGTCAGCACTTGTGTGCAATAGCATCTGGCTAATGAACTTGGGCTTGAAGTTTCTCCTGGCTGGATAGGATCCAGAGTTTAACTGGAAAGCCAGGCAACTCTTGAGAACCATGAATGAACCTGACATTTGTGCTAAGAACAAATCCTATCTGGTGGAAGAGCTGTCCTTTATTTTAAGCCCTGCTGCTATGGTAATGTGCTGACCACTGAGTACAGACAGACTTAAAACAGAGCTGGGAGGAAACATTCCATGGACCCAGCTGTGCCAAGAGAGAAGGGGCTAACAGTAATTTTGAGCAATCAACCTATATGCAACGTGAAAGCAACAAGTTTTTTGTTTTTAGGTAAATTTTATTTGCTTGGCTGTGTCAAGGCAGATGTACATCTTACTGAAGGAAAAAAATACAGAAATACTATCATTAGCACTAGGACAAAGTTCTTGAAGCAGAGTGAATTAAAATTAGTAGGTAATTAATGATGTAATGCAGACCCTAAGAGACCATGGGTGTCAGCCCAGACTAATATACCCAGCAAAACTTTCAATCATCATAGACGGAATGAACAAGACATTCCAAGACAAATCCAGATTTAAACAGTACTTATCCACAAACCCAGCCCTACAGAAAGCACTAGAAGGAAAATTCCAACCGAAGGAAGTCAGATACAACCTAGAAAACACAGGCAATAGATAAAACCACAGCAGTAAACCCCAAAGAAGAAAAGTACGCACATACTACCACCAAAAATAACAGGGATGAACAATCACTGGTCATTAATATCCCTTAATATCAACGGACTTAATTCACCTATAAAAAGACATAGACTTACAGAATGGATATGAAAGCAGGACCCATCTTTCTGCTGCATACAAGAAACACATCTCAAACTCAAAGACAGACACTACCTAAGAATAAAAGGCTGGGAAAAGACTTTCCAATCAAACGGTCTTAAGAAACAAGCAGGTGTAGCCATCCTGATATCCAACAAAATAGACTTCAAACTAAAATCAATCAAAAGAGATCAAGAAGTGCATTACATACTCATCACAGGAAAGATCCACCAAGATGAAGTTTCAATTCTGAACATTTATGCCCCAAACACAAGGGCACCCACATATGTAAAAGAAACATTACTAAAGCTTAAACCACATATAAAACACCACATATTAATAGTGGGAGATCTCAACACCCCACTTTCACCACTGGACAGATCTCCCAAATCGTAACTTAACAGAGAAATAAAGGACTTAACTGATGCCATGACCCAAATGGACCTAATAGATATCTACAGAACATTCAATCCTAACAAAAAAGAATATACCTTCTTCTCAGCACCCCATGGAACCTTCTCTAAAATCGACCACATACTTGGCCACAAAGCAAATCTCAACAGATACAAAACAATTGGAATAACCTCCTGTGCTCTATCAGACCACCATAGTTTAAAGTTAGATTTCAACAACAACAAAAACAACAGAAAACCTACAAACTCATGGAAACTGAATAATGCACAACTGAATCACCAATGGGTTAAGAAAGAGATAAAGAAAGAAATTAAAGACTTCCTAGAGATCAACGAAAATGAAGACATCACATATCCAAAGTTATGGGACACTATGAAAGCAGTGCTAAGAGGGGAATTCATAGCACTAAATGCCCACATAAAGAAGTTGGAGAAATCTCACACTAGTGACTTAACAGCACACCTGAAAGCTCTAGAACAAGAAGAAGCAAAGTCTCCCAGGAAGAATAGACACCAGGAAATTATCAAAGTGAGAGGTGAAATTAATAAAACAGAAACTAAGAGAATAATACAAAAAATTAATGAAACAAAGAGTTGGTTCTTTGAGAAAATCAACAAGATAGACAAGCCCTTTTCCAAACTCACCAAAAGACAGAGAGGAAAATCCAAATCAACAAAATCAGAAATGAAAAGGGGGACATAAAAACAGACATTGAGGAAATCCAGAGAATAATCAGGTCATATTTCAAAAACCTCTACTCCACAAAACTGGAAAACCTAAAAGAAATGGACAATTTTCTGGATAGGTACCACATACCTAAGTTAAATAAAAACCAAATAAACTATTTAAATAGTGCAGTAACCCCTAAGGAAATAGAAACAGTCATTAAAAGTCTCCCAACCAAAAAAAAGCCCAGGACCAGATGGTTTCAGCGCAGAATTCTACCAGATCTTCAAAGAAGAGTTAATACCAATACTCTCTAAATTGTTCCACATAATAGAAACAGAAGGAACATTACCAAACTCTTTCTATGAGGCTACAATTACCCTGATTCCTAAACCAAACAAGGATACAACAAAGAAAGAGAACTACAGACCGATCTCCCTCATGAACATTGATGCAAAAATACTGGCAAACAGACTCCAAGAACACATCAAAACAATTATCCACCATGATTAAGTAGGCTTCATCCCAGGGATGCAAGGGTGTTTCAACATACGAAAGTCCATCAATGTAATACACCATATAAACAAACTCAAAGAAAAAAACCACATCATCATCTCACTAGATGCAGAAAAGGCATTTGACAAAATCCAACACCCCTTCATGATAAAAGTCTTGGAGCGATCAGGAATACAGGGAACATACCTAAACATAGTAAAGGCAATTTACAGTAAGCCAACAGCCAACATCAAATTAAATGGAGAGAAACTCAAAGCAATTCCACTAAAATCAGGAATGAGGCAAAACCGTCTGCTCTCCCCATACTTATTCCATATAGTACTTGAAGTTCTAGCCAGAGCAATAAGACAACATAAGGAGATTAAGGGGATACAAATTGGAAAGGAAGAAGTCAAGCTTTCCCTATTTGCAGATGGCATGATAGTATACTTGAGTGACCCCAAAGATTCCACCCAGGAACTGATAAAGCTTATAAACACCTTCAGCAACATAGCAGGATACAAGATCAACTTAAAAAGATCAGTAGCCCTCCTATATACAATGGACAAAGAAGCTAAGAAGGAAATCAGAGATATATCACCCTTTACAATAGCCACAAATGACATAAAATACCTTGGGGTAACACTAACAAAGAAAGTGAAGGACCTATATGATAAGAACTTTAAGTCCCTGAAAAAAAAAAAGAAATTGAAGAAGATGTCAGAAAATGGAAAGATCTCCCATGCTCATGAATAGGCAGGACTAACATAGAAAAAATGGCAATTTTACCAAAAGCAATCTACACATTCAATGCAATCCCCATCAAAATACCAACACAATTCTTCACAGACCTGGAAAGAATAACACTCAACTTCGTATGGAAAAACAAAAAACCCAGGATAGCCAAAAGAATCCTGTACAATAAAACAATCTCTGGAGGCATCACAATCCCTGACTTCAAGCTCTACTATAGAGCTACAGTAATAAAAACAGCTTGGTATTGGCATAAAAACCGACATGTGGACCAATGGAATCGAATTGAAGACCCTGACATTAACCTGCACACCTATGAACATATAATTTTTGACAAAGAATTCAAAAGTGTACAATGGAAAAAAGAAAGCATCTTCAAAAAATGATGCTGGCTTAACTGGATATCAACGTGTAGAAGGCTGCAAATAGATCCATATCTGTCACTGTGCACAAAACTTAAGTCCAAGTGGATCAAGGACCTCAACATAAATCCAGCTACTCTGAACCTGCTAGAAGAGAAAGTAGGAAGTAGTCTTGAACGCATTGGCATAGGAGATCACTTCCTAAATATAGCACCAGTAGCACAGACACTGAGAGAAACAATCAATCAATGGGACCTCTTGAAACTGAGAAGCTTTTGTAGAGCAAAGGATACGGTCAACAAGGCAAAGCAACAGCCTACAGAATGGGAAAAGATCTTCACCAGCCCCACATCAGACAGAGGACTGATATCCAGAATATATAAGGAACTCAAGAAATTATACATCAAAATGACCAACAGTCCAATTGAGAAATGGGCTATAGAACTAAACAGAGAATTCTTAACAGAGGAAACTCAAATGGCTGAAAGACAGTTAAGGAATTGCTCAACATCCCTAATCATCAGGGAAATGCAAATCAAAACAACTCTGAGATACCACCTTACACCTGTCAGAATAGCTAAGATCAAAAACACTGAAGACACTTTATGCTGGAGAGGATGTGGAACTAGGGGAACTCTCCTCCACTGCAGGTGGGAATGCAAGCTTGTACAACCACTTTGGAAATCAATATGGTGCTTTCTTAGAAAAGTGGGAATCAATCTCCTCCAAGATCCAGCTATACCACTCTTGGGCATATACCCAAGAAATGCTCAATCATACCCCAAGAGCACTTGCTCAGCTATGTTCATATCAGCATTGTTTGTAATAGCCAAAACCTGGAAACAACCTAGATGCCCTTCAACTGAAGAATGGATAAATAAATTGTGGCACATATACACAATGGAATACTACTCAGCAGAGAAAAACAATGACATCATGAGGTTTGCAGGCAAATGGATAGATCTAGAAAAAAATCATCCTGAGTGAGGTAACCCAGACTCAGAAAGACAAATATGGTATGTACTCACTCATAGGAGGATACTAGAGGTGGAACAAGGAGGACTTTACTGCTACTCACATCACCAGTGAGGCTACCTGGAAAACAGGACCCCAAGAAAGACACGAGGATTGCCCAATGATGGAGAAATGGCTGAAATCTACATGAACAACCTGGGCATGAGTGGGAGCAATGAAGGGCGAGGGTCAAGGGAAAGAGAGTGGGAGATCCCAGCTGGATCAAGAACAGAGAGGGAGAACAAGGAATAGGAGACGATGGTAAATGAAGACCACATGAGAAAAGGAAGAAACAAAGTCCTAGAGAGGCCCACAGAAATCCACAAAGATACCCCCACAAAAGACTGGTGGCAATGGTTGAGAGACAGCCAGGACTGACCTACTCTGGTGATGGGATGGCCAAACACCCTAATAGTTGTGCCAGAAACCCCATCCAAGGACTGAGGAATCTGGATGCAGACATCCATGGCTAGGCCCTGGGTGGAGTGCCAGGAGTCTAATTAGCGAAAAAGAGGAGGGTTTATATGAGCGAGAATTGTTGAAACTAAGGTTGGATAAAGCACAGGGACAAATAGCCAAACGAATGGAAACACATGAACTATGAACCAAAGGCTGAGGGGCCCCCAACTGGATCAGGCCCTCTGAATAGGTGAGAGAGTTGATTGGCTTGATCTGTTTGGGAGGCATCTAGGCAGTGGTACCAGGTCCTGTGCTCATTGCATGAGTTAGAAATGTCATGTTTGAAACCTTGGACTTATACAGGGACACTTGGCTCAATCTGGGAGGAGGGGACTGGACCTGTCTGGACTGAGTCTACCAGGTCGATCTCAGTCCTCGGGGGAGGCTTTGCCCTGGAGGAGGTGGGAATGGGGTGGGCTAGGGGGAAGGGAAGGGGGCCAGGAAGGGGAAGAACAAGGGAGTCTGTGGCTGTTATGTAGAACTGAATGGAATTGTAAAATAAAATAAAAGGAAAAAAAAAGAAAAAAAATAGTAGGTAAGTTTACCAATATGATAGCATTTAAGCTTTCTTAAAAGATTTGGTTTTGAACCACCATGTAGATGCTGCAAGAGCAACAAGTGCCCTTAACCACTAACCCATCTCTAGCCATGTGGATGTCTGTGTTGCTGCCTAAGGCCATGTTGATATCCATGGGCCAAGCTGCCACCTATGGTCATGTCTGGACCAGTGGTCCTATTACAATCTAGGGCCGTGCTGACGTCCATGGCCCATGTTACCACCAAAGACCATTCAGATGTCCATGGTCTGTGCTGCTACCTGAGGCCATGTTGTTTTCCCATTGATGTCCCTGTGGTCCATCTTACCACAAGGGTCCTGTCTGAGTCTATGGTCCTACTGCAGCCTGAGGCCATGTTGATATCATTGGCCTGTTCTGCTGCCAATGGTTATGATGATGTCTGTGGTATGTTCAGGGAACAGGGCCATGTTGACATACTCGCACTGGGTACCATGCTAGAGACCATGTTCAAGTCCATGATTCATGGTCCTGGTGACAATATAAGACAAGGAAGCTACTTTTGCCTTGATATTGATGACTACAGACTCACAGTTGAGAAAGAAGGACATAGAAGGCCTATATGACAACCCTACTCCCACCTTACCCCACCCCTCCAAAAAAGTAACAGCCTAGGCAGAAAGCCATTGATGAGAACTCTTAAAATATGTTTTTTAAAAAAAGGATGCTGAAGTGTATCTCTCCACAATTGATGACTTCTGGTGAATATGTGCACATGGGGGAACTCAGATTTCTTTAAAGGACTGGCCACTGGGTATTTGACCATGCTCCCATGAGTATATGGGCAACAAAATTTGGACTTGTTTTTCTTCTTCTTCCTCTTTCTCATTTTCCTCCTTTTCCTCCTCTTCTTCCTCCTCCTCCTCCTTCTTCTCTTTCTTGGGGGGAGGCCCCAAGGATGGGGTCACACCTAGGAGGACTAAGAAGTGAGTATGATCAGGTTCATGATGTGCAATTCACAAATAACCAATACAAATATTATGAAAAGAAAAAACAATTCAGTTTTATTTTTAATTATGTTTGTTAATGCATGTATGAGTGCAGTGCCCACTGCAGCCAGAGGAGGGCATTAGAACCTAAAAAGCTGGAGTTCAAAGTGGTTGTGGGAGTTACCAGGCATGGCTGCTGGGAACAGAATGCAGATCCTTTGGAAGAGCAGCCAATGCTTTTAACCACTGAGCCATTTCTTCAGCCTCAAATAACCCTGTTTTAAAGACTATATTGTTAGGAGTTGTGTCTGATACAGATACAGCCAAGGAACCTAGTGTAAGAGTACACAGTTTTCTCTGGAGAATTAGAGAAGTCTAGCTAGACAGGTGCAGACACTTGGGCTAACATTTACAGTAGTTGAGAGGCAAGTAGCTCTCAAACAAGGAAGTACCAGGTGAAAGGGGAATTGTGAGGGACAGCAAAGAAAATAGCCAATCTGAAGCAAAGAGATGTTTGTGGAAGGAAATGAAAAAGTTAGAATTGGGTTGGCTTCATGTTATGCTTGCATGCTATGTTAAGTGACATAACACTAATTGCATAAATATTAATTTCTTAGGGCTTGGGATGTAGTTCAGTGGGCACAGTGCTTGCTTACCATGCACTAATGCCAGGATTCCATCCCCAGGACAACATAAACCAGGAGGCATGTGCTTAGAATCTTATCACTCAAAAGGTGAAGGCAGGAGGATCAGAAGCTCAAAGTTAGCCCAGACTAGTGACGCTATCTCATAGAACATGAAGCAAAAGTAAATGTTAATTCATTAATTAGGTAATTAGTTAAAAGGACTGCATACATGGGTGTTTTTAGTAGATAAATCATAGAACTACTTTGGAAAGATTGCCAGATGGCATTAAAACCTGGAGCTGAGTCAGAGAGCAATAACAAAACTTCAGTTAGAAAGTGAGGATTTGAGCATCGGCGCTTTCATATAAAATTAAACTGGGTGACCAATAGATGAGTAAATCTGAAAGACCTGTGGAAAAAGAAAAGGTTATAAAAATATGGAGTAAGAAAGTACATCAAGAGGCATACTGGGTAGGCATGAGGAGAGTGTTTCAACTCTTAATCACTTTAGTGATTTGGATGAAAATAACCCCATGCTAGGATACAAAATTTAGAGTTGAGTCTGTCTTTTACACGTCAGAGTTTAGACACTGAAGTATAGGTCTTATTGAGAAACACATACTGAAGTTTTAACACCATCTATCTAAATAAGTATTTTATTCCCTCTCTTAGATAGGATAAGCTTACAAAGTTACTTCTGAAATTTGTCTTTAATTCCTAGTTGTAAACTATGCCTGATATGTAGATATAGTTCTGTTTCATGTTGCTTAAAATTAATGCTACACAGGCTTTAAATCTTTGTCTGCTAAAGATTGGTTCGTGGAGGAGAGAGGTTTATTAATAAGCTTTGCATTAGCTCAGTAGGGAGAGAGAAGGCTTATTTTCTATTTCTTCAAAGCCTTGATATTACCAGGGATAATGATAATTGGGAAAGCTCTGAGGGAAAGATGAGGTTCTGAAAATCAAATGCATTACTTTAATTTGCATTACTCCCTGCAAGCCTAAGATGGAACTTGGTGGAAGGGAGGGGGAACAAATTTTAGGTCCCTTTAGAAATCTGTACAACAGAACTCCTTTAAGTGTTACTCAAGTAACTCTCTACTGTTTTAAATCTCTACCACCTTCTCAGGAAAGAGTTTCCAAGCTCCTGTTCTGTTTATACATTCCATAGTCTCTTGTCTCTCTGGCATGCATTTTTTCTTTATATCTTCTGTCTAGTAAGAGCTGTTCCTCTTGAAGAAAGTGCATAGATACTTTTAGTAATTCCTAGCTTTTAGGAGATGGTCTACTATGTATTTGAAAACCCACTAATTATGTGTCAGCAGTCTGTGAATGGGCTTGGTTTGGAATTCCATCAGCAGCAAGGAGGCTGAGACAGGATGGAAGGATCTAAATAGTGAGACCACTCCTGTTAAACAGTAAGCTAAAGGCAAGTTTGAAATATATAATAGAATCTTGTATTTAAAAACAAACAAACAAAAAAAAATGAAATGATGGTTCATTCTGGAAATCAAGGAAGAGGACCTTCATTCAGTCCCCATAACCCATATAAAAAGCCAGGCACAGTTACACAAACTTGTTATCTCAGTTCTGGAGAGGTAGAGACAGGGAGAACACTGGGGCTCACTGGCCAGGTATGTTAGTAGCCTACTACATTAGCTGAAGCCCAAGAAGAGCCCTTATTGCAAAAAAAAAAAAAAAAAAAAATGAAACACAAACGAAATGATAGCTGCGTTTGTCCCACATGAAATGTGCGCGCGCGCGCGCACACGTGCACACACACACACACACACACACACACACACACACACACACACTCACCACATATCATCCAGTATGGAGTGAAACTCATATCAAGTGAACAGCCAGTAAATCATCTGGTTTTGAGCAGAACTTTTAGGCCAGATTAGATGGGAAGGACCCACCTATCCATCCTCCATATTACAATTTTCTCACCTATCAAGAATGACATATTTCCCTCAAAGGGCTATTTTGGTGGTTACTTAAAGTAAGTATTGTATCCGGAAACTGTATCATAGAGCAATCTTTCAATAAAATGCAGTTCCCTTTCATTTTCCTATTCTTCTCTTCCAAATTCTGTTTTTTAAGAAATAAAATAAAGAATTTATTATTTTTAGAGCAATTTTAGGTTCACAACAAAATTAAAAGGACACAGATTTTCCGTGTGCCCTCTGTCCCTGCACATTCCCACACAGTGGCTAATGAACACCACACATCTACATACAGTTCATACATAACTTTTTTAATAATATTATTTTATAATCAATTGAATTTTATATATCAGCCACAGATTCCCCTGTCCTCCCTCCTCCCACTCCCCAACCTTCCCCCAATCCACCCCCTGCCCCGTTCGTTCCCACATCCTCCTAGGCAAGGTCTCCCCTGGTGGTTCAGCCCAGCCTGGTAGATTCAGTTGAGGCAGGTCCAGTCACCTTCACCCTGCACCAAGGCTGAGCAACGTGTCTCGGCATAGGCCTCAGGCTCCAAAAAGCCAGCTCATGCACCAAGGACAGGTCCTGGTCCCACTGCCTGGGGGCCTCCTAAAGAGTTCAAGCTCATCAACTGTCTCACTTATCCAGAGGGGTTGGGGAAAATGAGCTTAGGGGAGCGGGAGGTCCCAGCTGATCACCAGAGTAGGTCAGCTCAAGCACTCTCTTGACCATTGCCAGTAGTCTATATTGGAAGTATCTTTGTGGGTTTCTGGGGACCTCTGTAGCACTCTGTTTCTTTCTATTCCCATAGGGACTTCATTTACCATGGTGTCTTTTTCCTTGTTCTCCTACTCTGTTCCTGATCCAGCTGGGACCTCCCGCTCCCCTATGCAAGCAAAGTTAAAATTGCTACATCAGTACAACAGTACAAACCTTTTTACAGGTACCTTCCAGGTACCTCTGTTATCAGCAGACATTTTTGTTTATCTTGACTTCTTAAATAGATGTCAGTCATAGCTCCAAGCACTGAAGTAGTAAGTTGAAAATACAAACTCAGAACATCCCCTTAATGGCAGATAGCCTATGAAGGCAAATTATCTTCATCTCTCAGCCTCTCACCCTGTGAGTATGAATATTTATGCAAATTAACAAGCTTCAGATTTCTCAAACATTAAAAATAAAACACTTCTTTATAGGTATTATTTTGGCACAAGTCAGTGAAGTAATATATATTGAGACAGTTGGCAATTAATAATTTATCCACTCTATCATAGTGAACTTATATTGAATTCTGAATATACTTCATTACCTTGCTTTTCATAAATCAATATACTATGGATATTAAGTGTTGGTTCTTTCTGAATAAAAATATAAATTCAGCATGCTATTTAATTCTACACACTAACTTACATAGCTGATATCCTGTTGCTTACCACTGAGAAATTTTCCAGTTTATAGGAAGGACATGGTAGTACATGACTTTATTACTAGAATTTTGGAGTCAGAAGTGAAGCACAATCCTAACTGGTCTTAACAATAGAAACCCAGAGTCAGATGTCAAGAGTGAAAGCTAAAGGATCAGAGAAGCAGAACAGCAGCCGCTAGAAACTTCTTACCTCTGACAGAATGGAGGGTCTAGATCCTGTTTCCATCTGCCTTATATTCCTGTCTCCACCTCCTTAATGCTGGGATTAAAGCAATGTGCCACCACTGCCTTGAAGGTTCTTGTATTTGTCTGGGGCTGTGAAATTCCTATAGGAACACTATGAAAAATGTGACAGTGAAAGAGAAAAATGCATGTATTCCCACTGTGTGGAGTGACAGAGACAAATCTTTGACAGTTTCCCGTAGTAAGGGCTTTCTCAATATGAAAACTTAAGCTTGGGTTAAAAAGCAGGAGTATGAAGCTAGAAGATGATAAAATTTGGGAGAATAACTCTCCTCGGTGTAAATCTGCATTTGCCTGTCAAAAGAGAACTACATGTCAAGCTATCGTTGAATTTTGTCTAGTTTGCTTTCTACTGTTGTGACAAACACCAGGACCAAAAGCAATGTAGGGGAGGAAAGGGTTTTCTTACATCTTATACTCTACATTCCATTAGGAAAGAAAATCATGGTAGGAACTTGTCTTGGGATTACCATTGCTGTGATGAAACACTGGGACTAAAGCAACTTGGGAAAAAAGGGTTTATTTCACTCAAAGTTCTGAATAATAGTTCACCATCAAAACCAGTCTAAGCAGGGGCTCAAGCAGGGCTGAAACCTGGAGGCAGGAGCTGATGCAGAGGCCAAGGAGGGGCCTGCTTATTGACTTGCTTCTCATGATTTACTCAGCCTCCTTTCTTATTGAACCCAGGACCACCAGCCCTGGGGTGGTACCACTCACAGTAAGCTCTGCCCTCCTATATTGATCATTAATCAAAAAAAAAAAAAAATGCCCACAGACTTGTCAACAGGCCAACATGATGGAGGCATTTTCTCCATTGAGTTTCTCTCTTCCCAAATGACTCCAGCTTGTGTCAAGGTGACAACTATACCAACCAGGATAGATTTCCAAATGTTTGTTTAGTTTAGAGTGTGGGGGGGATTATCCTCTTCTCTTGGAAGCACAAATGTTGCTACAAGATGCTACAAGCAAATGCCCTAATTCCTTTCTTTATTCAAGGCTTCTCTACTATTTTACATAACACCAGATTGGGGAATAACTTAAGAAAGTAAGATTTGATTTAGATCTTATTATAAGATAGGGTCTCATGTAGTTCAAGATGGGCTCAAAGTATTTACTCAATGATGCTTTTGAATTCTGATACTCCACTCTACAATGACAGGCCTATGCCACCATGCCTGGCTGAGACAGTTATTTCTGTAACAATAATATTCTGCCTTGTTCCATAAAGTTTAATCACTTTCAGATACAAGTACAAGTAATGAGAAATTATCAGAGATGACAAAGTGTCAGATATTTTTGCATGAGCTTTTGAAGTGAGAAAGTCAGGCCTGAGAATTTAAGACCATGATTTTATAATTTACTTTTCATTTACTCTAAGACACCCTGGAATCTTTATCAGGGAAATCAAAAGAAATATTGGTACTGAATCAGTCATATTCATGTTGTTCTTGACATAAAATTATCAAAATAATTCAAAATACATGGTAATTTTTACAAGTTAGAGCAAAACAAAAAAATTCTAAAATAAAAAACTTGCAGCTAATATAATCAATCAAAGAAAATACGATGTAAGAGAAAACAGTACAAAGTAGAAACAATAATAATTGAAAGTGTGACTAGCAAATGTAAATAATCCTTTAAAATATGACATTCTTACAGTTTTAAAGACAAATTATGGCTTCATGATGCTGTTTTAAAGAAATAATTTTATTTGAATAAAAGCAATGCAGAATGGTAGTGAGATCAGATTAATGAGGTGGTATACCATGTACCAAGTGAACACCAACAGACAGTAGGCAGGGCCTTAGAGGAGCTGCTTGCAATAAGGACTTAGACCATGGCTTTTTTTTTTTTTTTTTTTTTTTTTTTTTTTTTTTTTTTTTTTTTACAAAGGAATTGCTCCCTTTTATATCTCAGTTCTCATTATGCAAACGATGGCAGTTCTGAGAGTTTGCTCTGGGCAGAACTGGGTTTAAAGGGGGCATCTCTGTAGTAAGATGCTGCGGTTAACTTTTTTTGATTATGCTCAGCTATGCTGTCCTTACAATGCCCTTCAGATTTGCTTGCTCCTGCACATTCCTCCTGAGGGAGCAGAAAGACCAATCATGGCCATTGGTGTCAATGTTCCTTTCTTGTATAGGGTCATAGCACTGTCTACTAATACTGGTCAGTCAGGGGAGCATGGAGATCAGCCACAAAGGGGCAGCTGGATAGGAATGTCTCTCATAGAAACATTTGAAATCTTGTTTTAAAGAGCCTAAGGGTAATGGATTATCTGTGGTGTGGCAGTAACATCACAGTAATAGTGGAGGGCTTGTATTGGACAGTTGTAACTAATGTGCCCTGGTTGACAGCAGTTCCTACAGCTTTGTGTGGTTTTGTGTGAGGCAGGGAAGGAGGTTCTTATGGAAGGCTCTTCTTATATTCAAGGAGACGTTACCCTGGGTCTGTAACACATTGGGCCTGCCATTAATGACATCTCCTTTTCTCTCTTTCAGCATCCTGGTTAAGAAATAGCTTTGGGAATTTAGTTAGGAAAATGAGAAAAGAGGCTTGAGTCCTCTTGGCCAGTTTTTGAGACTGAGATCTTGGGAAGGCCTGGTTGAAGAAATAGGATATAAGAATGGTAAGACCTTTGGGGTCCTGGCTTTGTCTTGATCAAAGTGGAGTATAAGAAGTGTGGGTTCTCCTTAGGAGTTTGGGTTATTTTCCTCTGTTTGTTATAGTCAACATTTTATTGGTGCCCTTTTAATGTACATTCTATTAAACACATGAGGACATATTTATGGCTCCACTCACTGGACTTCTAGCTTTGCAAGTCCCCATAGAGTCTGTTTTGGGAGTGCATCTTCCTCAGGAGGCCCTCCTCATAACCTCCACTGAATAGGAGCATGGGCCTTTTCAGTCCATGGCTGAGCCAAAGATCAAAATAGGTCTTTCCACATAGGCACAATAGGCAGTTAAAATATTATATAAATCTTGTCTGTTCAAGTGAAAAAAATGGTGAGAGCCCATAATTTTTTTATGAAGAATTTTAAGAGCTTTACTCAATTGTTTTTTTTTTCTTTTTTCTTTTTTTTTTTTTTTTTTTTTGGCTTTTTTGAGATAGGGTTTCTCTGAGTAGCTTTGCACCTTTCATGAATCTTGCTCTGTAAACCAGGCTGGCCTTGAACTCACAAAGATCTGCCTGGCTCTGCCTCCCGAGTGCTGAGATTAAAGGCCTGTGCCACCACCGCCCGGCAAATTTTTTTCATACAATATATTTTGATTATAGACCCCACCCTTGTACAGGTCCTCCCAGATCATCTTCCTATCCACCCCAACTTTATGTTATCTCTCCATCCATCTATCTATCTATCTATCTATCTATCTATCTATCTATCTATCTTCTCTCTCTCTCTCTCTCTCTCTCTCTCTCTCTCTCTCTCTCTCTCTCTCTCTCTCTCTCTCTCTCCATAGAAAGGCTGTAAGAGAAGATCAAGCTAGAGTGACATTTGGTCCTCACATGTTTCTGACCTGGCAGTTTGTGCTGTCAGGGTCAAACTCACTCCAGCTCTTCTCTTGTTTTTCTCATTTTTATTAGTTCTTTGAGAATTTTGTACAATATATTTTGATCATATTCACCCTCTTTCCCTACCTTAACCCCAGATTCACCATCAACTTCCCTATCACCCAACTTTGTGTACTCTTTTTATTTTAAGCCACAAGGAGTTCATTTTGCACTGTCCATCTATTCTTGTCTGTGTAGCTACTCACTGGAACATAATTGTCCAAACAGTAAACACACCCTTAAAGAAAACTGACCCTCTTCTCCCAGAAACTATCAATTGCCTACTGCTTCTCATCTAGGGTTGGGACTTTGTACCCACCTCCCCTTTCCATGGGTAACTGTCCAGGTAGCCAGCTGTTTCTGTCATTCTAAATTTTTGGAAGTTGCTTACAATGCTCTTCCTGTTTACTTAGATAATATTATATCCTTCTGAGGTCTTTGGTGTAGTTGAAGTCTAGATAGCTATAATTTTCCTTGGTTATGATAAAAGATAAATTAGATATGAAACTTTAGACTCACAAATATAGGATAGATGGAATATTTTTTTTTTAATTTTGCCAAATACAAATAGACTAGATATTGTAACTGTAATTCTTGCTTGATAACTGTTTGCTATATGCAATTTTACTATGTTAAAATTAAAACCTTTCTTTTTAATTAAACAGAAAAGGGGAAATGCTGTGGGATAATGCTTTTGTACACTGGTTTAATAAAATGCCAGTTGGCCAGTAGCAAGGCAGGAAGTATAGATAGGATAAGCAGACAAGGATAATTCTGGGAAGAAGAAGGCTGAGTGAGGAGACACCAGCCTTCCATCCAGGGACCAGCATGTAATGGCACACAGGTAAGGCCACAGAACATATGGCAACATATAGATGAACAGAAATGGGCTGAGTTTAAGTGGAAGGCTAGTCAGCGGTAGGTTTGTGCTAATGGCATACAGTTTGTAAATAATACAAGCCTCTGTGTGTTAATTTGGTGCACACGAGTGGGAAAGATTTGTCCCAACTGCCTGCCGGCCAGGACATAGTAAGTCTTCCAACTACAGTTGCTGTTTGGAGAACCATCAGTCACCAGTAGAGGAGAATGTTTCTATGGGTGTTCTGTAATACAGCACAGGTCTGTCTCCCTTGAGGACTGGGAGAATTGTCTGTGAGAAAAGAAAGACTTCCAGATACAATGGCAAATGGTGTTGACTGCGAAATCCCAGTTGTTTCAAAATCTCTCTAAAGTTCTCCAAGCATCTTAAGATAGTAGAGAAAGGAAGTACCCAGAAGAACTCCAGTCCCTTGCTCTTAGGGTGATGGTAAATGTGAGCCAGACATGAATATCTCCTGGTGCTCGGGAAACTCTGTTGTCTTCAAGTCTACAATAGCTCACTGAGCATTTGAGATTAGGATAGATGGAGAAGAAAAGATGAAACTCCCCAGGTCCCATATAGACCAGCAAAACAATATAGGTGAGTCAAAGTTAAAGGCAGTGAAAACAATCCATCCAAGTCATTTCAGAATAAGAAAAGGTAAATACAAGGGGGCAATGGGCAAGGCGGCAGTTCCTCAAGAAGGTCCATCATTTTTCATTTTCATCATCTATTTGTTACTCTGAAAATTGTTAGCATCATGAACACATATCTTACTCAAAATTGCTATACTTTAGATGATAATTAATTGGATTTTGAGATAACTGTACAAAATTTCACCACTATTATGCAATTTTCTTCTAATTTCCTGTTTAATTTCTAGTACGTAAGATGTAAGAAACTACTCTAGCAGACTCAAAGTATTTCAAATGTCTCAAATTTTATTGACCTTTTAAAATTTAAATAGCATTCACTGAAATTGACAACTTGACTTTTATCTTAGGAGAGTGCATATCATCAGAAGCAGATCACTGAAGATGTGTTAGGGAACCATTTTTTTTCTGTGACATAACTCCCATAATCTGAGCTTGCCTCAACTTTAGTAAGACAGAATGATCCATCAGTTCCTTAACAGTCTATCTCCACTGTGTTTCAATACATCACAGAACATTCCTTTATCTGGATAAAACATGCTTTAAATGTTTGTTTGTTTGTTTGTTTGTTTTTATGGCTATTTTTTCATTTCCTTGCTGTGTTAACACATCAAAATCCAAAATTTAAATCTTTCATTTTGAGAAGTTATGTAATTGAAACTATATTCATACATTTTAATTAGTAAATATTCAAGCTCAAATTTTATTACAAAACCAGGTTTCTAGAATATAAAACACAAGAAAGATAGATCTACATGTACAGCACTTGTCCTCTCCAAAATGAAGTACCAAACTCTCAAGAAAGGAATTAGGCCAATACCAAATCTTATGTATTGAAATACAAAATGCCAAACTTGATGAACCCTTAGGTGATAGAAAAATGTTCTATAATATTGTCATTTGTTTTTTCTGAGTTTTATTTAAAATACAAATGAAAGAATAAAGCAAGTAAAAAAATCTTCTAATCAAGTGTTAACAGATACCATGAATCAAAAAAATTAGAAAACTTAAAAAATATTAAGATATTAATAAAATAAATACTTTATTATGAAAGTCTGTAAAACATATGCACTAAAATAAAAACAGCTAGCTAATGCTAAATTTAATACTTCAAATAATGTACAACACATGATTTAATTTTTTAATACATTACATAAATCTATACTATAAATATGAAGTTAAAACTATTTATACTAGCAACATTGTTCATAAAATGAAACTTAGCAGTAGCAAAATATACATATTCAAAGGATGCTGCAGTATAGTTCTTTTTGAAAAATAAATAAGTTGTATTTTTTAAACAGGACTCCAGACACAAAACTAGAATATAAGATGGTAACTGCAATGTTTTGGTGTTGATTCTTGTAATCCTTTCTGTGTCACCAGTCATGATAACAATGAATTTCTCTTGATGGACCTCTCCATCATCATCTTTATCAAGTTCTTCTATCATAGCCCCAATTTCCTCATCACCCTATTTCAAACAGACTCTCTGGCAGCACACCAGAAATCCTTTAAGTGTATTTTCCCTGAACCATCATCATTTAGTAGCTTAAATTCTTCCACTAGCACTTCATATAGATCCTCTTCCAATATCAAGTCTGTCACAACTTCATTAAAACCTTCAAAGGCAGGCTTGGTCCTGCTTCAGCTGAGTATATCAGGCTCTGCTGACTCCCCACAGGAGATTTTGCCTTGGAGGAGGAGGAAATGGGGGTTCAGATGGGGGGGAAGGCTGGGGGTGGTAGGAGGGAGTGGAGGGGACCTATACTTGGTATATAAAATGAATAGAAAACTTCTTAATACAAATAAAGAAAAGGAAAAAAAAGAATGTACCCCAGCACTTGCCTAGCATGCTTAAGATCCTAAATTTAATCCCCAATATCAGGGGGAAAAGGTTAATGTGGTAAAATTTTTTTTCTTTTCTTTTTTTTTTTTTTTTTGGTTTTTTTCGAGACAGGGTTTCTCTTGTGTAGCTTTGCGCCTTTCCTGGGACTCACTTGGTAGCCCAGGCTGGCCTCGAACTCACAGAGATCTACCTGGCTCTGCCTCTCCAGTGCTGGGATTAAAGGCGTGCGCCACCACCGCCCAGCTAATGTGGTAAATTTTATGTGCTGTGTTTTTCGCATTAAAAATGTTCTGCAAAATGAAAAAAAAATCTTCAAAGATAATTTTGCTTGTGGATTCTCTGTCATAGTCTTTAAGAATCTTCCATCAGCTATTTCTTAAACAATAAAACCCAAGGCTCTCATTGCCACCTTTCATTCATGGCTTCATTTTTGTCTGTATCAATAGCTCAAAACCTTCTTTCATCTCTTGTTTTTGTTCTTCAGAGAGCTCTCTTTTTTTCCTTTTTTACATTTGTTTTGTCTCCTGAAAGCTCACTTCTCAAAGCTAAACTCATTTTCTTTTCTGACAGAGATATTCCTCTTAAGAAGGATTTTCAGCAAATGACAACCTCAGCATCAGAATATTTTCTTATTTGGCTTTCAGTTCCATGCAAATGAGGTATCTTCTCCTGGGTCAGGGTTTACATCTGGACCAGACTGGATTTGTGGAGTGACAGTTCCGTGGAAGGAGGAGGACATGGTTAAATTTTCTTGCTCATGCTCAATTATGCCATTCCCTCAATTATGCCATGGAGCCTCTCAGACATGCATGTTCCTTCAAAATAATATGAAAATATTTAAATATTATACACATAGTGAAAGCCCACTAGCTGGTTTTTATAGGAAATTACACATTTGTGAGAATGAAAACTCATCCATTTCATATAAATTTTTAGGAATTATGAAGAATGAAAAAATGCTACAAATAAGTGAATGAAAGATGAAGGACAGTGAGATATAGGTAGTACAAATAAAAATAGGTGAAAGTGAATGAATTTATTAAGAATGAGACTTTTCCAAGTTCACTGACATCTTTGAGAAATGATTTGTAAATGTAATAACAGAAATGAAATAAAAATATAGATACACAACAGTAGACCTACAGGCTCCAAGTACAATCTGTTTCTTTCTTTCGTGTATATTTATGTGTGATGTGTATGAACATGTGTATACATGTACACATATGTGTAGACAGACAAGCATATATGCATGCTGTAAGCCCCTAGTTGACAAGATAGACAGACTCTTTCGTCATTCTTCCATCTTCATTAATGAGGAAGGATCTCTCAATCAAAAATATAATCCACTGATTCAACTCGTCTTGCTAGATATCTTGCTCTTGAGATCCACTGCGTTTGCCTTCCAAGCCTGAAATTACAGATGACACCTATACCCACCCAGCATTTGCATAGGTGATTGGTGTCTGAATTCTGGTTGTAATGTTTGTGAGGCAAGTGTATTAGCTGCTTAGCCATCTCTACAGATTCTAAGCACAATTTTAATATCAATTAGAAAATAAAAAGCAAACAAGAGATATTGAGCATAAATCTACTGCACAGTGACAGAAATATTGGAGTAAGAAAACTAGGATATCATTACAGGGGAAAAATTTTAGGAATATGGGAATTCCGAGTCACAATTATCAAAATCCACTGCCCAGCATGCTCATTTTTCCTGTAAAAAGATGACACACTACACACACACACACACACACACACACACACACCTGTATGTATATTACACACACACACACACACACACACACACACATACACACACACATACACACACACACACACACACACACACACATTCAAATATTCCAAAAATACTTCAGTTTGGTCACACAAAATTATTTGTTACTCATGACTCTTTACATAAGACTAGTAAATACTTCATGTTATATCTCTATGTAGTATGACTGTTTCTTCTTGGCTTTACATGACCATGGAAATCATGAAGTTGTGATGAACTATGGGAGACCTTGGCCCATTGTCATGGCAACAAAATGAACATAACAGTAAAGTAGATAGCTAGGTCTACAGTAGTTTAATGAAAGAAGGCCATAAAACCTTCCCCTGAGATTCAGGTCATCACTTGCTTCTGACCAGCAGGATATAGTCCTTGTCTATAGTAGATAAGAGGTTAAAAATTGATTCCAGTTAGGACTTTTCTTTGAACAGAGGACAATGGGGGCACCTGGGCACTTGAGTTTAACCCCAATAAACTCACTGATTGTCAGCTGAACTTGAGAAACTTTCATTAGTCTGCTGTCTAGTTCCTTATTTTAGGGGAATAGAATGTTATTAACAGTTTCTGACACATCACATTATAAAATACAGTGTTTAAGGTCAAGAAATAACTCCTTATCACAATGCAAATAAAATTTTAATATGTGCTAATACACACAAAAAAGAAATACATTCATCTAATTTATAGAAATTCCAAAACACATTTGCAAATTTTTGTTGTCAATACCTACATCTACATGTAGGAAAATTCTGGCAACATATATAATAAACAAATCAATTTCAAGAAGCTTGTAGAAGGTTGGAATTAGTAAGGTGAGAGGCTCCATCGTGAGCCAGAAGTTGAGACTTGGTTTTATTTATGAAAATCCATTCAATTTCTTTCTTTCTATTTTTTTTTTTTTACTTTTTGAAGGGTCAGAAAATAAGACTTTATTAGAAACAGTAGGTAAATTTAGAGACAGACACATTACAGTGACTGATGAGTTTTGGATATTATATTAATCAACTATTAATGTTAATTACATTTTAAGTTACCAGTATTTTTGTTTTTCATGCATTTCCTTTTTTATTTTTCCTTTTATTGAAAATAGATTCTTTATCATACACTATATCCTGATTAGTGTTTCTCCTCCCTCTGCTCCTTCCAGTTCCTCCCTACCTCCCTTCCCTTCCTCTCCTGATATATTCCCTTTCTGTCTCTCATAAGGAAAATTAGCATCTATTTCATTTTAGAGTAGCCAAGAAGGTATTTTATTATCTATACTCTTTGAATACCATGAATTTAAAATTTAAAATGTAAGCAAGATTCTCTACAAATTGCAATAACCTTGACTCACAATATCTGAGGTTTTTAAAATTACATTTATTTTTGTATATAACATGAATATTGTATATGAAGACATATAATCTCTCAAGATATTTATGTAATACATATACACATTTCAGTATATTTCTGTACTATAAAATGAATTTTCCTTTGATTTAAGATTAATCCTTCATATATTAATCAATGAGATTTTCTAAACTCGGCACAATAATGAATATTGAATCCCATTAAATCCCTCTGGCATGGTAATCACATTAGCACAATGTCATTTCCAGGACTGCAGCCTTGGTCTTCATGTGCCTGGTGATGTTTCCCTACACGTGATGTACTTGCTCTGTGCCTTCTCTTACATATGGAAATTTGGCACCCACATCCCAAGTAGATTTGGGAATTACTTAGCCTATGTAAGCTGACAACCTAGAAGAGTAGCAATGAGTAACATGCTGGCCATTCCTAGTTTAGAGACTTTTTTTTCCCTTTCAGTACTTTAGGATAAAGAGATAATATAACGAATTGTTAAGAAACATAATATGCATATTAGTTTAGACACTAAGGAAAAGGTAATGTACACAAATAGTTGATTTCTCTCTTCTTATATGTTCTAATTCATGTAATATAATCCACTAAGTTATTTTATATTAGCAAACTGTTACACACTCAAAGTAAGTCTCCCTTTGTTATGTAGTAAGGATTTTGATCTTAATTTATCGGAGGAATTTTAGAAAGTATTTATTTAATTGTGTGTATATATGTGTACCTGAGTGTATTTGTGAGCACTGCATGTGTGCAGTACCCGAAGATAACAGGAGATGTTAGAGTCTCTGGAACAGGATTACAGGCTATTGTGAGGTGCCCTGTGGGTGCAGGGAATGGAACCATGTCCTCTGGAAGAGCATCAAGTGCTCTAACAACTGAGTTATCATTCTATACTGGAATTTGTGAATATGCAGACCCAACAATATCTATAGCTGCTTAGAAAACTCCTTTGTTTATTAGCATTATTTTCATATTACTGTGACTTGGTGAAATAATTTGAGAGCCTCTTAATATATTCAAAATTCTTCAACACTTAGAATAGAAATTAATTTTCATAAAACCTCATATTAACACCATTTTATGAGATATCTCTTTTCTGCTTAGTTTTTGAACAAATCATTCTGTTCCTAGAATTATTATCCACCCACTCTTATTATTAGTTAATAAATCATCCCACCTGTTATTCAATATCTTAAAGTTATAAGTTCTTTCATAATGGTTTATTGCATTTTGGTTTTCAAACCAATATTTTAGGTTATATTTTTAAATGACTTTTCTGTCTGTGTTAATATATCCTCTATTCACAGGCAAGTTTTGAAATTTTGTAGTCCTTTCTGGTGAATTATCTTATATATGTTTGCCTGTTTTATTGCTGTTATTAAATAAAATCAGATATTTATTCTAGCAATTATTTTATCAAAATAATGAATAAATTTCATGCTAATTATATTTTATCATGATTATTAATTATTTAATCATTCATTTATTTTATATGCTTCTTAGAATTATTTTCTTTTTTAAATTTAAAATGACAATTAATTATCAGTATAGCTTTAAAAATCTCTTAGTTTTAAACTGGGTGGCGGTGGTGCATGTCTTTAATCCCAGCACTTGGGAGGCAGGCAGATTTCCATGAGCTTGAGACCAGTCTGGGCTACAGAGTGCGTTCCAGGAATGGCACAAAGCTACACAGAGAAACCCTCTCTTGAAAAACAAAAAAAATATATCTTTTAGTTTTAACAAATGTTATTCTTACTAACAATTATGAAGAATTCTTTTGAAATTGTATTCTGCAGTTTTAATTAGTAATTTGACCCAGGGAGATTTATAAAGCTTCAGATAATTTAAAATCCCCTATTTAGTTATTATTTATTTAAACATTCTTCAAATTTCTGAGCAAATTCATTCCCCAGAGTACAACTCATACTCTATCCATCCTTATAGCAGCTTAGGTAGATGTCTACTAAGTGAAGAAAATGGATGACAGAATTTTTAAATTAGATAAGGCTTGAGAATTTCTTGGTGACTAAGACATTGCAAAAGTTAATTTTCCCAGTATACACATAAAGGAAGAAAATGCATTATTTGCAGTAACTTATTTGAGGTAAATACATTTAAAGACAAATTCTGTGTATGTGCATCTGAAATATAAAAATCATAAAATCTTTGAAGCATTTTGAACATTTCACATCAGTCAGTTCTCACTAATTGTCTAACATTAATCAGCCTCTGTGTATTTCTGTACATATTTTCAGTTTTCTAGCATGTAGTAAAAAGCTTAACACAAGTTATGTGGCTTATTGATTTCATAGGACATGAAATAGTCTTTCATAGTCTTTAAATTTTTGATTTTAAGAAATCTCTTGTGGCACAAATTTGTATTCAGGTGCTTAACAAGTTTATTATGAATTTTATATTGTATGAACCCAACATATTTGGACATGTACTAAGTATGTAATTCATATAAGCAAATTGAATAATGTAAGAACTTTTAAATTAATTTCATATTCTTTCTCATAAGTTACATTTTGTGTCATGTTACTTTACTACACTAATATTTTATTTTAACATTATTTCAATGTTAAATATTTTAACATGAACATACCTATATGTGTAGTTTATTATCATGTTTATACATTTTTATTCTCTCAGTCATCTCCCTGTGTTAAAAATTCTTGCTATTTAAAATATTTTTATATTATCTATAAATTTTTAATATTGCACTTTTTACTATTGACTTGTAAGTGGAAGTGTTTCTCCATAACTATGAGGGCTACAAAGTTTCTGTGATATCTTCCTGAGTGAACTAAGTCTTTGTAAGGCTTCAACGTTTCTTGGTCATACAGAACTGCAAACCTATTGAAATAATCTGTGATCTTAATGCCAATTTATAATTTGTTTTATACACCATGCATATTTCTATTCCTGAGAATGTTTCTATACATCATTGTTTAGTGTAACAATAACAACAATCCTTTAGAGATAAGTCTTGACTCTATTATTTTCATTAACATCAATCATGTCAATTTTTGTTCATATTTTATTTTAAAACTACCCATGTAATGGTTAGATTTAAATGTCAACTTGACACAACCACAAATCACCTGGGGTATAGACTTTCAGTGAGAATTGGTCTGTAGACTTGTGTATGGAGGATGTCTTAATTAAGTTAAATATTGTTTATAGACCCAGCCCACAGGGAGTGGCACTGTTAGCTAATTAGAACCCTGCATTGAATGTGAATAGAAAAATCAAGCTGAGCAGAGGCCAGAAATCAAGTGAGCATTGCTGTGGGATGTCCTGTATTGCTATAAATATATGTTGCAATTATTGATTGATAAATAAAACGCTGATTGGCCAGTAGCCAGGCAGGAAGGATAGTGGAGGTGGGACAAGGAGGAGAATTCTGAGAGGTAGAAGGCTGAGGCAGAGAGATGCTGCCAGCCACCACCATGAAAAGTAAGATGTAAGGTAACGGTAATCCACAAGCCATTTGGCAACTTATAGACTAATAGATATGGGTTAATTTTAGATATATGAACTAGATAACAAGAAGCCTGAGCCATTACGCTGAACAGTTTAAATAATATAAGCATCTGTGTGTTTGTTTTATAAGTGGTCTGTAGAACTGCTGGGGCTTGGCTGGAATTGGAGAGAAACTCTGTAGCTACAAAGTATCCACAACTTTGTTTCTCTCTGCTCTTGTCTGTGGATGTGTTGTGACAGGATGTTTAGTTTTTACCTTGACTCCCTACATAGGAATGATGAAGTGTTAACTAGAACAGTGAGCAAAAAAAAAAAAAAATATTATCCGCATATGCTTTTTGTCAGCATAGTTTTATCATTTCTATGATATATTTTTATCATACCAGCAGAAATGAAACTAGGGTAATCAACATCTTGATTAAATGAATTATTATGAATTTACTCTCCAGGAAAGGCAATATTAAATATGATATGGCTAACCAAAGAAGTTATAGTTTGATTAAGTATAAATTTATGCCAAACTACACAAATATTGTTTCATGTCTTTCTATATGGACATTTTTGACAAGTAAAACTGAATAAAATGCATAATTTCAAATTTGTATATAATCTGTATTTTATTACCCCACACAGAAATTTCTTTATTTTTGTTTTGGAAATTTAGAAAGAAAAATCATATTTCATTAATTCAGGTTTCATTAACATTGATTAGTTTTTGAAATATTTAATGTTAATGTTTTTAAGTTTTGAGAATTTCACACGAGTAATCTATTTATATTATTCCCACCCCTTTTCCTACTCCCATAATTCCTCCTGTTCCTCTACCTCCCTCTAAAATTTATAACTTCATGTCACGTGTGTGTGTGTGTGTGTGTGTGTGTGTGTGTGTGTGTGCGCGCGCACGCGCGCGCATGTGTTAAGGCCTGACAACTTTTGATTAGATAATGGATCAGGGAACTTTTAACTTGAATGCATTGATTTTTTTTAATGATTTCTCTATTTTTATTTTACATATATGGGTGTATTATCTGCATGTATATCTGTGTACCATGTGTGTTCCTGGTCCACAGATGCCAGAAGAGCTATTTGATCCTGTAAGACCAGAGTTATAGACAATTGTGAGCTAACAAGGAGATTTGGGGAATAAATCTGGGTCCTCTGCAAGAGCAGCAAGTTCTCTTAACTACCAAGTCATCTCTCCAGCTCCTTTGTTGAGAAGTCTAAAGAAGAAACTAATGAATATATGTTTCTCACATAATTCATTTAACATAGACTAATCAACAATATCATCCTTCCTATAGACCCTAGCATTAATTCCAGAAACAGTGGAAAGCAAACATAAATTAAACTAATTACTAAATAATTTTCATAGTATTGGGCATTTATGTTTTTTGGGTTTATAAATAATTTGAAAAATCTATTATTCTTCCTTTAGATAATTGTACGTATGCCACTATTAACAACTTTGTTAGTGCTAGAATTGAGAACTCTAGGTAAAGTATTACAACGAATATGTCTTCTTTGACTTCCAGACTGTAGCTTTAGTTTATATGCTCATCTGCCCATGACAATTCTCAGCTCATTAGATACGATCATTTAAAACTATGCTATTAAACAAGTTGCAACAGATGATATGTTTCAGAAGTAATTTCATTCTTGAGGTTAAACTTGCTTTATCAAAATTACCTATCAGCCATCTGTATTTCTTTTCTGACCATGCTTATTATGTTTTGAGATATTAAAATTTTCAATTTATTATCTTAATTGTTTTTATATTTCATGGATTTTGGGGGAATCCCCTTTCTTTACTTTGTTCTTTATTTTATTATTGATACTAAAAGTCATATAATGTTATTCATGTGTGATAACAGTAATATCATAACACAGTATATTTTTATTTCATTTTTGTGAAATAGTTCACACAGTTGACAAAAATGAATCTCTTACCAAATATTATATTTGTATCAGTGCTGATGTTCTCTGGGTTTTCCCATGCTGTGGCCTGGACGATAACCATTTCTGCTTTTACAGTATCTGACATTTGCACAAGTATGGTTAAGACTTAAAGCTTTATCTACCCACCCAGTGTCACACAAGCAATTATTAACACTTACTGAGACCATCAGGTGTATGTTAAGGATTCTAAACTTAGCTCAGCTAATCTAAGCTCTATTAAGATGTGGCCTGCATACTCAGCCCCTTTCTCTTTAGTCACAGTCGTCCATGTTAAGTATTATTAGTGGATACGGGCATAGTACTTTTCTCTGGTCACAAAGGTTGGGGAGGGAGAAATGTCTGTGGTGTGTGAAGCTTTTTGAATGTATAGTCAAAAGGCTGGTTCTCAAAGGATCCTTTCTCTAGCAGACAGAATAACTATTGAAAGGCTTGAGGTCGGCAATGTCTTCCTTTGACTTTCTCCCTGTAGTGAGGCAGGTCACTCACTTGGATGTCTGAGGACTTGAGGCTTAAAGTTTTGAAACAGAGCAGAGTATACATGTTCCAGGAGATTCAGTAAGTGCCATGAATTTTGCTTTCTTCACATTGCTGAAGATAAACTATTGCAATACATACAATGTCAAAAATCAAGACACCAAGAGTCATTTCAGAAATTATCTAATCATTTAACAGGAAAAAATAATTAACTAAAGGATCAAAAACTAAGTGGTCATTGTACAATTGGTGTGATTTTGGACATATGAAAAGGTGAAGCTTTAAAAGTATTTATCTTTTAATCTGTATGTATTTTGAAGACAGAAAAGACAAAACAGGTTAATCAAAGAATACTGATTTGTCTAAGTTTCTGTATAATAAGCATTGTAAATAATATTTGTATTATAGAATGTGCAGCATTGTTACTTATATAATCTCTAAATTTATTTCACAATGCATATAGATCTACTATATACCAAATGTTATCCATTAATAATAAAGTCAACTATTAACAAGAAAGTGGTTACTTAATGTAATCTTATGGGTGAGGTTGATTTATTTTGATTTGGAATTCCAGGTGTATCTAAATTTTTGGTAATCCTCCTATAGGACATGTCAGTAACACAGAGTCCCCAAATGCCAAATAACCAAAGAGTAGTTGATTACTTAAGTACAACCCCTTCACAGAACATGGAGATTTGCTGTCAAATCTCCTCTAATTGCTGGGACTCAAATATATGTTTATGAATATATATATATATATATATATATATATATATATATATATATATAAAATCATCTAGAATACTGTTGGACCCCATAGCTCTGATCAGAAGAAATTATGTGAGACATTAACTAGCATAATCATTGTTAAGGTTTACTTATTTTTATTTATGTGTATGAATGTTTGCCTGCCTGTATATATGTGTATATTTGCATGCAATACCTAGAGGCCCAAAGAGTTTGTTGGATTCCACAGAACTGGAATTACAGACAGTTGTGAATTCTACGTGGATGCTGAAAACTGACGCAGGGTCCTCTGTAAGAATAGTAAGTGCTCTTTATCACAGCCAGCCTCTAGGACAATGAACTCTTAATACAATGAGCTAGTAAACATGCTTCTCATTCATGGTGAACAATAACAGTTTAGACCAATAACATTACCCCTCTGGTGGGGAAACAACATGGCCATTCTATTTGAGAAACTAGCATTTTATAAACTTCAGCTGAATAGTAAAAAATAAAAATATTTAAGCATAAATGTATGGCAATCTGATTACTTTTTGACGAATTTGCAGCTGAAAAATGGATCACATAGAGACAAATAGCTATTCAAATGAAAAAGTATATATATATATATATAATATATATAATATTTATTATATACTATAGATCACAGTGAATATGTGTTATATGTTACCAATGAATTTCTCATGGGCTCCAAACCCTTTGATCTTCAGTAAAATATTTGGATCCTTTAAATATTTTTATTAGCAATCAGCTCAACTTCAATTGTCAGTAGAAAGAATGTTGGAAGGAAATTTGATATAAAAGCCTTACTTTGGTTTCTGTGAGCTGTGCTCTGGCCAAGCTCAATTTGAAATTGTGGTGAGCAACATTCAGAGGTCAACAGCTTCCTTCCTAAGCACTTCAAAATGTGAATTTTCAACAAGTCAAGTATGATCACAAGATACAGCTGGGATGAGTTTTGTAATACCGTCTCTTTGTATCAGAGACTATAGAATAATATAACCTAATCACCAGAGACACGTTTGTCATTTGTACGTTTTTACCTTTCATGTACTGAGCTCACTTACATGAAAGGGGATCAAGGATACAACAATAATCCAAATGTCTTCGTGGCAGCTAACTGGTCTAACTGGTCATGAACTCTTTTGACACAAATGATTTGGGTAGGCCCCCGTGGTGGTTAATCTCTGGGAATTTGATGGGATTTAGTATCTACTACCACAATGGAAACAAGTTTTAGAGCATGTGTGTGAGAGATTTTCTGGGTTAGATGAATGAGGTGGGAAGAACCATTCTGAATGTGGTTGACACCATTCCATGGGCTCAGGATTCAGACAGAAGAAGAATGAGTCAGTAAGCAGAGTATGAGCATTTGTCATTCTCTGCTTTCTGATAAGGATTCAGTGTGGCTAGCTTCTCCCTCAAGCTTCTTTTGCCATGCCTTACCCATCGTGATAGACTATCACCTGCAACTGTGAGCCATACTAAACCTTTCATTCCTTAAGTTGCTTTGGTGGGGCATTTTATCGCAGTAACAGGGAAAGTAACTAATAAACCCGCACATATATTGCTTTATCAATAGAACAGCCAAACCTTCAGGTCTGGTAACAGAAAATGTGACTTGAATAATCACAGTGGAGAATCAGATAGTTGTTTGTCTTAAATCAATTTATAGACCTACCTTGAAGGTAGGGATCCTTTGAGGAAAGTACTCATAAATCTGTATTCAAGTGTTTTTCACAAGACCTTTCTACTAGAATGATAAATCGCAGGTAAGATATAAAAATAATTAAAAGATAAAAACCAGTAAAAAGGTGAGTTTGATGATTAACTTTGTCAAGTGGACACAACCTAGAAAAGAGACTCTCAATGAAAGACTGTCTAGAACTAGTTGGCCTGTGGGCACACCTGTGAGAAATTATCATGTCTAGAACTAGTTGGCCTGTGGGCACACCTGTGAGAGATTATCATGTCTAGAACTAGTTGGCCTGTGGGCACACCTGTGAGAGATTATCATATGTTAATGATGTAGGAACAGCCAGTCAGAGGTGGATGGCCTCATTCTCTAGGCAGAGGCTCTTTAATTATAGAAGAATGGGGGAATCAACATATGCACAGACAAACAAGAAAGTGTGCATCAATTTCTCTCTGCTCTTGACTAATGGATATGATTTGACTAGTTGTACCAAGTTTCTTCCTTGGCTTCTCTCCAGTGATAGACTTCAACCTGGAATTTCAATTTTCAATTTTCAATAAACTCCTTCCTAACATAAGCAACTTTTTGTTGGTATATTTTATCCTAGACAATGAAATAAAACTAGGATGTTAACTAAAAATTTTAAATAAATAGCCACTTTTCAGAGGTTATTCCATAGTGGATTTAAACAAATGCTAACACACATAGATTTAAATATGTCTTTGTGTAGAGGAAGCTTGATCTATGCAGAGGTATCTCAGAGTAAGAGAAGGAGGATGTTTTCATCCCACTGAATACCTACCAAAGTCACTGTATGAGAAACTTTACAAATGGACATGATGACACTGTACCTTTGTACATATTAATTAGTTTCTATCACCAATTACTCAAGTGCTGGTTTAAATGCACCCATGAAAAATGAAGCCACATTTTGACAAGGTTGGAAGCCACATATTGAGTTCAACATGGTGTGCCCTCACCAAGGCTGGCCTGAATCCCAGGACAACTGAGGGTTCCCACTACCTGCAGTAAAACTCAGCTCTTTCTTAACTGGCACAACAACCCAAGAGCCAGTCAGGTTTCTGATTGGAGTTTGATTCTATCAGACTATTCTCCCTCCTGAAATATCCATTCTTGCTTGAAACAGATTTGACTTCACTGTGCCCAGTGCCTTATCAACAAACTCACAGAACATTCCCCATTACATGAAGTCTAGTCCATGAATTCTCTTTACCACAGAAGCACATCACTGGGCTCATAGACACATCATTGGCAGCTTCACTAATATCTCCTGCCTGAGAGGATCACAGAGGCACTGTTAAATCTTAGGATAGTTACCTTTGTGCTCCTACTTTTCTGCTCCTCCAGGCTATGTTTGAATCTGCTCCAGCATTAAACATACTTTAGTTGGAAAATTTGTTCTTCAACTGATGCAGAAAACATGCCCTTCTTCCTCTGTACATAGGAAGTGCTTCTCACCATGAACCACCAGTTGTCTTCAGTTCATCTCATTCTTATTCCCTGGGTGAAGGTCGCAGAAAACTTTGTATATCTGTAGCATATATATGTTTTCACTGTTAGTGGTTATTAAAAGCCAATGGTAGCTTGGTGAAAAATAAGTTAACAAGGCAACATAGCCATTAATATTCACATAATGAGAGTCTGTTGGCCTTAAAGATAAATCTTCATCATGGGGAATACAGAGCATCATCAAGAAACAATGGATCAGAACACTTTCAGGCACTGAAATGACAGAATAGAACTGCTTAATGTCAGCAAGTCTTCTCTGGAAACTACAACTCAGACTCGTGTCTGTCATTTTAACTTTTAGGAAATTATTTAAAAATATATTTCAATGTATTGGAATATTAAAATAACTGTTTAAGTACACAAAACAGTTAAAATATTTGTATGTTTAATTATGTTTTTCTTCCACATCACTAACTTAAATGTATGATAGGCATGTTCTTCTAGCTGTACAAATTTAAAGATCCTATGCTTCCTTTAATGAATTTAGACAATTCCTGACTGCCCTTCACATTCTAATGCAAGATTTTAGATATTCTGACTAGCTCTTCATTCTGATATTCATCACTGTTATTACTATGATTACTCCCTAAGATCTTCCTAATGGGAAAATTTCCCTCCTACTGATACACAGCATGATGATAACACATCCCTAAGAACTTCCTACCCCTCTTCCCAGAACCTCATTGTGGGTTCAGCTGTGTGTTAGGTAGAGTCTCAAATCTTCAGACCAGCATGCTACCACACCCTGGGAGTATGTCCACTTTTCATACTACACATAAGCATACAGCACAGAATTACTTTTCAACTTCTATATCTTACTATAAAATAGACCCTCTTTATAGCATCTGAAGGTCTCATGACTGTAGTCCCAGAACTTGGGAGCTAAGGAAGAATTGTCATGTGTTTGAGATCAGAGCCCAGGGTACAGTGTGAAACCTTGACTTACAAATCACTACTTAAGCCATTCAGGTGCAAATATTCAATATATTGAATATTGAATTGAATTATATATTGAAATCTAATGATAATAATAATAATGTTAAAAGTTATTAATAGCATTTTGAAAAATAAATCTTAAAAAGAAAAATAGATGGGTTATCATAAGCCTCCATGGCTGGTATTCTGTCAACATGTTATTGATTCAACTAACTAGAATATATCCAGGTTCAAATGTTAGAACTAACTTGATTATTAGTACAAATAAGCAAATCAACATGTACCTAAATACATTCAAGGATTTCCAGGTTTTATTTCCAAAGGTCTCTGTGCTTGTTATGTAGACGAATGGTCCTCTCTGCTGTGTCTGGGGATTCTAAACCCGAAGCTCTGAGGAGGGCATTGCTTTCAAGAGTAGGGTTCACTTAGGCATCTTTCCTGCTGCCTGCCTCATCCAGATTCTCACTGAGATAAAAAACAAATGTAACAGCAAGATAAATGCTACATTTGCAGAGAGACAAGAGAAGAAGATCATACATGGACTTCAAATATGTCTGCATTTCTGCATATTCATATAAGCTACAACAACAACAGAGTGAGGCCAGAATTATTGAATCAAAGTAATCTACCATTCTATAAGAAAAGCTTCAATATTTCCCACTGCTTCTGGTTACATGGCAACATAAGCTTGTTGCCAGGGAGAGAATCTTGTTCAGTACTGGATGATGCTCTTTTAAATAAAGAGAAACTAATGATACATTTTTTTTTTCTCCAAGACCAAAAGTCCTATCAGTAAGGGAACACTTGTTTCCTTTTATTCCCCCCTCCCCCAAGGGTTTATCTATGTAGCCCTGGTTGTCCTGTAGACCAGGCTGGCCT
This sequence comes from Peromyscus leucopus, assembly GCF_004664715.2. NCBI lineage: Eukaryota > Metazoa > Chordata > Mammalia > Rodentia > Cricetidae > Peromyscus > Peromyscus leucopus. The sequence continues at coordinate 96,970,869 of NC_051065.1, forward strand.
CAAACTCAGAGATCTGCCTTCTCTCCTTCTGAGTACTTAAATAAATGTACCACCATTGATTGCTAGGGCACTTGAATTTCCTTAGTTAAGAGTCCAGTTACTACAAGTAACATCTGTATCAAAAAGGAACACACAGACATAAGAATTCTCCTTGTACTATATGTCAAACACAGTTACCTGTTCAACAAAATCACACTCATGCTTAACTTACAGAGCTGGAAAGTGATGGTAAAGCCAATAACTGTATTTCCTTGATCTGTTTATCTCATTATATTCAGATAGACTCAGACAACTTTTCTTCTCAAACGAAATGTGATAAAACATGATATGTCCTAATAGATACTTACATGTCTCTTTTTCTTTCATTCATATGTGATATGTATGTGTTTGTCCCTTGCCAGAAGTCAGCTTCAGGTGGTGTTTATCATGAAAATAGCTGCCACCTTTTTAAAGATAGGGTGTTTCATTGGGCTGAAGATAGCAGCATAGACTTGGCTTGGCTAGTGAACCCTAAGGATGCATCTGTCTCTACCTCCATAGAGATGGAATTATGGATTTATATTTATTTTTATTCTATTTACAGTTTTTTTCTATTGCTATGATAAAACACAGGCCAAAAACAACTTGAGGAGGAAAGGGTTTTGTTTTTTGCCTTTTTAAAAAAAAATTATAGCCTACAGTCCATCATTTAAGAAATTCAAGACAGAAACTCAAGGTAAGAGTGAAGTAGAAGCAACAGTGGAACACTACTTACTAACTAGGTCCCTGGTTTGTGTTCAACTACCTTTCTTATGTAGCCTAGCTCCACCTGCCTAGGAATGGCATCTCTCACTGTGGGATGGGTGCTTCCATATCAAATAGCAAGCAACAAAATGGTCTACAGACATGCCTGCCAGCCAATCTGATGACAGCTGTTCCTCAACTAAGGTCCCTTCTAATTAGGTTATGTCTAAGTTTGTGACAAGTAGCCAATAAACACTATCATATATTACAAGTGCTTTTCATTACACCCAGCTTTTTTATGATGACTCTTCATATTTAAATAAGTTCCTTTTGCTCGTACAGCTAGCACTCTTCCGATGGAGTCAACCCCTCAGCCCTTCATTCATTTTAACCAAATAATTGACAAATAAAATTCGTATATATATTTATTGTGTGCATGTTATAAAACATGTTTACATAATAAAGTTACTCAATCTAATTAAAACATAACTAGTTTTAATAATTGTAATACAATCTATTCTCTTAACAATTGTCAAGAATATAGTATTCACAACACACCTGTTTTGGGATAGTGTTTTTGTACACTGTGAAGATGTGTCTTTACCAAGGCATCTTCTGAGTGCTTTAATAAAGAGCTGAACAGTCAACAGCTAGGCAGGAGAGGATAAGCAGGACTCCCAGACAGAGAAAGGAACTTTGGGAAGGAATTAGAGAAAGGAAGATTCACCAGCCAAGCACAGATACAGAGGAAGGGGAATGCATGGTACTGAGCAGAAGTAACTAGCCATGTGGTAGAATGTAGATTAATATCAATGGGTTAATTTACAATTTTAGAGCTAGTTGAGAGCAAGCCTGAATTAAGGCTAAGCTTTTGTAATTAATAAGAATTCTCCATGTTATTATTCTGTAGCTGGTGGTCTAAAGAAAGTCTAGTCACACACAGCTCATGAACCTCCTCTGTAACTGAAATATGTCATTTGATCAACAATGCCTTCACTTCCTTCCTCCCTACCCAGCCCATTGGTCATCATAGTTTTACCTATTGCCTCTATGAATTCTCTACTACCTATCTATCTATCTATCTATCTATCTATCTATCTATCTATCTATCTATCTATCTATATCTCTATCGTTCCCCCTCTCTCTCTCTCCATTGAATGTATCTAAGATGAGCAGTATTCTGTTTTTTGTACTCAATATTTCATTTAGCATAGTATATTCCTGATTGATTTAAGCTGTCACATGTAACAGAATCCCACTCTCATTTTAAGACTCAATAATATTTAAAAGTATATGTACCATATTTTATTTATTCTTCTGTTTATAGACACTTAAGTATATCCACATTTTGTTAGTGTTAATAGTGCTACAAGAGATATAAGGATTTGCATATTTCTTTGGAATACTGACTTTATTTCTAGTGTGTAAATATTTAGTCACAGTATTGCTGGATCCTATTTTAGCTCCATTTGCAATTTTATGAGCAATTACTAGATTATTTTTATAATTACCAAGAATTCTGTTTTCTTCCCATTCTCATCCATCTTCATTTTTTGTTAATAATAGTCATAAAGCAAATATGAGGTGATACTTCATTGACATTGCATTTCCCTGATTTAGAGTAAAGTATTTTTCACATATACGTAGATCATTTGGGGCCGTGTTCTGAAATAGCTACTCAGATTATTTGGCCCAATTGAAATCACACTATTTTCTTCCTGTTCAGTAGTTGGGTTCCAAATTGACATTTGTGCAGTAAGCTCTTTACCATTCAGTAACCTCCTCAGCCCACTTTGGCTATTTGGGGAATGTGCATAGTAACCAAAAATCACTTTTCTGCTCTATAAAAGTACCAGAAAACAATTTGAGTTCCATCCTCACCCTTTCACACTTGTCTACTATGAAAATAATGTAAAGCCAAGCATGTATTCCACGTCTACCGTGAAGAAATCTTAAGTATGTATCCCGTGTCATGGTTTTTCTAGTTCCTTTTCTTAAATTACACAGTAGTATGGATAAACTAAGTCCTGGCAACATGGCCACCAAAATTCTTTGCAAGTACTCCTTTGTCAACCTTTTTTCCCCATCCATTCCTTGTATTGGCCCCATTCTGCTGGCTTGGATGTATCTGACCACAGTTGGTGTTTTAAGCTGCTTATTCCTGCATTTAAGGTGTCCCAGGCTCTGTGAATTTCTCTCTAGCATCTATCTGACTTATTCTTAGTTGAATGATTTTGAAAAAAATTAGAGGCTTCTTGAGCTCGGCTCTCCTCATCCGTAAAATGAGAGTTATAATAAAGCATGTTTAACAGTTCCATTATCAGTCATGTAAGATAATTCTTGGCAAAATAATAAACAAATGTTAGTTATTTTTAGCATGTCAGACTATCATTGCACATCCTGTTTTGCTACCATATACAATTGCTGAACTATTGTCAATAAATTACCTACAGCAACTCAATACAGCTCAGGAGATTCACCTGAATAGTTTTCAAATTATAAAATGCGCTGAATGTTCAAAAGGGAGAAAACAAAAATACTGAATCACACAGAGAATCACTGAAATTTATATAAAAATGTGGATCAAAGGCAAATAAGTTGCCTTAATTATATATCTCTAGTCTGTATTATCCAATGCCTTCATTTCTAGGGTATAATTATGGCAAATTACCAAATATTATCTATACTATGGGCACAGTTTCTGAATTTTGAAATATGATAGGAATGAAGATCGTGGTTTTATTTAAGCTACTGTTGAATCTAATCTTCATGTATCAAGTGGTGTGTGTGTGTGTGTGTGTGTGTGTGTGTGTGTGTGTGTGTGTGTTGGGGGAGGTGCCTCACAGGTGCTGAAACCACCGGTGCTGAACACAAACCAGAACCTGGGAGGGATCACTAAAGAGACACTGCTGAAATAAGAGACTAGAGGAGAAACATCCCTTTTTTATTCCCTAATGCTCTTCCACAACCCTGTCATTGCTTCCCATGTGCTCAGCTAGAGCAAATGCCAGAGAACAATAGAACATGGTACCTAATGCTGGCAATTTACTTGCAGAAAAGATGAGGTCAAATTTAGAGGGCAAGAGCTACCTAGTCATGGAGCATTGGTGGGTGCAGACTCTGCTCTTGGCTTGGAATGGAGACAGATGGGAAGATTCTGGCTATATTGATCTCCATCCAAGGTCAGGTATGACTCTCAGAGCAGGAGCTGTATCTACCATGTTAGAGGGTTATCCCAACTATGTCCAATAGCAGCCTACAGAAGACAACTGGGTTCAAGATACATAAAGGAGAAGTCAAAGCAAACAGGCTGCTAAAGTTTTAGTTGTATATGAAACTTTCATTCCTTTTGCAAAAATCATTACAACTACGTTCATTTGTCTCTGTAGCTTTGCAATCTGCTTTTATCCTTTTTGTCTTTAAAGGCTTCCTTCAACATTCCTTGAAGGTGAGTGCCAATTTATTCCTGTGCCTGAGGGAAATGAGATGTGGAAACAGAGCTATTAAAATATTAAAACACCATTATTATGTACCTACCTGAGTGATGAAACAATTGAGAAGTAAGGTTAAAAGCAGTTGGGTGCTTCTTTAAAAAAAAAGAAGAAATTAAAATGTCCAACTTTGTACCCTTTGTCCATGCTTTTCTGTTTATGCACATGGATTTTTAATGTATTTATTTATAAATACTTTCTCTTGATTAATTTGAATAATAAATACAGGCTGAGCTTTGCAGTACTTCTGAAATTTCTATGTTTTTTTTAATATTACTCTAAATACCAGGTAGATGAAGCAACATTCAGGAAAGAGATAGAAGCAATGGCATTGGAGTCACGAGATTTGGAGATTTTTAAGGAAAAATATGCATATTCTGTCATTCAAAGACCAGCTTCTCTTATTTTACTAAATGGCAATAATTCACTTTTTGAATTTCTGGAGGAAAAAACAAGTTTGAATAGCTAGCTCAGATCCAGTGGTTAAGAAGGGTAGAGGAATTCGAGATATGGTTCTAAGAGCACTGGCTGCTTTTTCAGAGGACTTTGCACCAACATGGCTGTTCACAACTGTCTGTAACTCCAGTTTTGGGGGATCTGACAACTTTTCTGTCTTTCTCAGGCTCTGCATTCACATAGTACTTAGACACATGCAAAGTCTTCTCAAACATAAAACAAAAGAAAAAAATAAAGAAGTGAAACCAAGGTGAAGAGATGTTTAATCCTCTACAACAAATCTCTATGTTTAGAAAAAATGAAAATTCTGAAATGATTGTGCTGTGGGATGGTCTGTATGTCAAATTACTCTGATTGGTCAATAAATAAAGCACTGATTGCCAGTGGCTAGGCAGGAAGTACAGGCGGGACTAACAGAGAGGAGAATTAGGGGAACAGGAAAGGGAAGGGAGACACTACCAGCCCGCCATGACAAGAAGCAGTGAAGACACCGGTAAGCCACGAGCCACGTGGCAAGGTATAGATTTATAGAAACGGATTAATTTAAGCTATAAGAACAGTTAGCAAGAAGTCTGCCACGGCCATACAGTTTATAAGCAATATAAGTCTCTGTGTTTACTTGGTTGGGTCTTAGCGGCTGTGGGACTGGTGGGTGACAAAGATTTGTCCTGACTGTGGGCAAGGCAGGACCAGAAAAACTCTAGCTACATGATTGTGCTGTTGGGAAAGCACTGGAGTTGTCAAGATGATGCAAATTAAAAAAAGTACAAAGATGGTCTCCACTTCCGTGATTGTCAGTCTTTGATCATGGCCGAAATGGTACATGTGACATTTGCACTGTGAAATACTCTTCTCAATGTGTGTAGCAAAACAAGTGGCTGCACATCTGGGACTGCCCCGTGTAGAGTCCTAACATCTGGTACCATGAAACCTATGCTGAAATCATAATACTCAGTATGAGGATATTCACACACAAGGTCTTGGGGAGATGATTAGGATGCAAGGGTGCACTTGAATGGCGATGAGGAGTTTGAGGTCTTCCTTTTCACTCTGTGAGCATGGACAGAATGACACCATCCATGAGCTACAAAGAGGTACTTCTCCACAAGGTAATCATTGAACGTTAAAAAAGCAATTTATTTTCTGCAGACATAGAACTTATGGCACATTATTGTAGCTTTACTGACTAGGACACTTGGCTAAAGAACATAGCAGTGCATGAAGCAGAGGAAGTGGGGGATAGGACTCATAGCATAACAGTACTTCACACCTCAATAATGTTTTTCTCCCCTCATTTCTTACACATATCACTGGTGTATTCTATCAAATAGTTGATACTCACCTGATTAAATTATTACCAAACACATGTTTTTCAATCTAAAATCAAACCTGATGACTTACAAAGAAACAAATTTAAATTTCATAGGATAGCAGGGTCCAATGAGCTTCATAGAGCCCCCAAGAGCTGCAGTGAGGTGGGAGAATAAAAGAAAAATGAGGGCTGAAATAGAAAAAATTAACACACTAAAGGAGAAGACAGAGAAAGAAGGGAAGGGCTGCATCTACTTGACCCTCAGAAGACCAAAGGGTAACGCTCAGAAAAGCACCAATCATAGGAACTGGCAGATGTGGGTACTATGTAAACCACCACACAATGTCACTTTGGACCTTCCAAGTTCCCAGATAACTTTTCTGTGAATACACGATCATCTTTCCAGTAAGTCCCCATGTGTCTCTGTAAATTTCATTGTATAGAAGCAAAAGGTGGAAACTCCTGTGCCTGCCCTCCAGACTGTTATCTGTTTAACTTGTTCTTTGTTTAACAGTGCCTTTAATAATTTCAAGATATTTAATTATGGGGTGTTGTCAAACCTCACCATGTTATGGAATATTTTTATAATCCAGTTGTCCACAGGAGCTACTCTTAGACTTAAATAAGGCTCAGTGGCTTAGAGTGCTTGATGCCCTTGCAGTGAGCCCCAGTACAGTCCCCAGAACCCACCTGGTAGTTCATAGTAGTCTGTAATTCTAGCTTCAGGGGATCCAGTACCTGCTTCTGGCTTCCATGGGCATCAGGCATGCACATGGTATGCTTATATACATGCAGACAAGTACTCATACACTTAAACTAAACACAAATAGATATTTTATAATATATTATTTGTTTTAAGATTACATACATACACACATGTACCTGTACACTCACATACTGGTTTACCTAAGACTTGGTTTCTTACCCTATGTAGAACATGGTACTCTTATGCTTGTTTGTTTGTTTGTTTGTTTATTTCAGGCAGGATATGTAGGTAGCTGAAGTTTGCCATGAGCTCCTGACTCTAACTCCCAAGTGCTGGAATTGCAGGTAAGTGCTACCACACCTGGTTAAGGTACTGTATGTGCTTTGTTTCTGCATAGTTTGCCATTATTTTCTCACAATGTGAACTCTTTCTTGAAAACAGTATTTGTAGCTTCTATTAAGTGTATCATCATGCAGACTCACCACTGTCGAGTTGGCTCTTGCCACAGTACCACAGAAGACCATTTGTTCCTGAGGTCATGTATTTCTACTCTGTAATTTAGATTTGCATGGACCTTTCTCTAATATATAATTTTCTCTCTAATTAGGATGAGTTGTTTTCCAATTTTACATTTACAAAGGGAACAGAGTAGTCTGACTCCAGGCCAAGATCTAATATGGGTTTCTAGACCTGATCACAGCAATTACAAGCCTTTGCCTGACAGACCTCATAGGCAACACTTCCTCCCTTCCCCATACTGGCCTTGGGGCACAGTCTAGGGCCTAGACTCTAGGCAATGCTATATTCATGAGAGACCTACAATCAAGGACTCGACTCTCATGGTCTGTATTGTTCATTGGCTAAGCTGTATTCTTAGTCCAGGCATTCTCTCCCTGACCTTGATAATCAGAGGCCTTGATTTCTGGTCCCTCTAATTGAAGGAGTTTTTTTTTTTTTTTCCATTTTTATCCCTTTCCTGCTCCAGCTCTCCACCTGAGCATCCTGGGCTTATAAAAAGAAATGGGTCCTTTATTTAGTTTTCCAGGGTAATCAAAACAATGACCACTTGAAAACTCTCAAGTCTACCTCCACAGGAATGTAACTATACAAAAATTGTCAAAAGTCAGAAAATTGTGCACCTATAGAAGCAACAAATCCCATACTTCTCATTATGTTTACAAACTGTGTGCAAACAAATACTGAGCATGTATATGCTAGATTCATACCACTTCAGCCTTCTTGATGTTTTCTCAGAAATATGTCTTTGCTCTTGGGGAGCAAAGATTTCCATGGAAGCACAAGTAAATTCTTGGCTTTTGTTCCCTCTTCTGGTTGGGAATGATTGTCAGGGGAACTTCATTCCTCATAGGAAATAAAGCATCTTTAATCCCCCTCAAGTTAAACTGGAAAGTATGATCCTATGTAAAGAGGCCTGAGGGCAGATGTCAGAAACATAACCACCTCCTGGTCTCCATGCTTTGTCATGCCTTATACACACTTGAAATGCCAACACTAAGGAAGCAGAGGTGGTCAGATCCCTGGAATTCTCTGGTAAGGTAGCCTACGCTACTTATTGAGTTCCAAGTCAAATAGACACCCTTTCTCAGAGAGCAAGTGGGGAGAATCTAAGAAATGACAACTGAGGTTGTCCTCCATATGGGCCTGCACACACACACACACACACACACACACACACACACACACACACACACACGCACCTGTGTACACACATACAGGGACACATACACACAGCCAAAACAAAAATTCATGGTATGCATTTTGAAAGATAGTGGAAATAAATAGAAACAAGATGCATTATGAGCGGGCTTGTTTACTCATTCTCTGTGCTAAAAAATGTTCTTCTGTGAATTGCATTTCTATGCTTGTTCTTCCATTTTGGAGATTTATATTTGATGAAGTCTCAGTAAAATGACATGGAAAATGATTTTTATAACTATTACTGAAGAGAGATCACTAGAGCTACATAAATTAGTTCCTTTCTCTGTACTTCATTAATTAATTAAATGTGTTTCTTTGCTTGTCAAGGATGGGTAGAGCATGCCTTATTTAAGTATGAGTTAGATATTTCAGCTTCTAGCTGGCCTGATTAATTGATCTACTCTTCATTTAAGCGTTGAGAGCAGGATTAGCTATATATTCAGCTAGCTTCGGTGTTCACCTAGCAATGGGAGAGAGGGAAACAGAAAGGACCTCTTTCTAGCAGACTGAAATCAAGACCAGTGACAGAAAGCCAGACATCTGAGAAAATAGCCAGAATATAATGAATAAAGGCCACTGTGCTTTGGTGTTTCTGAGGAGGAGGAGCCCATTCTGTGATAAATGGTGCCAAAATGAAGATAATTATTATTACTGTATAAGGATTTATTTTCATTTATGTATGTTTATGTATGGGTGTGTGTGTGCATGTGTATTTAAATTATTTTAACCATAGTCTGGAGAGATTGTTCAGTGATTAAAATAGTTGCTGTTCTTCCAGAGAACCTGAGTTTGGGACCAAGCCCCTGTGTGTGAAGGCTCACAACAGACTGAAGTTCCAGATTCAAAAGATCCAAAGCCCTCATTTGTACACACCTGTACACACATGACAGAAACATATGCATTAATATAGACACACATTTAAAAAACAAGTAAATAATTGCAGCACAAAATCACCTTACACCATGGCATATATCTCATAATTTTAACATTTGATATCATTATATTGGTTTCTTCTAAAGAGACAGAAAATTAATTATTTGTTGTGAAAATAACAGACATTCAAAATAAAGTCAAGAAACTCACACTCAGAATTTTAAATATCTAATACTTAAATATCTTGTTCGAAATTTATATTTAGCAATAAACTATTCTAAAATGTATGTGATTTTTAACCCCATGTATGGACAATAAATGTTAAGTCCAAAATATAATATCAAACAGTAGTGACATTTTATGACTAGCAATAATAACATAATTTTCATCAAAGAATTTCAGCAAGGGGCACTCAAATTGACTAGAAGTAGAAATGCATATCTCCAAAAATGCTTATAGGAACCAGAAGTATTAAAATGTCTTAATAACAGTCATTAAGAAGATGAATAAGAGTAACAGAGTATCTTACATTCTTTAACATGTAATCATATAATAATTTTGCTGACTAGTTTCATGTCAACTTCATACAAGATAGAGTCATCTGAGAGGAGGGAGCCCCAGTTGAGAAAACGCCTCCATAAGATCATGCTGTAGGTAAGTCCATAGGGAATTTTTGAAATTAGTGATTGATATGGGGATGGCCCAGAACATTGTGGATTAGGCCACCTCTGGGCAGGAGGTCCTGGGTGCTGTAAGAAAGCAGACTGAGCAAGCAATGAAGGGCAAGCCAGGAAGCAGCAACCCTTCATGATCTCTGCATAAGCTTCTGGCGTCAGTTCCTGCCCTGCTTGAGTTCCTTCCTGACTTTCTTCAATGATGACCATTAATGTAGAATCATAAATTAAATAAATATTTTCCTCCTCATGTTGTTTTGGGTTATGGTGTTTCATCATACAGTGGTAACCCTAACTAAGACAATAATCATTGTGATTTAGTTAATTTGTCATTGGTACCCTATGGATGTAGTTAGCATGAGAAGAATAAATAATGGCATTGATATTTTGTTTTAACATATTTTAATTGAAGAAATACGTTAAACCTGCCTTTGTGCCTCCAACCCTTCCCATGCCACCTACTCTCATATTGACAGCCTCCTTTTTTGCTTATTATTGTTTCATATATGTATAGGTGCACAAATACATAAATACAACTTGCTGAGTCCACTTTCATTGTTTGTGTTTCTAGGGTTTCAAGCTGGCCACTGCATTCAACAATCAGTGATGAGGCTCATCACAGAGAGAGATTATTTCTTTTTCTCTCAGCAGTCATTACATGCTTTAATTTCTACTTTAAGGTGAAGTGTGAGATTATCCACAGCTGTGTGTGCACATACACATGAGAATTGTATCTCTCTTAGTGTGAATTTGCTATTGTCTTTTCCTAGGTTTATACATCACTTTGTAGAAATTTTTAAAAATCTTAGATCATCATAAATTATTCTGGGAATTCCTATTTGGCCTTTAACTTCTTTCCTACAACTCTTATCATTAAAATTCTGACCCCTAACCCTCATTTGCCTTTTCTGAGTCTTGCAAAAGCCAACAGCATCACAATTGTTAAAATCATAATCATTAAAAGTCTGTGTACTCCAATGAGTTAAAAGCAATAAAAATATGTTGCTCTTTAGTTTTTATTATCAGTGTTACTAAAATTGGAATTGAGAGGCATAATAATTATTGAAAGAGGTGCCATTTCTGTATGGATGAAATTTTTCTTCCAAAAGCATTGCTCTAAGATGAAATTATTCTAAACTATGCAAAAATATGTCACCTAGAATCTTCCATATTTCATTCTTTTTATTACTTTTATTCATTTCTAAAATGAAGATCAGCCTGTGTTTTATTTTTATGATGCTTTAGCTTATCAAGCATCAAATAAATTCCAAATGTTTACTAATAATATTAATACGGACCTTTCACAGATGGGGACAATTTAGATTGTGTCTTCCAGTAAAGCCATCAGTCACTTATACTACAGAAAAAAATCATCATCCTGGTATCTTGGCTGCAAGTGAACTTGCTTTTAAATCATTTCCATTTATTTTCTCTCCCCTTCCTTTGGAATGCATTTTATATCAGCAACAAATAAATAGTAATGATTTGTGCTTTTGCTGTGCATGCAAATCTTATTTGTGACATAGGGAAGAAAGAAATCTAATGATTCATCAGGAATATCCACAGACACAAATGCTAACCACGGTCTTTCTAAACTATAGTATCAATATACAAAGAAATCATTGGAAGAGTAAAGGTTAGCTCAAAAGAATAGAAATCTGAGGAACAACGGAGAAAAATGCTTTGTATTCTGGGTGGGAAAGAGAAAAGGCAAAATAATTGTTGAGCAATTATTGTGTGATAAACATATTAACACAGATTGATCCTAGGAAGTACATAATGGAGGAAAGACATCTGCAGAAAGAAGTGCCATTTCAATGACAACAGGAAGCCCAGATAATATGGAAAATATCATTCCAGAACATATAAAAAATTAGAAAATTCAAAATCAGAGAGTTGAAATGGAAGTAAGAGAAAATATAGAAATGCCAATTTTCTGTTCTTTTGTGATAGAGTCTACATTGGAATCATCAATTTTTTTGAGGTTAATTGAAAGTATGGGAAACTTTGGTATAAAGTCTAGACAACATGACTCAAGTCTTAGGAGCATCCTGGGATCCCTCACTTTAGAGCAATTTTCAAATAAATATTCACTCTAAAAAATTGTCACTCTGAAGTTCAGCAATATATCTGTGTTTTACATCAAGTTCACATTCCTCTAATAAGTGTATGTAAACATTAATAGACTTAACTAAAATATAAGAAAATAATAAAGTATGTTTTGCCTGTCTGTTCATATGTCTATTAATATTTTCTTTGTATTAGTCCAGTAAGAAAAATATTGGGAACATTGTTAAATAAATATTAATAAATTCTAGATATGGTTTGTGTTTCTCCTTTACTTTTATTGGTGTAGGGCATGTACAAACCTGTCAATGCATGGATGCATGTTTTTGAGATGTGCATGCACTGGAAGGCCAGAAAACAACATCCGTTGCAGATGCCTTTTAAAATTTTGGAGACATGAAACTTGTCAAGTAGGAATGGGTGACTAACTGGCCAGAGAGCCATGGGGACTCCTGACTCTGACTCACCAGTCCTGGGATTATAAGCATGAGCTTTCTCCATGTCACACTTTTCTACTTGCGTTATGAGGATCAAACTCAGTTCCTCTTGTGTGACTGAACTTATCTCTTCAGTCCTTCCCCTTCACATTATTGACTCATATTTCTATCACCCATTCACCACCAAGCTTTGCACCAAAGCAAAGAACATGTTAGGACAAGGCAGCTTCACTGGAAAAAGGCATGTTTCTCTCACCTTCTCAGGATTTCAATCTAAAGTCCTATATCCATGCTGCCATGAGGGGATGGCATCACAGCACACTGCAGTAGAAAAACAAGTGGAGAAGGATGTTTGCTTCATAACAGCCAAGAAGCAAAGAGAGAAGAAAAGGCAGAAGTTCCAGTGTCCCTTGAAAGAGCATGACCCCAATGTCATGACTCTTCCTCAAAGCTCTGCCTGCTAAAGGTTTCATCACATCCCAAGAATACTGGTGACCCAGCCTTTAACAATGGAAATTTGAGAATGTTTATGATCCAAGCCACAAGCAATAGCATATCTATCACCTTATTTACTTACATATTTATTGTTTACCACATTCAAGTTTTATTGAACCCCACCCTGGAAATTACTAAATAATTAAGGTAAAGTATGATTAATTATAATGGAAAGTTACTTAGATCTCATATAGGTTGATACCCCTAACAACTTAAAAAATGTATTTAACACTAGGGAATCCAAGTGGGGAAAAGGCATAAAGTGTGTTACAATTTTAATTGTTCCATTGAGGAGAAAATACAAAATTAAATAATTAGTAAAATATTTTCTTGAGATATAGGAAACAAATTAAATAAAAAGATTATAGCTACCAGAGGCAAGGGGAGCATAATAAATCATCTAATACCATTGTCTACAGTTCCTTTTCAAAAGACACACACAGCACTAGTATTTTCTTTTGGATATTAGAAAGTAAGCATAGGGATGGTGATATTACTCAGAGGTTAAGAGTAAGGGCTGCTCTCTCAGAGGGTCCAAGTTCAGTTCCCAGAACACACATCTGGAAGCTCACAACCTGTCAGCCTTTCCGGCACCATGGGGTCTGATGCCAGATTCTGATCTCTGATGGTACCTTCACAATATAACATACACACACACACACACACACACACACACACACACACACACACACAAAATAGATAAAAAATAAATAAAAATCCTTTAAAAATAAATATACCTAATGATCCTAAGCTTCTTTTATAGTAATAACAAGACAATATTTAAGCAACATATAGTTTTATTCATATTGGGTCTTTATGAAGATTTTGTTGCTAGAAGAAAATGGTCATGTTATCTTCAGTGATTAATGATATTTGGAGTTAAATATAATAACAAACCCACTCTGTTAGTGTGTTTTCAGTGTGCCTGGATCCTTTCCTTAGATATAATGAGACCATCCTGCACATTCTGCCTCCAGCAACAAATGGGAAGAAAGATCTCTGACTAGTCAGCTGAGTGCTTGAAAGGCTTCTGAAAATTTGGAGCTGAGCATTTGTTACTGAATCCCTCTACCTGCTGCTGTAACTTCATGTAATTAAGTGAATATTTCAGACTCTTCGAAAGTTGCAGTCTGCTAAGTTAGCAAGTGAATTTCCAAGTGTAATGATTATTACAAGGGATAAGAATCAAAGGAGTGCAAACAGCTGCTAAGAACCATTAATAACTGGAGGAGTAAGTATCCCATCTTTTACAACAAGCTATGAGAAGATATTTGAAAGAACTATATGATCCTAAAGACTTCAAGGTAGCAGGAGGAAGCTGGAAAGATTACTCCGTGGTTAGGAGCAGTTGATGCTCTTTCAGAGGAGCTGAGATCAGTTCCTAGGGTCAGCATGATAGGTCAGAATCACCTATAACTCCTGTACAGGGGTTCTGATTCCATCTTCTGGCCTCTGGGTGCACTGCACACACATAGTGCACATATATGCATGCAGCCAAGCCCTCATACACATAAAATAAAAATAAATCTATGAAAAAGCATATTAAAAGACAGTTTCTTTGAAAATGGAAGATGAAGTATTGTAATAAGATACAGTAAGAAAATTAAATAAACACAGAATTTTTAGTAACTCAATAAAGAATATTAAATGCGCAAATAAAACTGTGTCATGCCCAAATAAAACTGTGTCATGCCCAAATAAAATGGTGTCAAACTCTACCAGCTTAAGTTATTTCCCTGATTTAGGGATTTTTACCTGCTGCCAAGTTGGGAGTTTCTCAAGGGTACTGACTAACAGACTGAAGCCTGCATAGTAGAGAGGAAAGGAATTACCTAAAAGAAAATGGAAATTATATTCTGAGCGTTTGGCTGTGGATATTGAAAGAACTTCAGATAGCCCTCCATCCTTTTGGCTCTGTACCCACACCACTGTTGTGTGCTTCTAAAACAGAATTGCTCCCTTCTGCTTTGCATACTTGGTTGTATGTGATTGGATATTGTTAACTGTCATCTGAGGTCACCTGTTCTTCCTACAATCATGAATTACTAAAAATAAGATAAATCTAAAATAATTGAAATATTTCAGCATCTTATTTCCCCCATGCCCTAGAAACAAAGTTTAAGTCCCAACTCTCATCTGTAAGGTAAAAAAACAAAAATATGACCCATCATATGGAATTTAATAAAATTTTAAGCACCGAGGCTACAAATTCTGCCAAGCTATTTACACCCTCTTAATACTGTTTGATTATATATGATATATGATCATTATATCTTTAAATAATAGTTTTAACTTTGAGTAATAATATTATAAGATCTTACAGCCAAAGCAAATGTCTTATATGTTTATCACAGGGAAACAAATGGGAAAGGGAACCTTAGAAATATTACAGCTCTCTCTCTGTGTGTGTGTGTGTGTGTGTGTGTGTGTGTGTGTGTGTGTGTGTGTGCATGTGTGCATGCATGCATATAACTCACATGCTCATGGAGGTCGGGACAGCCTACTGGGATCAGTTCTTCCTTCCCCCACATGTATCCTAGGGACCAAACTTAGCTTGTCATGCTCAGCTACAGGTGCCTTTATACAGTTAGCCTAGGATCTCAAACGTGAGCCTCAAACCCTTGCTTCTTTGCATTAAAAATGCTAGATTCAAATGTCAGGCAAACATTTAAAAAATGAAATTTGTGATATATTTCTATATATCTGCTTTTATTACAAAGCATCATTAAAGCAATATTTTAAAAAGAAAGGTAATGTTTCATTTCAGTCAGAATATTAATGAATAAATAGGTGGGAACCTGCATCTTCATTTTATGTGTTCTGCTCTATTGATCCCAATTTACCATCAGTGTCTCTTGAAGAAGATATTAATTTAACAAATACGTGTATAATTCTTAAAATTAAAGACAAAGAGAAAACTAAATTAAAAGAATTCTTAGTAAAGTAGTGTACTGTAGTTACGTACATTTGTATCCATCCTCCAAAACACAAGAGGGATCAAAAAATATTAGCATGTATTTGTGAAATTTTAATGTAAGAGAGAAAAAAACAAGATCAAGTTTATCATCAAAAATCAATTGGCCACAGCTAGATGAGCACCAGCTAGCTCATACCAGGGAGTAATAAACAAGACTCTATAAAGAATGAATCATGTCAGATTAATCTAATTTCCTTATATGTCAGACTGACTTCCGAGATCAAGGAAAAGTAATAGATTAAATATATCTTGCTGTTAACAAGATTTCCGATGCTGTTCCATTTAACACCATCAATCATTAAACAAACAAGACAAAACATGGCTGAGTCTGTAGGTAATAGAGAGGTTAACATGTATTCAGAAAGGGTTGAGGTAATGACATTGGTATCAGGGATAGGCTCTGGAGCTGGGGGGATCACACCAATCCCTACCCCATCCCATGATGACCAAACATGAAGTCTTTTATGTAAACTGCTTGATTTTTTTAGACATTAATTTTTATTTTATGCTTGAGTGCCTGTAGGTAATGTCTGTGTACCAAGTGTGTGCTTGACACTTTTGGAGCCCAGAAGAGGGTGAAGAACCTTCTGTGGAGTGATAGAAAGTATGAGCCACCCAGTATGGGCACAGGGAATTGAGTCTAGCCTCTGAAGGGCAGCAAGGATTCTGTGGCTGAGCCATCTCTCCAGTTCCTAAAATGAGGATTTTAACAGGGCCTACTCACAATGTGGGTGTGCTAAGTAAAGAGCAATATAAAACTGTAAACCACAGCACTTAGCTTATAGAGATATACAATAAGCTGATATTAATGTTATTTCCATTAGCATATGAGTTGGAATATGTAACTTACTTTTTAGATATTAGATTGTGAATTTTTTACATTTTCTTCACTACTGGGGTGGTTCCATTTTTGCACAGCATGGAAAACTGAGTTATGGGGGGAAAAAAACTCAACACACATACATTATAGCCATACTAAATTTAATTGAACAGTGATAAATGAATTATTCTTGCATATTCACACAGAGTTAATAATAATAAAAATGAATATATGAGAATTACAATTTTATATCCAATTATTTCAGAAATTATAACCAATCAGTCCTATTTCTAAGAGGCCTAGTAGGTTTATGTATACCTTCATTATGAGTTTAATCCTAGAGGTTTATATTGCTTTATGTCTATAAAACTTGCCAAGATGTAGCCTGATTTCCTTTAAGTAACCTGATTTATTTTTATTTAAAAACTTTATAACATAAAGTTACTTCTGTTTATAATTTTTTTCACATGAATCTACACTAAGGATGCTTCTTTTTGCTTAAACATAACTTCAACTATATAACTCTTTGAAGGGTCATATAACATGTTTATTTTAAAGATACATCATATCCATTATATCTTTTCATGAAACAAAATTATTTAATATTAATTTATAGGCACATAATTTCTGCTTTACTTTTTTTCTCTGTGTCCAATATGTTTACAGTTTTGACAAAACAAAATGTAAAGATTTAGGTCTGGAGGTTGAAGCTCAGTGGGTAGAATGCTTCCATCACACACAGGAAGCCTTGAATTTGATTCTCAGACCTACATAAGGTTGATGTGGTGATGCACAACTGCAGTTGAGTTATTTAGAAGTGGAGTCAATAAGATTGTGAACTGAGACTACTTGAGACCCCAACTAAACAAAAAGAAGAAGAAAAAAGGAACATTTGTTTCTGAGTCTATCCAGGCTGATATATACAGAATACCAGAGGTTAAGAAGCTCATAAAATATCCAATGTTTGCTGTGGATATCACTCTATGTAAATAAAACACTGATGGCCAGTGACCAGGCAGGAAGTATAGGCAGGACAAAGAGAGAGGAGAATTGGGGAAACAGGAAGAAGAGGGGGAGAGACTGCAGCCACCACCAGGACAAGCAGCATGTAGAGACTCTGGTAAGCCACCAGCCACATGGCAAGGTATAGATTTATAGAAATGGGTTAATTTAAGATAAAAGAGCAGTTAGCAAGAAGCCTGCCACGGCCATACAGTTTATAAGTGATATAAGCGTCTGAGTGATTATTTTATAAGTGGATTGTGGGACTGCGGGGCTTGGGGAACCTGGAGAGAAGCCCTCCAGCAACAAATGTTATATCTTATGGTTCTGGAAACTGTGGATCCAAGATCAACCTGTCAACAGATTCTCTGTCCATTGCAAGTCCAAAACAGACATTTTCTCTTTTCAAACAATGTAGTGGGGAGGGTGAGGGAGATCTCAGTCATCGTTTTTCAGAGATGCTAATACCAGTAAGAGGGCTTTGCCATCTTGACTGCAGTAGCTCTCAAAGGACACACCTGCTGTTACTATCACCTGGACATTACACATCCAAATTAGGGACTAGAAGAAATTAGAAGGCTTCAGATCATAGGTGCTTCCAACCACATTGGAGCTCTGCTGAGGATGCTTTAGAGCTTCAGAAAATAAAGCCACCCTCCACCAACATCACTCCACATAGGTCCCTTTCTGTACAAATTCAATTATCATGCAACTTGATACTCTATAATAATATGCTCCAGTGAAAACAAAACAAATAAATGAACAAAAAACCAAAACCACTTCCTGCCTAGTTCACACAAAACTAAGCTAGGAAGAAACACAATTAGCTGCCACAGGTGAAGCTTGGGTTGTACGAGAATCTTAGCCAACCTCAAAGGAAATAATGCTTTGCAGGGACATGTAGAATGTTTCTGAGTGAAGTGTCTTTCTGCATATTGAAATGTGACTGCAACTTATTTGGTTCTGGCTTGGTCCTGAAGTTTTCAGGCCATTGTGGGTATTCTAGTTTTTTTAATTTATTTATTTATATGTTTTTTTGTCTTTTGTCTGCATGTGTTCCCACACATGCCCTACTGACAAAGCCAGAAGAGGACATCAGATCCTCTTGATCAGAACCAAATCTGGAACCTCTGCAAGTGTTCTTAAAACCTGACCCATCTCTCCAGCATCTGGGGGCTTGTATTCTTAATCCGAGGAACAATGCAAAACTCTATTTGACTCGACAAATGAGCTCACTATAACTGAAGCTGAAAATACAACTCATCACACTATTTTGAGTTTATATTTTAGTAGCCTCAATGTTCAATGATGGAGTCGAGGCATTATAAAACTTTTGAAAGACACAACAAACTTAAATGGGAGATGAGACTGTCTCACACTTAGTAAATTCCCATTGACAAAATCCAGTCTTACTCAAGGTCAAATATAGCATATTTTCATAATGTGGTGAAGGGTTTAAACTTTCCCACTTTTACAACTGAATTTAGTTTTCAGTTCTCTGTGTGGGGGCAGACAGGTAACTCACCCAACAAAGCACATACAGGGCCTGAGTCAGTCCCTCAGTGTTTCAAGGGCAAATCCTACAGCCCCTACCCCCTTCTGAGTCATGTCCAGACTTGCCCAAACTTTATCAAGTATGTCCAAAAATGACAAAACTAAACCTCAGCCAATTAAAAGTACACCAGTGTAACTGCTGCTGCTTACTTAACCAATTATGTTTGAGATGACCTAACTGTCCCTGAAATTCCCCTAGCTCTGCTTAAAAGAGGCCTGCACACTCCTCTCAGGGTCATTACCATTTTGTACAGGTGTTTGACCTGTACATGCTGGTATAATAATACATGCTCTTTGTTCTTGGATAATGTTTGAGTCTTGGGCCTTCCTTCAGCGTTTTCTCAGACCCCTACAGTGGACATGGCAAGTATATGAACATAAGATTTTCAAAGAGGAAAACAAAGAATCATCATATGACTATAATCTCAGTACTCTGGAGGTAGAGGAGGTGGATCTTTGAGCATAGGCCAGCATTGTCTATGTAATGATTTCCAGGCCAACCAGATCTACATAGTGAAATACTGTGTTAAAAAATATATAGAGGAAGTTAAAAAGTTGTCTTACCTTTCTTCTTATCTCTCTATATGACTTTCTTTGTAGAAATTGTAGGATCTAGAACTGTTTCCTAATAAGCTATCCTCACTCCTGATCATGATACCCACTTTCTTTTTATGAGACTATATCTAGAAACCTCTTCTTTACCATAATCACTCATTTATACATTGTTTTTTTTCCATTTGTAGTGTTCTCAGGATGTGTGTGTGCGTGTGCGTGTGCGTGTGCGTGTGTGTATGTGTGTGTGTGTGTGTGTGTATGTGTGTGTGTTTGTTCCTTGCATATTAATTGAGAAGAGTTTTGTGTTTTTTGTTTTTTTTTTTTTAAATGCCAGTTGATTGAAGTAAAACTATACTCTCAAGGAATCAGATGACTGGCCAAGGTCATCCATGGGTCAGGTGCAATCATTGCTTTTTGGTACTGCATTCTGATGAGTCACTCCTTCTCTGCCTTGAATGTTGGTTTTAGCCCAAGCTGATTCTTAATTTTACCTCCCTTTAATAAATATTTATAAACATAACTGATTAAAAAAAAGTGGTTTTGTCCCTTTTATGACCACTCATGATTTCATGGAGGGATCTCACTATATATCAATGAAGACATCCTGTCTCAACTGAGCTAAGAAAAACATTTTGTCATTTCGTTTTTTTCACAATGATACCTGGGCCAGGATTTTATAATAGGTTAAATTGTTGCACAAATGGAATACAGTGCTCAGGTTGTCTTGAGGACATCCTTTTTCAGATTCCTTCCATGTATATCTTCTACCTAACAATGTCAGCATATCGAACATATCACATTAACGACCTACTCAAGGCAACAGAAACTTCTAGCATCTTTCTCAAGGATATTTATGTTTTATTTTATGTATTCAATTGCTCTGATGAAAGAAGTAAAGTAATATCATTTGTGGGCCTTTTTTACAATAGGTTTTAAGCGTAGTTATCACTAAGATGATTCTCCTCTACAAAGCATAAATTGGTGAATTTCAATTATGTGCACAGTGGATCATATATTTAATTACAATTGCTTGTCAAATGTTTGTATCATTATCTCCTTCTTGCCCTAAGATAGGAACTTGGCACAGCAAGCCAGTGATGGCCAATGCCAGGGATTTGTCTGATCATACATAGCCATATGGTAAAACAGTGAAACTTAAGTTTAAGGTAAGTAGTTGTATAGCATTGTCCACCAAACTGAAATATACCATCCTATTCAGAAAGTAGGAAACTTATAAGGCTTAGGAGGGGAACAAACCCAACAAGGCTCAGTAACTCCTGAATGTGGTAATATTTTATTTGTGCTTTAATAAAGTTTGCCTGGGGATGAGACAAAATAGCAAGCCATTTTAAGAAAACAAAGAGGGCCGGGCGGTGGTGGCGCACGCCTTTAATCCCAGCACTTGGGAGGCAGAGGCAGGCGGATCTCTGTGAGTTCGAGGCCAGCCTGGTCTACAAAGCGAGTTCCAGGAAAGGCGCAAAGCTACACAGAGAAACCCTGTCTCGGAAAAAAAAAAAAAAAAAAAAAAAAAAGAAAAAAAAGAAAAAGAAAAAAAAAAACAAAGAGGTCAGGCAGTGGTAGCATACACCCTTAATGCTATCATTTAGTAGGCAGGGTCTCTGTATGTTCAAGGCCACACTAGGGAACAGAGCCAAGTGTGGTGACACATGCCTTTAATCCCAGTACCAACCATAGAGGCCTGGAGGTCTGTACAGACAGACAGAAAATGACAGAGCTGTGTAGGGAGAGGAATTGAGATATCTGGGCTAAGATAGCCAATGAGAGGGCAGAACAGCAAGGCAATAAAAGCGTGGGTAGACAGGAAGTAACTCGCATTTGGAAGCTTCAGAGCTGGTGAGGTAAGGTTTACTGATGGCTTTCCCTATTTCCCTGATCTAAGGCTTTCACCTCTATATTTGTCTCTGTGTTTTTTTTTTAACAAATAAGACCATTTAGAAATTCATCTACACCTGGATCCTACAGTATTCACACACCCCTCCCTCTCACTGAGGTCATATCAGCAATAAGGATGGCTGGGGAGAGGAGAGTCTGTACCATGTGAGCTGCCTGCAAGTCAGGAAGGGATGTAGCTTTCATGAGTTAGCATCCAAGCTGGGGTAGGCTTTTTGGTTATGCATCTACCTTAGAGTCATACACACACACACACACACACACACACACACACACACGTGTGTGTGTGTGTGTGTGTGTGTGTGTGTACATATGTTTGTATGTGTGTGCATGTGTGCCCATGTGAGTGTGCATGCATGTGTGTGTGTGATTACGGTCTGTGTCTGGAAGTCAGAGGACTGCTTGCAAGGGTCAGTTCTCTCCTTACACCTAATGGGCACTAGGGATCAAACTTAGGTCTTCAGCTTGGTAGTAGCCATGTTCAGATTCTTAGCCATTGTACAGGCCAAGATTTCAGTGATTTAAAAGAATAAAACATACAGCAAATGTTTGATGTTTCTCTCTACTGCTGAGCTTGGACAATGAAATACTGTGGATACACTGATAGATATCTTCTCTCTCAGAACAAGTCCTGCCATGAAAAATCACCCCAATATTTTGGGGGGTCAGATAATTTCTGTACCTAACTCTCTACTGTAGCATCTATAAGACAAATTAATTTTGCAGTTCCACAGCGTTGTTTTCAGGAGTAGCTAATGATGGTGAGACATGTTAGAAAATTATACCATGTAAAAACTTTATAACCAACCTCTATTCCCAGTGGGTCTGTAGTACTCAGTCTAATAAGTACAGTCCTTTTCCAGTCACTCCATGGTTGCACTGCCAAGCATTCATGCTGGGAATCAGTAGTTCTCTAGTCTACATGCTAGGGCAAATCTTTATTGTATGTTTGTATTACATTCATTTGTTACTCACCAAAGTTCTAAGGAAACATGCTCCTTATATTGAAGAGTAGCTATTTAGCTTTAAAAAATGACCCTCACTATTGAATTTTGAAAATAGACAGAATAAGCATTCTAAAAAAATGAGTATTTATTTGAGTATCCAGGGAGCTATGTATAGCAAGATAATGCTAGGCTTGTCACACCAGGCATATAACACACAGCAGAGTTTCAATACAATAAAATCTTTTCCAAAAATCAGAATCTGGTAGAAGAAATGAACTCTAAGTGGCTAGTGTCCTCCCAAACCCACTCTCCAACCTGGCACTACTCTGCTGTTTTGTGAGGCCAGAAGAAGCAACTTATAATGATATATATTTTTGCTCACCTTTAACCCCTTTTAGCAGGAGCTGTGCCACGTCTGCCTGCTGAAACATTAGCCAGATGAACCCTCTGGCAGTTTGTCTATTTCTTCTCATTACACTAATGTGGAAAATGAACTAGAAAGCATGCTTCCTCTCCCGTTAGGCTAGGAGCACATTTATAAGGACATCAGCGAGACTGTTCCTTTCATTCTGTCCCCAGATCCTCCCTGGGCAGCTGTATCTCTCTAACCACTTGTAATTTCTCTTCATTACCCTGCAATATGAGGCTAGGGAGACTCTTTTGTTGCAAGTGGCTATGGACACGACTGTCACTGGGTCCATTATTAGGTCAGTGGTGTGAGCTTGGAGAACAAAGGCGAGGGCATAGTAGTTGGTGGGAGATATTAAAGTCACTAAATTACCACAAAGGATCCAGAGAGGAAAGACATCATTGCCCTTGTTTTCACAGATCATGAGCAGACACCAAATGGCTTTTGCAAGGTCAAGGAAAGCAGCAGTGTGCAGAGGGAAGATGCAAAATACTTAAGCCCTTACCACAGCATCTTTTCTGGGGGCTGAAAGGTGAAAGCTGAAAACTTTGTTCTTTCTCCTTTACAGATCCACCCAGGTAGACTGTGCCCTGATCTTTTCAACCTTTATCAATTTGCATGTTTAATATTCACTGTCTTGTTTCTCTTTTATAGACTGACAATTTATTTTTTAAACCAGAATAAAACATAACTTTGAGTAACTCTTGAAGAAAGTCTTCTACCGCTGTGTGTGTGTGTATGTGTGTTCATTTGTGTATATATGTATATGGCCACATGTCTTTTAAAGCCACAGATAAACCTCCTATGTTATTCTTAGAGTGCTATCCACAGTATTTTCCAAAGTATTTATTTTTAATTATGTGCATGTGTACATATGGGTATGTACACATGGATGCAAATGGCGACGGTGTCCAAAAAAAAAAAAAAAGTCATATCCTTTGAAGCTGGGTTTCCACGCAGTAAGGAGTAATGGATTCAGTCCTGAGGTGGAACTTGGATTCCCTAGAGGAATAGTCTCTGTTCTTTACTGTTGAATCTTCTCTTCAACACCAATCTTGTTTATTGAGATAAGGCTTCTTACTTGCCTAGAACTCACCAAGTAGCCTAGGTCACCTATCCAGCCAAGGCCTGGGATTTGCCTGTTGCCACCTACCAGCACCAGGATTACAAATCCATGACACCATGCCCAGGTACTTTTACATGCACAAGTACATCTCTTAATGTTGCAACTTGACAATTTGGAAAAATAAGAAAAAAACTAAATCCAAATTCAATAATAACAATACCAAAATAACAATAAAAAACAGAGCAGGAATTAATGATATTTACACAAAGAAAATGACACAGGGAATCAACCAATAAGGGCTGGTTCTTTAGAATGACAAGCAAGATGAATAAACCCTTAGGTCTATTAACCAGAAGAAAGAGGAGACCCCAATTACTGAATCAGAGATGAAAACTAACACACACAACAGGCACTAAGGAAAGTCAGAAGCTTATAAAGGATTGTTTTAAAAACTAATGATTGCCGCTTGCTGGGCAATGGTTGCACACGCCTTTAATCCCAGCACTTGGGAGGCAGAGGCAGGCAGATTTCTGTGAGTTCAAGGCCAGCCTGGTCTACAGAGCGAGATCCAGGAAAGGCAAAAAGCTACACAGAGAAACCCTGTCTCAAAAAAAAAAAAAAAAAAAAAAACAAAAAAAACTACTAATGCTCTATTAAGTTACAAAAGCTAAAGGAAATTAACAAGTTTCTAGAAGCAGTGAAGCTAAACCAGGAAAAGATCAATGATTTAAACAAACCCCTAACAAATAAAGAGATTGAAAGAGTAGCACAAGTATGCTGAAGATTTAACTCTGGTTAAATCCTTGCAAGCATAATACCAACCAGCTATCTCCCCAGACCCTACTGTTGTTTAAATCCACTAAAAATATGAGGGAAACCTGAATATTTTTTTTTCATTTCCTTTATTATGCAATATGTTCATGCAAGCCTTACAAACAAGGTGTCTCATCTTTCCCATAAGTAGCATAAGCAAGGGTAGGCATCTACTTTTGCATCAGTAAATTGAGCTCTGTGAGTCTGGAGGCCACGTTTCTTCATGGGGTCATGCTTCACCTGCTTGGACCAGTTTCTCCTAAGTTTCTGCTGGACTCAGTCTCTCTCCTCCTTAAGGTATTTTCTCAATCTGATCCACTTCCCAGCACTGCCCAACATACCCTTGCCTCTCCACCTATTGCCCTGTTCTCCTTGTCAGCATGCCATCTGTAACAAGAGCCTCAATGGTATGTATAAAATATATATCAATTTATATAGGGGTTCTATGGGGAAAACAGACTCACTGATACAAAATGAAGTGACAACGTTGCCTCTTCATCTCCCAGGGAAAGATGGGAAAAGCTCCAGAGCAGGTTACCAAACCATGTGCCATGAAGCCTTCTGCATCCAAGAGAGAGCTCACAAACCCCTCCCTCTTCCAATTTAAAAGGTCATGTAGGCAGGCAAGAAGCACTGCCTCTATCAGGCCAGACAGTCCAAGGTCATGGGTAGAGCAAATTTCCACTACACTTCCCGTTTTTGTCTAAATAAGAAGGTTCTGAACCTAATACAAAACCATATACAGTAAGAATGATGATCAAGTATTGTCCAGGAGAAAGGAAGGGTAATAACATAAACAAGAATGGAACTATGACCAAGAAGAATGTCAAGTGAAAAAAATGCACTGAATGTCCAGATCATAGGTAAAAGGCAAATTATGGAGATTACTCCAAAATCTGTGCTTATCCTGAAGAATATAAATCTAATACCTAATATGCTCTTAGCTAAGATACAAAATGATTGTAACTGTAACTATCTAGTCTTCAATCCCATCAAAGACGTGAGAAGAGAAATAATAATACCTGAATAAACAGGAAATGCAAGCAAGCAACTTCCAAAAAAAATGCAAGAAAAGACAGAGACAGCTGGCTGCCTGGATAGTCATCAATATTTGTGACATTCTAACATTGTATTTTTATTGATAGCTCTATGACTCCACTTTATTCTCAACCCCTAGCCCTAACCTAGAATGGAATTTGATGAGTTTGGCATAACTTTTTTTTAAACCAAATTCCCATATCTATTCATGAAACAATTGACTGATGACTTTTCATTAAAGGCATGACTCTACCATTATTCTGTGATGGTAAGGTTGTTTTTAATCTCAATTCTAAATCTGCTAATATACACCAATTACCTACTTGCTAAGATTTCCTCTAGTAGTGAATAACACAACCTTCCAGCTCTACTCAAAGCTGATGCATTTATTTTGTTTGTTTATAATTGAATAGCATGATCATTTTTATAACTTAGGTACCAAAAGATACCCAGTGGAAAGTTTCAGTTTATCCTTTGCCTTTGCCTCTCATCTTCTCTTCAAGGATATAAGAGTGCATTTTGACCACTACTTCTGAAGTTAAAACATGAGTAAATATTTCTGGTTAACACCTTCTTGTACACCATAACAATGGTAGGCATTCCAGGCCAGTGAAGTGAATGGCTCACTGGTCAATGGGGCTTGCTGCTCATGATGGAGAACTGATCTCTGATCTCCAGCATCTGATTAAACCCAGGTGGGCAAGACAGCCTGTCTGTAGTATTTGTGATTGGAATGCATAGACAGAGGAATCTTAGGCGAAGCTATCCACCAGACTAGCCAAATTGGTGAGACCTAGTGTTCTGTAGGGGATCCTGTCTCAGTAAATAAACTGGAGAGGGACAGAAAAAGACCTGACCTGAGGTTAGTCTCTGACCTCACACATACAAAGGTAAAGGTGACCTCATACTCCTGTATCCACAATGTGAGTACATACACATACACACACACACACAAATAAATAAACAAGCAAATAAATAAATAAAGGTAACACTTTCTACATCAGAGTTTAAACATATTCTCATTTAGTCGTTTTATTTTAGTATCTTAATACATTTCAAAGATGATTTCTTAAATGATTAGAGAGGATTCTGATTTATTATCAAATACTTAATAGGTAAAAAACAATACCAATAGGGCATATAAACCTTACCACACTGCTGAAAATTCTGAGTTTTAACTGTTGTTGCTGAAATCCCACTGAGGGCTTCTCTCTACATATTGACCTTACCATGGATTCTTCCTTTCTCCATAAGGGGAAACCTAATCATCTTCTGAGCTTTCTTTCTGTGCCTCAGTCCCTTTGAATACCTGCACTATGAATGCATTGTTCTTAAAGCTAGGTCGGGTTTTTATCTTTATTATATGATTTTATAGTCTTTTTGTCAACGCCAATACTTTATTTGATTTCTGAGGTTCATGAAAGTCCATGTAATTTTTCACTTGGTCTGCTCCCAGGTGTCCCACAGTGAAAGAGGGGAAAAAACAAAGTTCACCCATTCTCCTGGATGTTGAGTATTTTCATTATGCCCAAACTTTAGCTACTCAAACAGGGTTTTGTGTTGTCACACATGTAAATGCTTTTCTTTCCTTCTTTAGTGTGTGTGTGTGTGTGTGTGTGTGTGTGTGTGTGTGTGTGTGTGTGTGTACTTATGCATATGCAAACAACAGCACCCATGAGGAGGCCAGAGAACAACTTGCAGGAGTCTGTTCTTCAGACTGATGCAGAGACTGAACTCAGGTGGACAATCTTGGCAGCAAATGCCCTTAACCACTGAGTCATCTTGCTGACCAGTGAACACATTGCAATGGGCGTGTGGTATACTTTCTTTTAACCCTTTTCTTTGAAGGAGAAGTGCTGGGATTTTATATGACAGACATCAACATAACTGAATAATGGCTGTTTTCCAATGGTATTATAAAGCCTTACATGTCCCAAGCAGTACAGAGGCATTCTAGTGTAGTCTCATCTATCCCAAGTTTTGATGATCTTTTCATTTGATAACCTTATTTCCAGCAAATTAGATGTCCCTGAACTTTTCATAATGAGAGTTTCAGAATCTCATTGTTTTATATATTTCTATGATCTCTTTTGTGAACTAGTGTTTCATTTCCATTCCTTCTCCCTGCTTCCTCCCTTGCACATCCCTCTCTCCCTATCCCTCCCTCCCTCTCTTCTTTCCTTCCTTCAGACAAGAACTACTCTTTAGCCTACACTGTCTTGGACATCACGACAATTCTGCTTCAGCCTCACAAGTTCTAAGATTACAGTGTATGCCAGCATGTCCAATTCCTTGGCTCATTTTCTATTGATTCTCTATCTTTCTTTCTTTAATAACTAGCTCATGCTACTTGTTTATTTGTCTGTTTTAATAAACATAGGGCTAGTGAAAAAAGGAGCCATTTTTTCCTGGTAAATCTGGAAACATGAATTTAATCTCCAAGATTCACATGGCAGAAGGAGAAAAGCAACTCCTGCAAGCTCTCCTCTGACCTCCACACATGTGTGGGGACCAGTGCATGCACATGTACACACACACACACACACACACACACACACACACACACAAATAATAACCTCTAAAGAAGTTTGGTCTATATTCAATTATATAAGATATTCTGACTTATTATAATGACTGAGTCAACTTAAGAAATTTTACCTTTTTCTTCTAATGCTTGGTCTTACATGTTTTCTTTTCTGTTTCACATGGAAGAACATTTTGGTCCATCATTTCTTTCTTTTACAACTCCTCCCTTTCATGGCACTTACAGAAATTATTTAGGTCAAGTACAAGGCAAAGATTTACATTCTTGCTAATATATTTACTTTCAGCCTTTACTATATATGCTTCGTATTTCATCTCACAAACTTTTATGATGCAGAAGGACCTCCAACACACTAAGAAAGAAATCTACCCTATCAGTAATTTCTATCAAAGGTCATACTGAAAAGCATAGCAATTTATAGATTATAGTGTTTGTGTTTATTTAGCGTACTGAATTTTCCATTTGTCATTTCTATATCATAATTATTTTCCACAGGATTTAATGTTTTATCTACATTTTCTCAATAACGTTCCATATGTTTTGTTTATAATTATAAAAGTGAGGTATCTTGTCAAGTCCTATGAAAATTTGGGAGAAATTTTGCTAGAAAATATGATGATCCAACTTAATAATTTGAGAAAAACTATCCTATTGTGTATGTGTGTTTATATACTCTACTAACTCTAGTTGCATATATTAAATTTTGAATTCACATGTGATTTTATCAATATTATTGCTGAAAATAGTCAAGAGATCCTTTAAAAAATGCTAAACAGTTGAATGCAGTATGATATTTTTCCATATCAATATTGAGCACTTTGGGCTATAGTTTTGAAAAAAAATGTATTTGTTAGTTGTACTAAATAACCTCAGCATATATATGTGCACATGTGAACTAACACATGGAAAGCTGTAACAGGATAGTGTGACTAGATTCCATAAACAAAAGCCCTATTATTGTTTATTTATTTTAATTGAGATAATAATTCTTAGTGGCTACTTTTCAAGGAACACTGGTTTTTAAATGCATTGTCAAGTTTTGAGAACTAACTATAACAATTTCAGGAAAATATATTCTTAAAATCTTTATTGTATTTGTGTGTGTTTGTGTGTGTTTGTGTGTGTTTGTTTGTGTGTGTGTGTGTGTGTGTGTGTGTGTGTGTGTGTACACATGTGCCACAGTGTGCATGTGGAAGTCAGAGTACAACTTACAGAAGTATTTTTTTCTCCTTCCACTGTGTGGGTCTCAGAGATTAAACTCTGGGCATCAACTTTGGCGGCAATCATCTTCACACAATGAACCATCTCACTAGCTCTAAAATTTCTTTTGTTAGACATAATGGTACTATTATGATACAACTATTTGCAGTATTAAAGGATATATTTATGTATGATCAGAAATAACTCTTTTTGTCCATCCTTAATTTCATCTGCATGTGTAATAACTGAGATATATAATTTTAAAATCTTGGCAGCAATTACAGAATTTCAATGTGAGTATTCAATTAATACAGACCAACCCTATGGAGACATGTCTCAATATATAGTAGTTTGACTTAAATTAGTGTGAAATTAAAGAGCTCCTAAATTAGAAATTTCAAAAAGCAAACCCTTCATTTATCTCTTAATTTAGAATTAATTTTTTTGAGAGTTCACTCAGGTCAAGTTTAATCAGTTACCATCTGGGAGGCTTGTATTCCAACAGAAAGCAACTCTGATTTTAATGTACATGAAATTGTACCAATTGAGGGGCCCTAGTCCAGGGTTGGGATTCTCAGATGTTCCTCCTCTTTTACTGTGGTATGTTTTTACAATGCTAATCAAGGCAAGAAAGTTCTGCTATAATTGCAATTATCTTTCTCTTTGTCACCCCTATGATTCTGTAATTGAGACTACATCTTGTTTTTGTTGCCTCACTTGGTCTATAATGTAATTCTTAGGGGTGGAGGGAGGGCTTGGTGGGCAATGGCACTTGCTGTCAAGGCTGACAATCTGAGTTCAATCTTACGGTTATATAGGATAAAAGAAAAGAATTGACTACCACAGACAGTCTGCTGCTCTCGACATGTTTATGGTAGCACAAGTATACCTACACATGCGCACACACACACGCACACACACACACACACACACACACACACCACAGTATGTGCACACACATACACACACACACATTTACAAAAATAAACAAATAAATAAATATAATTCTTAGAGCATATTGAGAAATAGAGGCTGGAGAGTGCTAACTGTTCTTCTAGACAACATGAGTTTAGTTCCCAGAACCCACATCAGGTGGCTCCCCACCACCTGTAACTCCTGGTCAAGAGGATGGACAGATGATAGATAGATAGATAGATAGATAGATAGATAGATAGATAGATAGATAGATAGATAGATCGACAGATGATACTCATAACAACTAATGGTGATAAAGAATTTTTCCTGACCCAGTACTTCCTTCAAAACTTGACATGATTGATTCACTGACAGACCTTGAAAAATGAACAACACAATTGCTCAACACTTGTATTATTAGTTGAATTTTCCATCAGTTTTAAGATCCTATGCATCTTAGAGGACAGGAGGTAATGTATACACATTTCTCTTTGTAGCAGTATTTAATAACTGTTTCCTGAAATGAACCATTGCAACAGCTTCTTTGATCAGCATGCAGCATCACCACAATTACTGCAACTCATATTCTAAGGGACACCTCGTGTGTCTTCTTATATGCAAAGTCCTGTGTGCATTCTAAAGAGCTCATGGGCCCTAGCCTTGTTTAATTTCAGTTATTATGAAAAAAATACCATATTAAAAATATCAGGAGATGGGATTTATTTAACTCACAATTCCAGGTTATAAACCAGCATTGTCCTAAAGTCACAGCACCAAGAATTTGAAACAGCTAGTCACATGACACCACAGTCACAAAGAGAGAGAAATGAAGACATGCATGTTCACTTGCTCATCATGTTGTTACAAAGTCCAGGGTCTGGCTCAGGAAATGATGGGGCTCACTTTCATCCTAAGGCTTCTCAGATTCATTAGGTAATAAAGATGATGCACCGTGGTCATTCCCACATCCCAACCTGATCTAAAGAGTTTCTCTTGAAATTCTCTCACAAGACAACTCTAGGAGATTGTAGGTGTGTCAAGGTAATGATGAGCAACCATCTCAGGGCACTCAACAAATTTCCTCAGCATTTCTTCCCATCCTTGGGTGTACAGTTCTCTGATGCTTTAATTCTCTGAAGTCTGCTATCAATTCCCAAACCAAGTTCTACTTTTCCACAATTGTATTTGCTTTGACACCTTTCTATTACACCAATCAACCACCCTTTAGCCTTGGCTATCTCTAGTTATGTACATGCCTATCTTTATAAGCATCTGTCTACTGTTATCTTTTAGGCCCTGGGTAGAACACACTCTTACCCAGTGGAAGTAATATACCGATGATAATTTCCAGGGATAGACCTTCAAATAGTATTGCTCCTCAATGGGAAATTTGCTGACCTTTTTTGAGCCAGGAGCCCCATCTGAGCCTGTACTCCTAAGCTTGCTACAGGCAGTTATGCTGACCCAGGGATTTCAGGCATTATACCCTAGCACAGGCAACTATTTTTTCTCTCTTCGTGCATATAATCTTGTTATTACTCCAGAGTGTCTTCCCCATATAGTCCTAAAACATGCCATAGTTTATGTTTAAAAAATGTCTGTGAGAGTTAATACACAAACATACAATGGCTGGACCCTATGAAATAAAAATCTCTGGCCTGAATCCTTTGTTACCATAAACTCCAACTTAATTTTAGGTGCAGGAGAAATGGTTCAATGGGCAAGAATTCTCATTGCTCTTTCAGGAGACCTAAGTTTGATTCTCAGCTCTCACACTGGGTGGCTCACAATCTTCTCTCGCTCAGGCTCCAAGGGATCCATTAGTGTCTTCTGATCTACATGGGTATCTGCCCATATTTACACAAGCACATACATTTACATAAATAAAAATAAATGGGCCTAATAAAAGGAGAGATTTTTATTTCTCTCTTGGTGTGTATACACATGTGTATGAAATTGTTTAAGAAGAGAAGAAGAAGTCATCAACTACCTTAGAGCTGGGTTTTCAGGGGTTTGTGAGTCTAGCAAAATGAATTCTGGGATCTGAACTTAGGTCCTCATGATTGAGCAACAAGTATTCTTAACCATCTCTCCAGCCCCATGTTATCAGTTTTTGCCTCTGTTACTACCTCAGAGCTAAACGAGAAAAAAGGATATGCTCCCTAAATCGACCACATGAAATCCAGTTATCCTGCTTCCACCATGATCATGTCAACCACTTCCATCTAGTGCCTAATAGACACCTTGCCTTGTCTTATCTATTAGGCATCCCCCTCCACTGCCTGTCTTTGAGTTTCTGCCAAGTACAAGTGATATTTGCTGACTCCTTTACTTACAGAAAGGACAGATTGAATCGCCTCTCTGTGTTCTCTTAGGTTGACTTCATTTATTTCCACACCTTCATAAACAACCATTAAGCTTCATGTCTCTCGGTAAACTGGGGAGTTTTATTGCTTGTTTCCAGCCAAGAGAAAGTCATAGAAAATTGGATGTCTCATTACTTGATGTCAACAAAATCTTCCTTGTGGCTCTGAGACATATTATTGTTAAACACATCTGCCCAAAAGTGAACAATAGCATTATTCCTAGACTTTTGAAATAGCCACAGAAATACTTTTCTTCTGCTTTTCTTTAGTCAGAAGCAACACTTAAATGAACTACTTCAATTTCTTTGATAAAGTATGTCATCAGAAAGGAAAGAGGCAAATTGCTTCCCTTTAGTAGATGAAGGTCTTCTGATGCTCCCAACCTATGCTAGCTATTCTATGAAATTATTTTCCTCCTGTTACGTTCTAGGTATGATGTCTTCTTTTCTTGACTGTGTATATTTAGAAAACATCGACAGTGACTCAAGAAGTGATGACTGAATGAGATTCCATAATTTAGACTCTGGAGCCAAGCTACCTGTGTAAGAAGCCTGACTTTGCTGGTTATGAACAATTCTATATTTGGTATATTTTAAAGGAGGGGAACTATCACCTAAATGCTTTCATCTCCTCTTCAAAAAATGCATCTAATGGGATGGAGAGATGACTTTGTTGTTTGGTGCACTGACTGCTCTTTCAAAGGACCTAGTTTCATTTTTCAGAACCCACATGGCAGCTATCAACCAAATATAATTCCAATTCCAGGGTATCGGATACCTCTACTGGCTTCCTCAGATACTGCATGCACATGGTACATATACATGCAGGCAAGCACTCAAACTCATAAAGTAGAAATAAATAAATCCTTTTAAAATTGATACAATGATTTCATACAAAGAATATGGTGGTGGAGCGAAGTAAGTGAGCAAATCTGTGCAAGGACTTGAAAACATTTCCTGCAAGAAGAATCCCTTGGTGTTTATGATAAAAATATTGGTGTTTATCAATATAGACACTGGTTTCTTTTCAGAGTCTTTTATACCTGTGGAACAAAAGAGACCAGATATCAAAATGATGTGTTTGGCTTCAAGAAAAGCAGATCAGTTGCTTAGTATGCACAAAGCCTTGACTTTCACACCTAGGACTGCATAAACAAGACTTGGTTGTGTACATCTGTAATCTCTGAACTGAGAAAGTGGAAGCAGAGGGATCAGAAGTTCAAGTTCATTCTCAGATACTGTCCTGGTTAGGGTTTCTACTGCTGTCATAAAGCACCATAACCAAAACAACTTGAGAATAAAGGGTTTAGTTCAACTTACAGCTTGTAAGTCCATCACTGAGGGAAGTGAGGTCAGGCACACAGGGAAAGAGCTCAAGACAGAAAGATAGAGTCAGAAACTGAACAGAGTTCATGGAGGAACACTTTTTGCTCGCTTGCTCCTCATGATTTTCACAGTCTGCTTTCTTATAACACCCAAGGACAATAGTCCAGAGGTTACATCACCTACAGTGAGCTGTGCCCTCTCATATTTATCATCAACCAATAAAATGCTCCGCAAGTAAATCTAGTGGGGACATTTTATCATTTGAGATACACTCTTCCAAAATGACTCTAGTCTGTGTCAAGTTGTCATAAAAACTAGCCAGCACATCTACATAGTGAGTTTTATGTCAGCTTCGGCTATAGGAGACCCTGCCTCAAAAACAAGCAATCAAAAAATAATAGGATATAGGAGCATTTTAAACATTGCTGTCCATGAGATCATTATTTGACTTCTATGCTCTATAAATTTTGAAGCAAAAGGAGAAGTAAATTATCTCTGTCATTGTGACCTCAATATTTATGTGTGACCTTGTGTCATATAATCATTATTGGTCTGAAAAAAATGTCTAGGAAAAATGCAAGCCCCCTGCTGAATACATGACAATCATTGCCTGTGGTTCCTGTAATATAGCCACTTGCTTAGAGCATCCTCCTGCTGTGTAGAATTATTTAACAAGAATCAATTTCTAATGCTAAATACATCCTTCTAATTCTGAAGTAACAATATTGACAACAGCAAACAGATCACTGCCTCTTTAACCAATGCAACTTCAAAGACCAATAAGATACTGTAATCAGTAGAAAAAACAATACTGCTGTTTGCTTGTCTTAGCAAATAGATCTACATTTCATTGGCTTAATTGTTTCAGAAACACAGAGAGACAATCAGTAAAGAAAAGACAGCAGTAGGTGGCACCATTCAGAATAGCAATTGTACCTACCGTATAAACCTGCTAACTTCCTTCTCTGTCATGCTTTGACAAAAGTTTTATTCTGGAAGCTTGAATTTTGGTTTATCCAATTTTAAATTAAAAGTCATATTGTGTGAAATCTCAATAAATTAATTTTTTTAAATCATAATTTGTAAAGGAACATTTTGCTCATTGACACATCATCCTTCTTCTTTACATCTTCCTTGGACCTAAGTCCAAGGAAAGTGACCTAAATACTGACATTCATTCCTCTCTGCTTCCTGGCAGTGAAGGTCATTTGAGCACTGCCTTACTCATGATCTTTCCTCCATGATTTGTCTGCTATGATGTACTATCCCTTGAAGTATGAGCCAAAATAGATCTCTCTTTAAGATGCTTCTTCATGGGTATTTTGTCACAGAAATTAGAGAAGTAGTTGATACACCCCCATACTTTATCTACTCCCTGATCCTCAGAGACGCATGTCCAATGGTGTGTTGTGTTTAAACTAAGTACTATGATCTGCCTCTATCTGACCAGCATATGTGACACTCTGTGGGTTGCATGCTGCAAATGCTTCATGGCATGTACTAGAACACTTAGTAAGCCTGTCAGAAATATACACTGCTTATGGAGAAATGGCTTAGCAAGTATAGAAGCCTGCTGTACAAGCAGGAGGACCTTAGTGCAAATCCCTAGTACCTAAATAAAAATCTAAGCATGCTCATCCACATCTGTAAGCTCAGTGGTGATGATGGGAGGCTTACATACAGCCAATTCATCTCCAGGTTTAGTGAGAGATATTGTCTCAATGGAATAAGGCAGAGAGTGATAGAGCAGGACACTTGAAATCCTACCCTTGCCACCACACTCACACCAAAAAGCAAACAGTACCACTCCCAGGACACACACAGGAAGTGCCCACTGCCAATGACCTTCACCACTTCAGCCAATGACTGATTCAATCACACCATCCATTTTTCGTTCACCATCCAATTTTCTCCACTTACTTACACATAGATGTGAAGCATTATCATCTCAGAGATCCCTCACCCCAGAATATTAGTTTACAGTGGAATACCCACAGTAGTATATAGAAAATAAAGTCAAATTATTCTGTATGATAAAAATAAAACAAAAGCAGCAACAATAGTTATTTTTAAAACTCAAAGGCTTTGTCAAGTACTGTAAGGATATTCTCCACAACTTACAAACATGTAGCATTTAAGTATTTTGTGGTGACCTTATTTTTTTTTCTTTTCTTTTTCACTATGTGTGAGGGTGGGATGTGGGAGGATGAAGGGGTGCAGGAAGTATAGATAGTGGTCATCTGAGTGTGATGCCTTTCAGAGGCAATTATAGTCTATCAACCTCCCAGGAACAGAAGTTCTAGGTAGCTGTGAGCCAAGGCAGGTGCTAGGAACTGAACTCGGATCCTCTGCTAGAAGAGTCTAGATTTTAACTACCTAGTCTCCCCTCCAGCACCCCCATGAACACGCACAATTCTTTTTTTAATTTAATATTTAGTGTTATTTAGCAAAGGAGGCACCAGTCTCATTTTAAAAGTGAAGAAACTGAGGAACAGTGAAAGTAGTTTCCTTTGATCCAAGGATTGGAAACTGAGCCTGCTAGGCAAGTTGTGATAGTCACAAAGGATGAAAAAGTTGTAAACATGAATATTTGGCTCATAGGAACATACCCCTCCCTCTTGAATAACTGATAACTGATGGATTTGAGAAGGAGAAAGAACAGTCTTTGAGCGCAGTTGTGTACAAACAGTGAACCTGCGAGGCTCCAATGTATAATTCCAAACATGTGGCCACAGAGATGCTCCTTATTAAAATCAGAGGGTAACCAAAAAAGACATAGGTGTGGGAAAAGGTCTAGTAAGGATGGGGGGGTGGTGGTGAGGAAGATAGGAGTGAGACAAGAGAGAATAGAAAATAGAATATATATTTGTCAAATAACAAATGCAATCAATAAGAAAAAATATGGGGCAGAGCATGAATAGTCAGAAAGCTTAAAATATTTACTATTTGGCCTTGTATAATGATAAATCTTTATGTATACAAAGACCACAAAACTTAGCTAAGGCTAAAATGGGCTTATAAGGCCATAATGGGATATAAAGATATAAAGTCCCACTTTTACCACCACACAATTCTGAGCTTTCCTGTTTTGTTTCTGGCTGTAGGATCACAGTGTCCTTGTCTTCATCATTTGCCATAGAGTAAATGACTAGAGTCTTGGAATAAAATGCTCATTAAGTTCAATTCTGGCTTAACATTCCCTTATATAGTGATATTTTATTTGTGCTGAAATGGGATTTTATTTGTATGTTAATAAACAAAGTTGCCTGGAGATCAGAGGTCAAAGCGAGCAATAAGCACAGTCAGGCAGTGGTAGCACATGTCCTTAATCTAATCACGTGGCAGGCAGAGTCTCTGTGTGGTCAAGGACACAGCCATGTGTGGTGACATGAACCTCTAATCCCAGTACCTACCATAGAGACCTGGAGGTCTGTATAGACAGGCAGTGACAAGGAAGTCATGTGGTTGGGTCTAGAGCCAATGAGAAGGCAGAACAGAAAAGCAATAAAAAGACAAGTCAGACAGGAAGAAGCACTCTCTCTGGGGAAGTTTCTTCTAGTGGTAAGCTAAAGTTAGTTGTGGCTTTTGCTCTGTTCACTGGCTATTTCCTCTCTATTTGTCTCTGTGTTTCTTATTTACTAAGACTATTTATAAATTTGTCTATACCCTGATTCAACATCCTGTTTATTTCCACCTGTTCTTGCCATCTTGGAGTACATGTTTTGCACTATATATAGTCTTCTAGAATGCTTGCATGGTTTCCATTTCCTTCAAATTTTACACAGAAAGGTGATTTTGAGAAAGAATAATTTTGATTCAGTTTAAAATATATCCTTATCTATTCAACAAATATGTACATGTTCCCATGCTCTGAACCTATGATGGAATTGGCTTTGCTTTGTTGTGTATGGGAATATAGGTTCCTTGAGTTTGCCTCAACTTACATTGGCATATGTTTTTCTCACAAACTTGATGAGCTGCCAGCTTAGTGTATAAATACTTTCCTTCCATGTGAAACAGGTCATAATTTCTAATGAGAGACAGATTGCTTGGAGAGCATACTGTTACTTATAAGAGTTCCATTCTAGAACATTACTGTCGATTTGTGTTGAGAACAGCCTCTTCTACCTTTCTCTTTGAAAGTATTTAAAGTAATTAAATTCTGTGCTGTTATGATTCTAAGGTAATGACTTATTCTGCATAGGCTTGCCAAAGAGAGAAAGGTGCCATGTTCCTGCAACATCAGTCATTAAGGAATGATAGTCACAGTCAGCCAAGGATCTTACCTGCATAAACCACAGTACTGTGTAATCTTGATGGTTAGCTTGTTTCTGCTGTTATTGAATTTGCCACAGGTTAACAGACTTCTCTGGTCTTATTGAATTCTTCTTTAATCAAGAATTGTAAAACAATAACATCTACAAAGCAAACAAAACAAAAAAACAAACAGCATTTTCCAGGAAAAGACGATTATTATGTGTAAGAGAGAGAAAGAAGTAAACATAAAATATAAAGAAAATCATCTGACAATTGCCTTTAAGATTTATATTAATTTTACTTCCTCTCACCCCCCACCCCCGTGTGTGTGTGTGTGTGTGTGTGTGTGTGTGTGTGTGTGAGTGTGTGTGTGTGTGTGTGTAAGTCAGAAAAGGTCAATGGATCTCCTGTGACTGGAGTTACAAACAGTTGTAAACTGCCAAACATGAGTACTCAGTCTTCTTTGAGAGCAGCAAATGCTCTTAACTTCTGAATTATCTCTTCAATCTCACCTGATAACCTTTTCTAAATAACACCCACTCTCTTTCTCTCTCCTCCTCTTTTCTTTTATTATTTCTGTCTGTGTTTGTCTGTCTCTGTCTCTCTGTCTCTCTCTATCTGTCTCTGTCTCTCTGTCTCTCTCTCTCTCTCTCCCTCCCTCCCTCCCTCTCTCCCTCCCTCCATTAGTATCAAAAACTTTCCCTTCTAGTCATGAAGACAGTTACTCTGATCCTTGGCTCTGTGACAGGTGTTTGGTCCCATGTCTGTCACTGCTCATTGTATAATTCTCAGAAATCAGAGTGGTTGTTAGCTAAGACTGTGTAATATTACAGAGTGTCTGCATGTTATTACTCACAAATCCTCACCACATTACTTATCACCACACGGAATCAAAGAGAGATACAAAGTAGGTATTCAATTCTGTTTTACAAAACAGAATAAAAATTTACTATTTTCTGCCACATCTCTGAAAAACTCTTTCCCCCTATGACCCTCTCATTAAATCCATTAACACATACATTCTGTGCTTGGTGTCCTTTTATTGTATGTGTAATTTTACTGTATGCATAAGAAAAATAGAGTACTTTCAACCCACAGAAACAATTATTGTCCCTTATTTGGTGATATCATTCTACTGAGAATATAAACAGCAGACAGGGTTCTAGTGATCTAAGGTGGACCACAAAAACCTAGAACAAAAATAGCGGCTGAGAAAATAATTCCCTGGAAATAGGTCTGTCCCTGCCTACAACTCCTATGCTTTATAGAGGTGATGGTTAATATAGATTGTCAAGTTGACAGGCTCCAGAGTCACCTAGGAGACAAGACTGTGTGGGATTATCTACACTAGGCTAATTTAGGTGGGAAGACCCAGTGTATATTTGGGTAGCACACTTCTATGAGCTGGGACCCAGATCTTAATTAAAAGAAGAAAGTTAGCTTTAATTAGTATTCATGGCTTTCTAATCATGGCTGTGAGTTCTATGTGACCATCATCTCAAGTTTATGCCACCATGCCTTCCGTACAATGATAAACTACCCTCAGGCTGTGTGCTTTCATGAGTTTCTTCTTCTTCTTCTTCTTCTTCTTCTTCTTCTTCTTCTTCTTCTTCTTCTTCTTCTTCTTCTTCTTCTTCTCCTCCTCCTTCTCCTCCTCCTCCTCCTCCTCCTTTTTTTGCAAATTATAGGAAAAGTAACTAATATAAAAGAGGATCCATTTATCAGTATATAAAGTACCTGTATTTATCAACTTAAAAATTGTAGACTAGGGGACTGTAGAAATGGCTCAGCGGTTAAGAGCACTGGGTGCTTATGCAGAGGACCCAGTTTCAATTCCCAGCACCCACATGGCAGTTCACACCTATCTGTAACTCCAGTTCTAGGAGATCCAATACCCTCATACAGACATGCATGCAGGCAAAACACTAATGTACATAAAAATAAAGAAGAAATTTAAAAAAAAAATGCAGACTAAGTGCAAACTTCACCCATTGCCTCTCTATTTGAGTGGAAACACATGAACTATGAACCAATAGCTGAGGAGCCCCCAACTGGATTAAGCCCACTGGATAAGTGAGACAATTGATTAGCTTGAACTGTTTGGGAGGCACCCAGGCAGTGGGACCTGGACCTGTCCTTAGTGCATGAGCTGGCTGTTTGGAACCTGGGGCCTATGCAGGGACACTTTGCTCAGCCTGGGAGGAGAGGACTGGCCCTGCTTGGACTGAATCTACCAGGTTGAGCTGGATCCCCAGGGAGTCCTTGCCCTGGAGGAGATGGGAATGGGAGGTGGGCTGGGGGAAGGCCGGAGGTCGAGAGGAGGGAGGACAGGGGAATCAGTGGCTGATATGTAAAATTAAGTCAAATTATAAAATTAAAAAGAAAAAACTGAAAGACTCTAAAGATTGTTGCTTTAAGTGAGTGGAGTTCCGTTAAAATTTTATTTTTAAGGGTTCATTTTTATTTTTAATTGTGTGTGTATGTATGTGTCTCTGTGTATTTATAACAACACATTAGTGCAGTACCTGTGAGGATAAGAAGAGGACATTGTATTCTCTAGAACTGGAGTTATAGGCAGCTATCAGCAACCATGTGGGTTCTGAGAAACAAACATGAATTCTCTACAAAAGCAATACACATTCTCAGTTGCTGAGACCTCTCTCTAGACTAATCTGAAAGTATTTACTTTGTTTTTTATTGTTGTATTGCACTAGCTACTACTTCCACCACAATGGCACAGGTAGTTCAAGTGAATGTACTAACATGACTCCAAGTCTGAGAAGAAAAGAATCTAGTCTTTTACCACAAAATATGATCTTACCAATATGGTTCCCCTTAGAGTCAGTAAGTAATTCAAGTTGTTCCTCTCTAATCCTATTATCTCAAAGTTTTCTATGGTGAATGCTCAATAAATTTTATCAATGTTTCTTCAAATATATATATTTGTCGTTTCATAAAATATATGTATATTTTATAAAATTTGGAATAGAAAATAACTTAATGTGGTAAATATCAATGGAGACTACTTTTTTGTTCAATACCTAGTCCAAAACTTTTAAATATATATATATTTTAAAACTCTCAATATGGCTCTATGTTAGAAGCTTACTTTCTACTCTGAACTAATCTTTGATGTCTGGTATAAATCCTATTTGGACTTAGTGTATTTTTACATTTTATATTTTATTAAAGATTTTTATACCTACCTTCATGAGGGACATTTGCCTCTAGTTTTCTTGTTTTATATTATTTTTGTCTAACTTTGAAATCAGGACATAAAAACTTTATACAATAAAATATTTTCTATAGGAAACATAGAATTACATATTTTTAAAATCACTGGTAGAATTATCTAGTGACTCCATCTTTTTTGTCATTTTGTGAAGGTGATAGCTATTTCATATCTGGAAGATGGTATTTCACAAATCCCCTCCCCATTCTCCAGCTCTAAAATTCTCTCTGCCTTGCCTTTCAGCCTTCAAGGAGTGTCCTGCATACGGCTAAACACTCAACATTCACTCATTTCAGCACTTTAATCAACAGTGGGGCCCTGCACTAGCATCTGAGCTAAGTTACTACTTAGGTCTATTTTTAAATGAAGGAACAATAGGAAAAATATAGATAGATGGATAGATAGATAGATAGATAGATAGATAGATAGATAGATAGATGATAGATAGATAGATAGATAGATAGATAGATAGATAGATAGATAGATAGATAGATACACAGTTGTATCTTACAAGGCTTGGCAAGACTAACTCTTTTATCTCATACCCCAAAATGTCTGAAATCTATTGAGACCGATTATTAAGCTCGTACTAAAATGCACACCCTATTCTGTTCAGTGGATTGTGTGCAAATTGTGATTCTTTGTACTGGCAGACAGTATTCTGCAGGCAGGCAACACAAAGAGCATCAGTTGAGAGCATACTTCTGCATAAGGCAGCACCAGAAGATTATAGTTCCTTTTGTTCTAATCCCCCTTGTAAAGTTCTAATGTCACATCTTATCAACTAGCTCATGCAGTTCTCACCAATAAATTAAAACCAAACAAAATTAATTTTCTTCACTTCTCCCT
The DNA here is from genome assembly GCF_004664715.2 of Peromyscus leucopus. Taxonomy (NCBI): domain Eukaryota; kingdom Metazoa; phylum Chordata; class Mammalia; order Rodentia; family Cricetidae; genus Peromyscus; species Peromyscus leucopus. Next base: position 97,013,603 of record NC_051065.1, read on the forward strand.
AGAGACAAATTTAGCAACAGGATATTGACAAAGCTTTCTATCTCCATCAAGTTTTCTTTTTTTCCTAATTACACTTCGTCCTGCTTAAAGAGATCATAGAAAGGATGTGGATGGCTCTCCAAAGCTGACCTCTTCAGCACCTACAACTGATACATATCCTTTAAAGTAACTGTAGTTGTTTTAAAATTCCTAGGTAATATCAGGTAATATTTCATGTATCTAGCCAATATTTTTTCAGAGCTAGAAAGATGGCTCAGTAATTCAGAGTGCTTGCTACTATTGCAGGAAACTGGAATTTAGCTCCCAGTACCCATATTCAGCGTCTCATGAATATTTTCAACACCAGCTCCATGCTATTTGAAATCCTCTTCTGACCTTCACAGGTACACACATACATGCAGTGAGACAGAGAGACAGAGAGAGAAACAAACAGAGAGAGAGAGAGAGAGATCTTTAAAAATATATTTCTGTGCCCAAATTCCTGTATCCTAGGATCCTATTCTGGGAAAAGCACATCAACATTATCATATTATAGTGAAAGTCTGCACTGTTTGGGAACAAAAATTTTGGACAGAAAAATAAAAGGAAGCATATTAGTTTGTTTTTAATGCAATCTCATAAACTAACCCATTCATGTTTAGAAGAAGATCAATTGTAGCTAGAGTTTTCCTGCCTTGCCCACAGTCAGGACAAATCTTTGTCACCCACCAGGCCCACAGATGCTCAGACCCAACCAAGTAAACACAGAGACTTTTATTGTTTGCAAACTGTATGGCCATGGCAGGCTTCTTGCTAACTGTTCTTATAGCTTAAATTAATCCGTTTCTATAAATCTATACCTTGCCACGTGACTCGTGGCTTACCAGCATCTTCACATGCTACTTGTCATGGTGGCGCCTGGCAGTGTCTCCTTCTGCCTTCCTGTTCTTTCTTTTCTCCTCTCTGTTAGTCCCACCTATACTTCCTGCCTAGCCACTGGCCAATCAGTGTTTTATTTATTGACAAATCAGAGTAATTTGACATACAGACCATCCCACAGCAATCAATGCCTATGATATAAACTTCAATTCATAGAAATCTGCCAAAAGATGAGTTTGACACAGTGTTTCAGAAAATCATTATGGTTGTAAAACTATTTCGTTCAAGTTATCCTTTCTCTCTCAGACTTCAATCCGTGCGTACCTTTGTCTATTTGTTTGGGTTTTGTTTTATAAAATTTGGAATAGAAAATGACCCTAAATATCAATAGAGGTTACTTTCTTTCTTCAATACATAGAATTTTCTTATGTAGACAAAAAGAAGGGAGATGTAATGGTAGCTGTTTTAGCTTTGACCTTGAAACACTGTCCCTAGGGGGCATGGTTGAAAGGGAGTCCCTTAAGACTCAAGGTGCATACATGCTGGCCCCTATTGGCTTTAAGTTACCCAGAAATAAACTTGTCTTGATTACCAGATTAATTATGTGGAATTGCCTCATTAATTACAGTTACAATTAGCTACCTAATCATTTGTGCATTCGTGTGTGTTTGTGTGTGTGTGTGTGTGTGTGTGTGTGTGTGTGTGTGTGTGTGCAGTGTGTGTAGGCCAGATGTTGACATAGATATTTTTTCTATCAACTGCTTTATTTCTTGAGTTAGGGTCTCTCACTAAACTTAGAGCATGCTGATTCAGCTGGGCTGCCTAGCCAGCAATGACTAGAATCTACCTGTATCTATTTTATCAGCACTGGGATTACAAGCATGCACCATGTTGCCTGCTTTTTATCTGGATTCTGTAGACCTGAACTTGGATCCTCATGCTTATACAGAAAGTGTTTGTTTTTTACTTAACAATTTCCATAGACCCATAAATAGCCTTTCTGTGGGGGCATTTTGAAATATATCCAAAGAATTAAAATATTACTAGAAATGTGACCATCACAAAAGTGAAAAAAAGTTAGAAAAACACCCTTACAAATAAATACCACAGGCATTTGGAAGTAATCCTCACACATTTAGGGCAGAGATGTCTTAAGACATATGACATATTTTTTTCTTTTATTTCATTTAACGCTTCTTTCTGGAACATAATTGTGACCTTCCTGAGATTTGCATTCTCTACTCATGTTTGCAGTAATAATATGTTCCTAAAACTCTCTGAGCATGGCTTTGGCTGCTCCCAAGTTCATCCTTTGGTCTTTATGCACATTCACCAACATCTTAAAGCTGTGTTTGCTTGCGATATCACTAGGATATTCCAAATCTGTTCCCATGCTCCCTTCGTGGAGCAGATAGTCAGCCATTGTCCTTGCAGCAAAAGACACTGGAAGCTATTTACACAGGGTTCAGAACCAACTCACTTCCACCCTGACATCTTGGCAAGCAGAAACCTAGCATCAGCTGCAAAGGCTAGTTTGGTAACAGAATTGGAAAGTATTTCCTTTTGGGGAATATAATTTATTTTCTATATTCTACTCAATTTTATTATGTATGTGGAATATATACATACATACATATGTATATATATACATACATATGTATATATATGCTGATGTGTATTATATGTGTGTGATATGTACATACTGCTGTTTATGAATGTGTAAGAATGTGGGTGCTCACATGCCAGACCGAATGCCTGGATGTTAAAAGAGGGCCTTGTGTATTGTCTCTTGCTTTCCACTTTGTTTTGAGTCAGAGTCTCTTATTCGCCACTTCAAAATCCAGATGAGCTGGCCTATGAGTGTTTGGGGCTTTCTTCTGACTCCACTCTCCTCTCATCATAGGCACATTGAGATTTATAGATGTGCATTTCTGTATATAATACCATGTGGATTCTGGGAATCCAAACTCTGGTTCTCACGCATGCATGGTGAGAGTTTTATACCTAGATGCATCTCCACAGCCCAATAATTTCTACATTCATAATTTCAATAATCAATGCATTGTATCCAGCTCTTTTTCTGACCAAGAGATATGTGCAACAAATAAGATATTCTACTATTTTAACACATTAGACAAGCAGCGAATACTAATTTTTACCTACCAAACACAAAGTCAGTTTTTGCAATAGGTTCTTCTGAGATATTCACAACTAAAAATTGAGTTCACCTTATGTGATGTGACTAAGGTTTCTTTTCAATTATAATGAAAATTATCTCACCATTCTAACACAATCTCCCTACTGATAATAATGTGAGGGGATGGAAGGGATGCATTTTTTTTTTTCCTTTAGAAAGGTAATTTGAAGACACATGCCTGGTAAAACCAGTTAAGATAGGAAATGAGATATAAATGAGTGAGATAATTGCCAACACTCTAATTAAAAACCAACTTTGTTTGCAGTTTGAATATATTTCTTTGACTTCATATGTGAAATAAATCCCCAAAAGGAAGAGCAGCTGAAAGAAAGAGCACCCACATATATTTCAGATTTCTCGCTTTGAACAATTAAGAACCAAATACAAAAATGACTTCAGACTTAACTGGAATTGTTTAAATGCTATTTAATTTAAGTTAAAAGGAGGCAGCTTCTTACAGATACATTCTCTAATTTTTCTTTGCTCACCTTTTATTAATAAGAAGATCTGCATGAAAATAGAATATCTGCTGCTAGAGGCTTTTGTTTTATTATAATGACTTGATAAAAAAAAATAAAAGTTAAAATAGGTACAACATTATCTGATTCACCACATAAAGCTATGCAACTTAAAAATAGGACCAGAGAAGATGAAATTATCTTTCTTACTTGAAGTTAGGCACCTTATTTCACTTTGCTTGGAAATCCAATCTGCTAAACCCCTATTGTGTGAGCTGTTGTTATATTTGTAATAGATAGTTCTGCATCTGTTTCCACAGCAGTGGGCCACTCGAGCTCATTACTTCTTCTTTTCCTCTCTCTTCATTCCTTTCTCTTTTTTTGTGATTATAATATATTTATGGCATTTGCTACTTCCTTTTCTTTACTTCAAACCCCTCCCTGATCTTCAAATCCATGCCCCCTTTCTTACTAATTGTTATTACACACACACACACACACACACACACACACACACACGCACGCACGCACGCACGCACGCACGCACACACAAGCACATATATGTTGGTGTGTGTAATGCAATGTATACATATATGTCCCTAAGTATAATCTGTTCAGTTGGTGCCTGTTTTTTATACATACATTTTTCAGAGCTACTTGATTGGCACCAGACATCCTGGTAGTGTGTTCTTCCCTGAAGAAAATCACCACTCCTGTATCCAGCCTTAGTAAGTTGTCTATAGTTTTTGTGTAGGGTTAAGGTCTCATGTGCTTTTGTCTATCTATTTTTTGCATTATTTCAATTACATTATTGACATTTTAATTTTGTATACAGGAAGAATATAATTATTGGGAAATAAATTAATATCTCCTTTATTTTAGTTTAAAATTAAATAAGTCAATTCAAAAAACACATACTTTTTAAATATTAAATTTATTAAGTGTGTGTGTATGTGCATGCATATGTGAGTACAGGTGCCTACAGAAGCTAGAAGAGGGTATTTTATGTCCTTGTGTTGTAGTTATAGGACATTGTTTCATGTGGTTCTGGGAACTGAAGGTTAGTCCTATGCAGGTTAGCGTGCATCCTTAACTCCTGAGCTGTTTCTCCTGACCTATTTTTACTCTGTTGTTTTATTGGGAGTCAGTCTCATCAGCAGAGCCCATCAGAGACTCCATCTTTCCACACACATTCTGTTGAGATATGGGATTAAGATCATAATCAGGATCCAAACACAGTTGGTCTTTTCTACTACTTTGCTGTTTTGCTGATCACTCCCTCCTACACTGGCATATATATTCTAAATTTATGTGACTTTCTCAATGCTCTCTTTACCCTTTCTCTGTACTTACACCCACAATAAATGTGTACATTTAACTCATAGACATGCAGAAAAATTATTTGCAGGCTTTAGATACTGGAGCAAGATATGGATACACATTGATGGAATCATGTTCAGTAGGGGCACAAGAATATGCCACATACCCATTTGCATTGCTGGTCTCCTAGGCACTCATATTAGTAATATGTATGCAATGTTGGCTGTGATCTGTTGAGTCTGCCAATCACTGCGTTGTCACACATCACCAGAGTATGCAAGGGAACTGTGGGCATGAGAGAGCTCAGGCACAAAAGCGTGCTTATTAAGGGATGTGATTTTGGGGAGGGAGAAACACTGTTTAAACATGAGGACCAGAGTCTGATATCAGACCCTACATAGGAAAAGTCAGGCAGGGTGGTTTGCACTTATAATACCAGCATTGTAGAAGCAGAGATTATTGAATCTGTGGGACTCCATGGCCAGCCAGCTTATCCACATTGGTGAGCCTCAGTCCACTGAGAGACTCTGCCTCAAAAAGCAAGATGGATAGAGACTGAGGACTGACACTTGAGGTTAACTTCTGAAGCTTACACACACACACACACACACACACACACACACACACTCCCAATGCACACTCTTTGTGTTTCTTATTATTCAGTTTTCCAGGTTAGAAACATTTGATAATTATACTACAAGTTCTTTGATATTGCTAACCAGCAGTTGAGAGTCCAGGCTACAATAGAACTTCTCTATGAGACACTCAATAGAGAAAATGATACTGCTATGAGGAGAGGGAGGAATGCTGCCTTTGAAGCAGCTCCAACCAATCCTTCTTTGAAGGTGGTTTAAAAACACATTGACTGTAGAATGTGATGTGCTCTCTTTTTCATTTGTAACTGAAAAGGGGATTCTCAGCATGATTCAATGAGAGTTAACTACTTCAAGATACAGAGTCTATGTATATTGAAAGTGGTAATGATAGGGCATGGTTCAATGCTGTATCTTTTAGTTAGTAGCCATAATGAGATGATTAATTAAAAGAGTTCGCAAACATAACTAGTACTTGTGCTGTGCTTGATTATTTATCTAAGAATTACTCTTATTTAAACATCTGTTGCTTTTCATTTGTTTGTGGATGTGTGTGCCTGCACACGCATGGAAGTGTGGTGCCTGTGGAAGCCGGAAAACGGCATCATATCCTTGTAACTGGAGTTTCTGGTATTGATAAGATGCCCTATTTCAGTGCTGGGAACCAAACCCAGTTCCTCTGTAAGAGCAGCAAGTTCTCTTGGGGCTGGAGAGATGGTTTAGTGCCTAAGTACTCTTACTAAGTACTCCCAGTTTCCACATAGCTACTACTCATCACTATCTGTAATTGCAGTTACAGGGAATCTGATAACTTCTTTTTGCCTCTGTGGACACCAGTCATGTGCACATACATATGGACAGGCAAAATACTCTTCCACATATGATAACAGTAAATAAATCCTTAAGAACAGTGAGTGGTCTTAACTGATAAACCATCTATTCAGGCCAAACATAATTTTTTTTTAACCTGGGAATACGCATTTTTATTTAGAAACTACTTTTATTCATTTTATGTAGCAACCACAGACCCTTCTCTCTTCTCTTCTCCCACTTCAACCCACCCCCCACCCCCTCCTCTGAAAAGGTAAGGCCTCCCATAGGAAGTCAGCAGAGCCTGGTACATTCAATTGAGGCAGGTCCTGGTGTATGAGCTGGCTTTAGTAGGTCCACTACCTATAGTGAGACACCTTGCACAGCCTTGATGCAGGAGGAAGAGCTTGAACCTGTCTCAGTTGAGCATAAATTCTTAAGGGAAGACACAAACTGAATTTCACTTCATTTGATTTCTGCTTCTCCCTAACACTAAAAAATTGTCCAGTTTTCCAGAGGTCTTTTACAATATCCATACACTGAGAGTATAAGCCACCCTATTGGATAATTTGGAACATCACTTACTGATGTTACATTCTACATTTGCATCCCATAATATAGTCACTATGCATCTACTGATAAGTTTGAATCCACCCAGCTCAATCATGGACTTTTCTCCGTATTATATTATACAATATCCTTTCAAGTGTGGTGACTATAATTCTCCACAATTTTGCTTCCCCTGTGATGTGCAATGTCAAAGGGGATTTGTGAAGTTTTTGAAGATTCTTCCACTTAGTGATCAACCTGAGGTAGAAGCCCAGTACCCTCTGAAATCCAGTTCCATTAACTTATGCTTAACCAAATAATTATTCAGGGATGCCTGTGAATGGCCTGAGCTCTCCTCCCACCTCTGCTTTTGCTTGTCCATAGGATGACTTAGAAATAAATCATCTTCTATTGTGAGTATGGTCAAAGGTAGTCCTAATGGCATCTTTGCACCTCTAAAGGAGCACAAAGCCAAATGCAGTGTTCTATGATGATTTTCAGTCCACTTTGTGTTTTTTATAGCAAAATCTCAAAAGGACCAGAATGTACTTGTGATGGCTATTTTTATCTGTCCACTTGACACAACATAGAATCATCTGAGAAGGCTATATAAATGAATAAATGAATAATTATCTAGGTCAGATTGACACGTGGGCCCATCTGTAAGAGACTGTGTGGATTTTTAATTGCTATAGGAAGACTCACATCATTGTGGGTGGAACCAGTCATTAGGTAGGTGATTCTGAATGGTGTAAGAGAAGAAAGACAGCTAAGCAAGCAAGTAGGCAAGTACCTCTGCTTGCTTTCATTTCTTTCTGCCCTTATCTGTGGATATAATACTACTAGCTATTTGAATTCTTGCTTTGACTTCCCTCAATGATGGACTGTAACAGGAAACACTAAGCTGAATAAAACCTTTCTTCCCATAGTTGCTTTTTATCAGGATATTTTATCACAGTAACCAAAATGAAACTAGAATAGTTTTCCTTTCTATTGTGTTTTCTACAGTGATATTCCTTCGCTGGGATCTCATTCATCTTCTGCATGACTTGATCAGATATTGAGAAGATAGAGAAGTATGGAGGAAAAGGTAGTTGTGACTGCCCTACAGATATATTGAAGGTGTAAATTTACAAATACAGGTGTCAATTTGAATTATTAGCTTGTCTTTATTAATGAGGAAACTGAGATTAACTTAAGTGTTATCTTTGTAAAACGGAAACACGCCAAAGTTAAATTGTTAGGCACTGATGTCCACATCTATTTGATGCCAAATCTTCTGTTTCTAACTTTTACCTTTATTGTTTTACAGACATGTGCCCTAAGTTTTGTGTGTTGTGTTGAAAAAATTTCTAATCACTTATGTGTTAGAATTGTAGCTATATTAGATTGATTCTTTTATGCAATGAATCTAAAATATCAAAAAAAGTCTTCTGAGCATAACACAGTTGATGCAATCACAAACTCAGAGCAGTTCTGGATGTCTGATCTGGGTCAGCACAAGAATGGGTGCCTCTTCGGTCAGGTATTGATGGGGGAGGGAAACAGGGGCTCTACCCATCACTATTTGCTATCAATAGAATGTAGAAAAGGGGAAATTACTACCATTATTTATGTACCTGCTGATGACCTCATCAGTTTGTAAGGGATAGTTCCAATCCAATTGTCATACAGACAGTGTGGTTAAACTGAATGGGCCTCAAAATTAAGCCCCAAATCAGTAGTCTGGGAGAAAGACTCAAGGATAGAAGAGCAGGTTGGTGGGAATGGAAGGGCAATGAGGGGGTACAGGAGAGGAATTAGAATGCATAATATGTATGCATGAAATTGTAAAACAGCAAAACTAATCAACAAAAATACTAAAAACCCAAATATTATATCTATCATCTATGTAGTCTTGATAAGGAATCTAGTAAACTCCCCAAAACCTCAAAATAATTTTTAAAATTTAACTGTAAGAGAAATATGAACAATTTTCAATTAAAAATCGATGCATGCTTTTTATTTCCTTGGGCAATGTCTGAGATACAGACACAAACAGAAACATTGAAATTTATTAGGTTCTAGAAATAACCACCAGAAATTACAAATCACTTGCTAGTATTATTTTATTTTGCCCTGGTACATTGATTTGGCTTTTTCACTTCAATTGAGAAAAAGCTTTATTGAAAAATAAATCTTTAAAATAAAACACAAGATATTGCTAATGTTTTGTGAACAAACAGTACTTCTGTGATGTAGTTAGTATAAATAGCCGCATAATCTAAACAACAGCTCTTCAGACCCTGTACAGAAAGAAGAAAATAATCCTTTCCTTCTAAGCTTTTGATTGGAAAATATTTAAGCCTATTTTCAAAATAACTGTTTCTTTTAGCAGAACCAATGATTTAGATGCCGCATTAGTTACTCTTCTCATGACTATGACAGAAAAACCTAAGAGAAGCAACCTAAAGTGTGTGTGTGTGTGTGTGTGTGTGTGTGTGTGTGTGTGTGTGTGTGTCTTTGTGTTTCAGAAATATTTTGATAAGTTCTGGTGGGGAAGGAAAGGGGATAGGAATGTCTCTCTCTCTTTGGTTACAGGAGTAAGAAGCAGTGGCCCCTCACATGACAGAAGTCTAGGCAGGGAAAATCAGCTAAGCAGGGCTTGAGGGACTAGCCTTCAAAGGCCTGCTCCTAGTAACTTTCTTCTGTTACCCAGGTTCATTTCCCATAAGGTTCCTGACCCTTTGAAATGGTGCTACACGCTGGGGACCACATGCTGAAAACAGGACTCTAGGTGCATTTTAGATTTGAATCATATAAAAAGTACATCTTTCTTTTTCTGATAGTTTATTAACATAATGGGGAGATTAATGTTTTTAAAGAAATGAGTCCCTGGGGCTGGAGAGATGGCTCAGCAGTTAAGAGCATCTGCTGCTCTTCCAGAGGGCCTGAATTTAGTTCCCTCCACCAAAGTTGGAGGGGGATTGAACAACCTCTTTGACCTTCACAGGCACTGTGCTCACATGCACAAATAGATACATGCACACACACACACACACACACACACACACACACACACACACACACTCACACACACATGCATATACATAAATAAAATATTTTTAATTTTAAAAAATTAAAAAGAAACAAGACTAATATATGTTAGGATGAGTTTGTCACTCCAGGTTAGTATTATTTAAGTAACTTGCATCTCAGTCCAAAGTTAAATGCTCCTCTTCAGATTCCCTGACACTTCCAAGCATCTTGAAAGAGGGTTTTATGGGCAGCTGGCTACACTCTCTAGTTTTCAGTTCCAGGGTTAAGTATCAGAATGCCATAATTTATGGTCATGCCATTATGAAAGAAAACAAATAGGAATGCAATTTTGTGTTTAAGACCTTATGAGGATCATTATCAAGGGGGTTGTGGGAAGCAGGTAAGAGGCAGAAGACAAAAGTAAGGGTTGTGAAATACTATCCTCAATGCAACCATTGTGATCACTAACTCACACCTGTGGTTACCTGCACTAGGTGAACACAATACTGTTCCTATAGTCAATCATTCATGGAAGAAGAAAGGAATCATAGGGCCCTACCCTTTACTCTTTAACTATTGACTGCTGATAGATTCTAGGAGAGGGGTAATTACTATGCCAAACCCATGATCATTGTCAACTCTGGTTAAACTCAATGGGTGACAAAGCAAAATGAACAAGCATGTATGTGGTTTGTGTGGAAGAGGAGGGATAGAAAGTGAAGGTAGCAAGGTGGATGATTGGAGTGATCAGTATGTATTCTGTACATAAATGAATTTGCCCAGGAACAAAATTAATTAATATAATAAACCCCATGCATCCTGTATATAATTGCCAATAATTTTGTTTATTCACAATGTGAAAATACTGTGATCCAAAGGCCAGAAACTAAGGGGGTTGTTTATACTTCCCTTTGCCCAGTGCATATGATCACCAAAGCAGAGTGCCCCTATTTGGCATGGACAAGGAGCCACACAGAGAAAGCAATTTCAAAACTGGTTTGCTTGTGTCTGCCTGGATGTCTTAACCATCAATTTGCTTCAGACTTCTGGGTCAGTGAATCTATATCAAGCACACAGCTTAGGACCCAATGTTCTGATAACATTGGAGCAGAAAGTGTGGAGCCACCTAAAAAATGTAATATCTGAACCTTATAGAAAAAGATCATAGAACTGAAAACTAATGGTTCTAAAACAGAATAATGCACCTAAACAAGATTCATGAGATAAAAGTAAATATAACTCCCAGGAAGCAGAGTTAGAACATAATTTTGGAAGCAAACTATCACAGGAAGCTAATATATTTTAGATTTCATCTGCTTCGATTCCATATGCAAATTTAAACTAAGTCAAATATGATATAAACTAATTTTACAAATCAATGCACATATTTAATGCTGAAAGTATCAGATACATAGAAATTTCAAATTAACAATAAACACCAGAAAGCAAAGTGACCACCCATTAAATCAACAAAATCCATTGGTTTATAAAATGCATATGCAAAAATTTAAATTGAACTGATTTCTTCATTTAAAATATGGAAAATCAATAAATGCTCCTTTAGATGCATATTCATAAATTGAGAACTCTAGGTTCAATTAACTTATTAAGTCAGAGGGTTTTTTTAATCATTATATTGATGATAAAAATGAGACCATGGGGCTTGGCAAGACTGTACAGTATGTAAGGACACTTGCTGACAAGTTTGATGACTTGAGTTCTAGTCCCAGAACCATAGAGTGGAAGAGGAAATGAAAAGTTGTCCTCTAACCTCTACATGCATCCTGTCGTGCATAAACATACATGTGAAAGAACAGAAAAACAGAATGAGAAGAAATTATCAGCAGCATAAAACAAGGAAATGAGGTGACAAGCAAAATATTGATGCCTGACGTTCAGCTGGGATGGTTATTAATTGATCTAAGTAGTTGCATTATTACAACTTATGGACTGCTTTCAAATTTTCCAAACATACATTTAAAGAGAAACATTCAGTCGAAAGCAAAACAACAAAACTTGAGATAAAACCTGAGTGTTTCCAACTAAATACAAGGAAGTAAAAAAAAAGTGATAAAAAAGAGTCCTAAAATGCAATAACTTTTCTAAATACTAAAATACAGGCATCTGGAGAGGGCACAATGGATAATGGCACTGGCTGCTCTTAAAAGAGACCAGGGCTTACTTTGTCAGCACCCACATATTGGCTCCCAACTGCCTATCGCTCTAGCCCAAGGGGATCCAACCCCCTCTCTGGCCTCTGTAGTCATGTGCACTCATGCACACATACCCTCAGCAGACACATAACTAAAAGTAAAGTGAAATAATAATAATTCAAATTATTTTCTTTTTTGCCATTTTTTTAGCTCATTTATTTTCATCTAGGAAAACAATTCATTGTCTGTATTTCAGGATTTCCTTACCTAAATAGTAACAAAGACATGTAGTAGAGAAGCCTTTTTGTAGCACAAATCTTAACAGGTCTTATTAATAAAATCAAACCTGAAGCCAGGTATTGGGGTGAATGCTGGAAGATCAGAGAAGCAGAACAAGCCACAGCCACCTCACCTTGCCAATTCCTCAGCTGGTCCTGTTTCCTCAGACTGGAAGCCTCTGAGTCCTTATCCAGAATGAATCTCAGCTAAACTGCTGCTCAAAACCTAAAAGCTTAACTAGGCTCTAGTTCCTGGTCTCACGCCTTAAATACCTTTCTGCTTCCTGCCATCATTTCCGGGGATTAAAGGCTCTTGTTGCCATGCCTACCTGTTTCCAGTGTGGCTTTGAACTCACAGAGATCCAGACAGATCTCTGCCTCGGGAATGCTAGGATTAAAGGCTTGTGTGCCACCATTTTTTTTTTTTTGGCCTCTATATCTAGTGGCTGTTCTATTCTCTGACCCCAGATAAGTTTATTAGGGTGCACAATATTTTGGGGATCACAATATCACCACACCTTTTATGGGCTGATTGTTGGGAGTAAAATAAACTTCCATTTTGCAAAGCAGTTGATAAGTTTTCCTATATAAGATTCAGAATGAAGAGTCCATAGTGACCCTTGAAAGTCTTTATACCTACACAAAAACCTGCACTAGAACAGCTGAAGTTACTTGATTCATGGGGTGTCCCAAACTGGAAATGACCATGGCATCCTCTGGTAGATGACTGACATAGGGAAAGAAAGGAAAAATGAACCAGTGAAGTTCAGGGATATTTATGACCATGAAACATATGTATATATTAGAAGCCACACATAAAAACCAAGCCTTAATGTGAGCAATGGTATTTAGTTATGAACAACATATTAGTGCTGTTTCATCTGTTATGGCAAATATATCATACTGAAGTGAGACACTGCAGTTTGTGAAAAATTCTGTTATTATCTTCATTTTAGTTAATCTAAAACAACTATAAAATAACTTTATCTTAAAATAAGCTTGAAAGTCAAAAGGAAATGAAATTTGTAATTACCATTTTTCTGATAAATCCTAACTAATCTTCATTGATAGAAAAATCTGCAGCATTTTTATTTCATAATAAATGATTGGTATTCAACCTAAGACACACAATGTAGAAAAAGCAAAAAGAAGTCATATAATATGCTAATATATGCAAATTACATTAATATAGATGAAAACAAAAATTGGTAAGCTAAATGGGAAAAATTTCACAGTGAATTGAAGCACTTTATCTTAGAAAAATTGGATCAAAAGAATATGAGATTATTTAATCAAGTATAAAGGATAAAAATGATAGTACAGAACAAGAATGCTAATGTGATTTCAACACAAAAACAGAAATTAAAAAATTGAAATATATGTCATTATGTGTAAGAAAACATTAAATTTGAAAATCACTTATTTTAGATCCTTGCCAAAATTTTACAAAATACAAATCTCTGAAGCTATCATTAATGCTTTGTGACTTTTAGAAAAAAAGTGAAGTGATTTTGGAAGATCAAGTAAGAAGGACAGAAAATATGCTTAGGTGATTTTTTTTACCTAACAAATAGAAGGGAAAAATGAAAATTGTCTATATAGTGCACAATTTGATGTTTTGATTAATATATGTATTGTACAATGGCTACATCAAACTGCCTACAGTGTATCCACTACCACACATACCTACATTTTGGGGTAAGAGCCCAAGAACCTTCCCTTTCAATGTTCAAATTAGTAATGGAATACTATTGACTTCGTGATATTAGTCTTGTTTGACCACCACCCTCACATTCTTCTTACTACTCAGCCTAAGCTAACCACCATGCTACCCTAGACTTCCTTCTGTGAGCTCCTTGCTTTTAATTACTCTTGTCAATGAGGTCATGAAATTTTTATCTTGCTATGTCCGGCTCATTCCAAGCAATATATTATAATTTCTTGTTAATTTTTGTCATCACAAACAACAGGATTTTCTATTATCAGCTGAATACTATTGTATGCATTCCATATTTTCTATATGCTCCCTTCAGTTGACAGCCACTTGTATTTCTTTCTATTAATTAACTATGTCTATAAAAGATCAGTGAAGACCTAACTTCTTTTGTGTTGATACATGATCATGTGTTCATTGTATGGTAGTTCCACTTTTATATTTGTTTTTATTCCTAATTTTTATTTTATTTTATATGTGTTGAATATGTATATGTGTACGTGTGTGTATATACAGAGGCAAGAATGTGACATGGGAGTGTTCCTCAATGTTTCTTTATTTTTCCAGACTGCCTCTAACTGATTCCAAAGCTCTCTGAGTCAGCTAGGATGGCTGCCCAGTGAGCCCCAGAGATCCTTCTGCCTCTGTCTCTCCAATGTTATGGCTACACAGAAATTCAGATGACCACACCAGATTTTTCTCATGGATTCTTAGGAGTCAAACTCATGTCCTTGTGCCTGTGTAATGAACACTTTATCAACAGCCACTACCCTAGTCCCAGTAGTGCCATGTTTCATGCTTGGGGCATCCCTGTACAGTTTCCATAGTGGCTGAAACAATTCACATTCACAATTCACATTGCAACCCTCTACAAGTAGACACTGTGCTCACACACTTGACAAAATATGCACCTTTTGTCCTTTTGATAATGACCATCTTCACATGTATGGGATGATATTTCATCATGGCTTAAGTTTCTGCTGTCCTCATAACTAGTATGGTCCTTTCTGACCATCCTCAGGAGCTGCCGCGGTGCTTTATCTTGAGGCATCCTTTATGCCTCTTGCCTGCTTTCTACTGAGGCTGTTTCTGTCACCAGCATTGTCAGAGTTGCTTACACAGTCTGCATTCTAACCTCCTAACAGATGCATTGTTCAGAAATATTTTGTTCTAAATCTTGTGCCTTCCATCTGTTGATTGCTTCCTTATTGGTTCGATACAATATGGTTTATTTCTCCCAGCTTTTGTTGCTTGTGGTTTTAGGTCACATGCAGCCCCAAGTGAAGGAGTCTGTCCTCCACTTTTATTCTCACAGTTTTAGAGATCTGGGCCTTTTGCCCACTTATCTCCATAAAATAGTTCCATTTATACTTGTTGCATACCAATCCACCCCCAAATATAGCTACTTCAAGTAACTATTTCAATTCCAATACTAGAGTCACATGAGGAATCTGGGAAAGGGCAGAGTGGCAAGTCTTCACACTCACAGCCTTTTCTGGAGTTGAGGTCAGTGTTTACAGGGTTAAAATCCTCTGAACATTTTATGCAGGAAGTAGAGATGGTGTTAGCAGTCACCTGGGTGCTTAGCTGATGATTCCACCAGAGTCCCTGACATCTGAAATATGAAGCTCTCTGGGTAATTATACTTTCCACAGGGCAGCTGGATTGCTGCAGAGGTCACATGCTCAGCAACCAGTTGGAAGCTGCTGGTGTTTCCTGATCCAAGTTTGGATCAGAAATGCATCATCAATTCTACTTCATCTGCACCTCCAGAACTGATCACCAAGGCCAGCCCTGGCTCAGAGAGTGAACATAAATGGCTACCACAATAACAGCAGTGTTCTGAAACAACTGGAAGATTCTGGACCTCCACCTGAGAAGATACACTCAAAGCTGATGATGAGGCCTTACATATACATTCTCAAAGGGTCATTTGGACCCAGAGAATTTTTATCACATAGCTTCTCTCCTCCAAAACAGGGAAAATGCCCTGAGCTCTTTTTACACACACACACACACACACACACACACACACACACACACACACACACACTGTTAAGGAATAAAATGGGCTTTGCTAGCATTGGTCACAATACCAATGCAAAAGCAGATTTGAAAGGCAGGCCATCAGATTTATTAGAAATAACAACAGAAACCAACTACAGTCTTTGGACAAAAGAATTGTAACTTGCACAGGAATTTTATTTTGGCAATGATGTGGAATGCTTCTGAGAAATATACACAGCTAGCTTCCTGAGATTTGTTGAGAAATAAGGTAGCAGATACAATTCAGTGCATACATACACAAAAGCATAAGCTGTTTGTTCAATGAGGAGAAAAGGATGAAAGATACGTGTATCAATGGGAATTGGGACATAGATTCCAGTGGGGTCGAATTAAATTTGATGGTTCTTTCAAAAATATTACTAAGGAAAGTAAGTCATTGATGTTGATTACGATGACTTTAAAATGCTATGTGCAAATAAAATAGGAAAAGAAGTAAAATAAGTATTTATTTCTGAAGAGATAATAAAGAATATCAGAAGTTGCAGGATGGATTAGCAGGTAAAATGCTTGCAGCACAAATTGGTAATCCCGACCTCACAACTGTCAAGGCAGAAGAAGAGAACCAACTCCATAAGCATGCAGGCACAATGACTTGTATGTGAACACACACACACAAACACACACAAAGAAAAAAGCATACACTCATTAAAAAATGAGGAGGGACAGGAAAGACAGTTCAGTGGTTAAGAGCACATATTACTTTTACATAGTATCTGAGCTCATTTTCCAGTACACACTTCATAAAACTCACAAATACCTGTAACTTCAGGTCCAGGGTGTCTAATGTCTCTGGCCTCCAGGGACACCCACATGTGGCACACACTCACACAGACACATGCACTTGTACCCATGATTAAAATTCAATAAATATTTTAAATAATAATCAAATTTTAAAAAACAATAATAATAAATATTTAAAATATTCAAGCTTCCAATTTATCTATTGTAGCATGATAGTTGTATGTCACATAAGGCCTTGGAGACATCTGTGTTCATTCAGTCAATCCCTTAAGAGTAAACATTAAAATTTTCTTCAGTTTTGTTCCTTTAAATCACTAAAAATCATTGTCTTTAATGCACACATTGATAACGACTACTTTGGCATATATACCAAGAAATAAGGTACTTATAGAAAGGCCCTAGAAATTTCTTAGTTTTTGGTAGGTATTCCTTTATTTTTGATTTATAATTTTAGACTAACACAACACTGATTCCTATCCAGTGATTGATATTATCCAGGCTTTCATTGCTTTAAATTTCTGTAGATATAATGAACTAGGAATAGATATATTTAAAATACATACCTATACAAACATATAAACACACACAAATATATATGTAGGTATGTATGTATGTATAAGCAATTTTCACTTCTTAGAATGAGGTTGAATAATATGATTAGTCAAAAATGTTTACTGTTTTTACATTTATTACTGGATGCACTGTTTTATGTTCTAATAACATTTGAATGTTTAACAAACTCTCTGTAAGGCTTATGAGAGCTTGGCCAGAGGTCTATCCAGCCTCCTCCTCTGTGCTGCAAACTGGTTCACACATCTTTAAAGAATCATTTTATGATGTTAATATTGATTTTAACATGATAATTTTGACTCATCTATTATCTAAGCTTATGTTACAGAAGATTCCAATTAGAATATAATGCAAACTATGACTTTAATGCTCCAACACATTTCAGATTTATTGTGTATCATTTTATTTAATGTAACATCACTTTGGTGTGTAGGACAAAACAATATAATTTTCATTGTTTTGCTAAAAAGTTAAATTATATTGATTTGAGATTTACCTTTATTATTTTTCCAGCTCTGTGGATTTTTCTTCCCACACTCTTCTGATTCATTTAGTCAGTGGCTTTTTCTGTGCCCAGAGCAAAAATGTATTTCACACATTATACTGCCTAACAGGTTAAAGTTCATTGTTTCTCCTTGCCTCAAAAGATCTTGACTGTTTATACTCTCCTTTAAAAGCTTATTCATCTTTTGTGTTGATTGCTTCAGCTGTACTTTTGTGGAATTGTACTACAAATGCTACCAGGTTCAGTTTGTGAAGTGGTAATGGAAGTCACGTGGCACTACTTTTCTCTGTACACACATAGCATCTGCAGCATGTGTCCTCGCCATTGTCCAGGGATTTCAAAGAGTGCTTCTGCTCAGCTGCTCCTTCTGCTCACTCCATTTAGTTTGAGATTGGTAGTTTGGTTACCTTATGAGCAGAACCATGTCTCACTTCTAAAAGGGTTACAATGTCAGCATCCGGCTGCTGCTCAGGCCACAGCCCTCCGTGGTGGCTCTCTCCCTTTTCACAGATTCCACCTGGACGATCCCAAGATACCGTGTATGAGAAGATGGATATGGACTCCATAAAGTAGCATAGGGCATATTTTAAAGATAAATATTTACCTGATCTAAGTTTCAAAATAAATATCTTTGAGTAATCTATTTAAATTTCATTTTTTTAATTTATTTTTAAATGTGAAGGGGGGCTTGAGTGTGTCTGTGGGCAGTAGCACACCTGTGTGCATGCTTCGGTGGATGATATTTAGTGTCTGCTCCATTACTCTCCACCTTACTCCTTTGAGATGGGATCTCGTACTCAACCCAGATCTTGATTAGTTGCATGATACTCTTGTATCTGTCCCTTCTGTCTTACAGATATGAGGTTATAGGCATTCCAGGTCATGCCCAGCATTTTGTCTGGGTCCTGTGTGTTTGAAATCATGTCATTCCACACGTGAAGCAAGAACTCTTACTTGCGGACACATCTCCCTTACATGTCATTCTTTTTTAAGATTTATTTTATTTTTAATTATGTATACATATTCATATATGCACATTTGAGTGCCAGTGCTCATGGAGGCCAGAAAGGTCACTGGATCCCTTGGATCTAGAGTTACAGGGGATTGTAAGCTATCAAATGTGGCTGCTGGGAACCAAATTCTGGTCTTCTATAAGAGCAACAATTATCCTTAATCTCTGAACCACCTCCCCAAAACTAACTTCACTGCATTTGAGCACAAGGGATGCATACATACCTAGGATGCATACCGGATCAGAGAACAACCTGTGGTGATCCTCTCCTTTACCAAGCAGCCCTTGGGTTTGAACTCAAGTCCTCAAGCTTGATGATAGGCACATCCCCTGCTAAGCCATCTCAATGGCCATAAAGATTACCTCAGGAATTTTTTTTGACATTTAAAATTATTTGAGCAAATACATCCTCCTGGCGTTTTCTACCCTTATGATTTTCCAATGTATTGTATATTATTCACATAATCACATAATTATATATGATTGAACTATGAAAACCTGTGGAACATTACAAAGGTCACAATCATGCTCCAGGAAAAAAGAAAATTCTTCTATATTTTTCATGTGAAGAAATGAAAGGGAATGAAAGGCTTTGCCAAAGGTTATGGAGGTGGCACTAATGAGTAGAAAATTAAAACTCCTCCATCTTGTCTCCCTGGGCTACTTTCATCTACTAATAGTAGTGACACCCCTAATTTGGAAGGCTGGCATGCAGTCATTCACTATGATCAGGAGGAATGGCTATGGCATAAGACTCCTAAGTTCAGAACATACTGGCTAGATAATGTATCCCTCTGTATTCAGCTTTCCACACTTACCAAATGTTTCACACATTTGGGAACTGTGAGAATTAAATAAAAACATTACATAAATTGTGTTTCAAGTCGTACCTGGCTCACTAGAAGCCTTAAACAGATCTCTGAGATTATTAGATAGGTGGAAAGCCAGGAAACCTTGGCCCTGTTTCTTTTGGGCTGTGTTCTAAAAAGATAACGAGGGCTCTTTCTGACTTTCTGACAAAGGTGACTTTGCAAGTTTGTTCTTCTGCACTTTGTAGTGGAACTCAGTGTCTGTAGACCACTGACTGTCTCAGTCAAAAATTTAGACCTTATTGCAAATCTAAAGCTCACTAGCTTTCAAATGACACCAGACATAGGAAAATGGACAATGAAATAGCCTTTAAACATTTATTCATAAATTAATCCCATTGAAGAACTTTGAGAAATTATGAAATGGCTGTTAGGTAGAATAATGGGCCATGCAGTTTCTACATTATATGGAAAACTCCAATGAATCTTAATTGTAGATATTTTCTAAAAGATTAAAGTATTTTATACATGCTTAAGAAAACATGAAGATTTATATTATATATTAATTAATATATAATATATTAATAATTAATTAATGTTGCATATATTAATTGATATATATTCCTAAATGTCCATATTCTTTTTTGTTTGTTTGTTTGTTTGTTTGTTTTGGTTTTTTTTGTTTTTCGAGACAGGGTTTCTCTGTGTAGCTTTGTGCCTTTCCTGGAGCTCACTTGGTAGCCCAGGCTGGCCTCGAACTCACAGAGATCCGCCTGGCTCTGCCTCCCGAGTGCTGGGATTAAAGGCGTGCGCCACCACCGCCTGGCTCCATATTCTTAATAACAGCATAATAATTTATATCCAATTTTAAAATTAATAGTTGCTTAATTTAGAAAATTTGCACATCTGTGGAAATTATCTAACAAATAATGGGGCAGAGGAGAGGGCTCAGTAGGCAAAGTGCTTGTGTGAAAGCATGAAGAGCTAAATTCAGATCTGCAGCATCAATATTAAAAGTTACATGTGTCTGAAATACCAGTCCTGGTGTGGCAGAGAAAGGAGCCTTACAGCTTTCTGGCCACATAGTCTTGCCAAATTGATGAAATCCAGATCCAGCGAGAGATCCTGGTCAAATAATAAGATGGAGAGAGATTGATGAAGGTACTTGATATTGATTTCTGGCCTACACACACACACACACACACACACACACACACACACACACACACACACACACAAATAATTTTACCCATAGCTTCAAATCCACTGTTAAATATTTTATGTTGCTTTTTTCTCTGGAGGCATACATAATATACACCTATCCATGGCACTTGGAAATACATGCTTACACACACATATAGCTGCATAAATTGGACATTACATGAATTACATATGATTTTCTGTTTTTTTGTCATTGTTTTGTTCAACTATAAGCACGGAGATACTGACTTAAATGGCAAATACACAGCAAGAGGCCCATTATTGTGAAACTACATTCTAGTAGACCCCTAAAAATATTACTCTAGTATTTTAACAAGTTCATTTTGTGGTTTTAGAATTATCCTTTTACTCTCATGTGTATGAAATCACTACCCCAGTCTTCACACAGATACATTCATTTTCAAAGATTTATTTTGAGGTTTTATTTGTGTGTGTGTGTGTAATTGTGTGAAAGTGTATGCACACATGTGTGTTTGCATTGCCCATATAGGCCAGAAGAAGGTGCTAAATGCCCTAAAGAAGGAGTTACTGAAAGCTGTAAGGAAGCCCCCATAGGCACTGGGAAGTCAGCGAGTCATTTGTAAAAACAACACCCACTTTTAGCTGCTGAACCATCTATACAGCCCCTTAGAGCAATATCTTCAACTACTGCCATAATTTAGATTCGTCTTTATACAAACATAAAGTCATGTGTGTCTCCAGCACAATCCAAGTATGAACACAATTAACATTTTATAGCTAAGACTATTTAACTAAAACTGTGTTTTTATCCAATATATTTAAGTGTGTTATTCTTTTATTGAAGTAGCAAAAAGATGGAAACAATTCTACTGGAAGCATGGTGAATCATTTACACTTGAAGTGTATTGCAGAGTTTTCTGTTATTACACAATTAGCTGAACTTAACAGATGATTTAATTACTGAAATATTTGCAAATATATGCACAGTTTTGCAGTTTTCTGTATCTCTAATAGGTCTTTGCACATCAGTTGAGGTTATTTAGGTTGACACAAAGTCCAGATGTTTGATTATTTCATCCCAAGTCAATGTATTGCTATAGTCGTATAGTCTATCTTTATCTAGATCCTATCTTTATCTAGATCCAATATCAAATGAAAGACTTTTAGTGTATATTCCATAGCAGTAGTTTTGGAGAAGAATCAATTATAGCAGCATATTTCTTTATTTTTTAAAGATTATTTTATGTCTATGTATGCAAGTGTCCAACATGCATGCAGTACTTGTGAAAGCCAGAAGAGGGCAGGAGACCCACAGGAACTGAAGTTGCAGACAGTTGTAAGCAGTCATGTGAGTTCTGGAATCAAACCTGGGTCCTTTGTAAGAGCAGCCAGTGCTCATAACAACTGAGCCACCTCTCCAAACCCTACAGACTCATATTTTCTTGTTTATCCATGAAATTATGCATAGTAAACTCACATATAAGGAGCTCCTGTTCTCAGCACCCTTCTGTCTCATTTCAATTCTAGAGTCTCACCTTTATTCTCTTATGGACATGACAATTTCAAAGGCAAACATCTTGCCTTGTTTCCCTGAGCTTCAGCACCATACCCTAAGTCTAAATGATGTTTTTCTACGATGTCTCCTCTGCTTACCCTTTCTTATTGCCACCACCAACTGACTTAATTATCCCACTTGTGAAGATTTCAAGTGGTTAATGATTCTCCTTGGCAGTTCAACTTTGCTGACTGTCCCAAGTAAAACTCATACTCAAGCAAAAACACACACAATAATAATAATAATAGTAAATAATAACAATAGTAAATTAGTTAATTAAAAATCTAATAGGAACAATTTTTTATGTATTTTCTTTTGTTGTCAATGTGACACAGTAGGTAACATTGGTTCCAGTTTGGGTGGAAAGAAGCTCAGAGTATTTGTGGAGAACAAACCTTGGGTTGCTGGTAGCTGAGAACATGAGTCAAAAACAAGTTTAGAACACAGGGCCTTGTAACCGATGGTTTGAGTTTCTCCTGAGCTGTCATAGTGTCTAGAAAACTGAATAGCTGTGTGAGAGAGATCTGGGATGGTAGGGGAGGCTATAAAAAGACTGAGTGTGAAAACTTGTATGGAAGTTGCCCCTGGGCTTGAAAGTACTATGAATGGATGACCCATAGTGCCACTTGACAAGCTCAAATGGACAGGTTCACAAGTGGGTTGTCTTGTCCCTGTCTCAGGAGCATCAGCCAATGTTCTCAGAAACTTTTCTCTAGAGAACCCAATCCCTTTGAGGCTGAACCCCAGGTAGTGGCGTTAACCTAGAAACAGGGAGATTGGCTTCATGTTGTTTGAAAGCTCATCACAAGCATTTGATAATTTCAAATCAGAATTTCAAAACTTTTGAAAGCTAACATGTAGAATCAAAGGGTATAGTGACATTCTCTGAAGTTTAGGTACCTTCAAAGATTCATCTTTTAGATGAAACAATTGAAAAGAAATTCTTATGACAAGGAATCTAGTCTATAGATTTGCAGAGAGGAAATAGTCTCCTGAGATTATCACTGTGTTAATTAATTACGTACTTTGAACAGCCTTTAGTTTTTAAGGTAAAGGGACAGGATTGCAATAGTCAGAAATGAGACATAAAAGTGTATTTGAAAAGGCTAGCTTTACCGTATAGGAACATCCTAAAATTATTAACAACTGAAACATAAGACAAGTCGTGTTTTACATCAAGGTTTCTTTTATTTGGCCCCAGTAATATTTTCATTATTCTTTTGTAGCTGACATCTAATGGATATCCAAGAACAATACAAAATTTGAAGGAATAAAAGAATCCTTTGTTAAAACCCCATTAATCTGGTTTTCTCTCCACACTTGTAGACATAAACTTCTGTATCTTTGGAGGAACACTTCACTTCTTCCATAAATCTGATATAATTGTATCGTATTCTACCTATTTCACCAGCCCCACACTGACCACTCCATGCCTGAACTACAGTGCTTTAGACAGCTTATACTAGTCTAACTCAACTCCTCATGACCCCAATTACTACTATAAAATACTTCCTGTTATTACACTAATACTTTCAACCCTAAAATTTGAGTGTGCATCTACTTATGAAACCTTGGTCTGTGTTGTAGAATATTATTTGAAGATGTGTTACATTTGTTTATGTTGTGGAACATTGGCTTAATGATGCAAAGATGTGTTGCATTCTTTTATGTTACATTTGATTCATTTTGTGAAGCTGTGTTACTTTGCCTATCTAAAACCCTTGATTGGTCTAATAAAGAGCCAGCCAATAGGAAAGCAGGAGAAAGGATGGGCGGGGCTGGCAGACAGAGAGAATAATTAAGAGGAGAAATCTGAGAGAAGAAGATCAAGAAGTGAGAAAAGAACAGGCCAGCCACCCAGGCACACACATCCAAAAACAGAATAAGAAGGGAAAAATGATATACAGAAATAGAGAAAGGTAAAAATCTCAGAGGCGAAAGGTAGATAGGATAATTTAAGTTAAGAAAACCTGGCTAGAAATTAGACAAGTTAAGGCTGGGCATTTATAAGTAAGAATAAGACTCTGTGTGTTATTTATTTGGTAGCTGGGTGGCAGGTCCCACAAAAGAGCAAAGAACCAAAAAAGTAAAAAAAAAAAAAAAAAAAAAAACCAACAACACGGCTGTCCAATTCTGTTACTTTTAAGGTGTAGGTAATAGCACTGACTTCAGAGTCAACAAAGAAAACTAACATGTAAAGTGATTTGAAATGGCAGAGTAATGTTAAGTATCCAGACATTTTAGTTATTTACTAAATCATAGACAGATCTATACTCCCAAACAAGAAGCATTCTTCTTCTTCCTTCTCATTTTTCTAGCCAACACTGGTATGCTTGGAGAACCATCACAGGAAGGAATAGAATCCACTCTAGGGAAACTGTCTCCACATATGCTAATGTGGTCCAGCTAATGAGTTGCCAGGGTGAAACATGCTCATTTTCCAGATTATGTAACCAGAGCCCATAGCAGAATCTACAGAAGAAATGTGAGTCAATAAAATGTGAGACAATATGGTTCCTCACTTATCCCATGTACATTCGTGTGCGTGTGCATGTGAGTGTGCGTGTCTTGTATGCCCAGGCACATATGTAGAAGCAGAGGAAGATGTCAGGTGCCTTGTAATATCTCTCTTATTATCTTAAGACAAAGTATTTCAGTCTTTCACTTAAACAAAGACAAAATGGTAGATTGATGTATTTCTTTATTCTCACAGAATGAATAAATTCCACTTGACAAGTATTTAAAATTCATATTTTTGCACACATGGAACTCCAGACACAGGTGCCAAGAACAAATGCTACTTCATGTCTATGTGCGCTCAGGACCCGACTACGCAGAACTTCTGCTCTGGGGAGCGTGAAGGTGACATGGTCACAAGAATCAAGGTCAGCAGAAAAGATTTTCCTGGGAGGAAAAAGCAGGGAGGAAAAAGAAAAGACTCACCTCCCGTAAAGGGTACAATGAAAATGCATGCCCTAAGGAAGCCTAATACATTCAGCTTACTTTAAAAATATCTGAAGAAGTCTCTAAATTGCAAGGATTAATTAGAACATGAGGTGTAAAATAGTAGTAGAGATCACAATTATTGCTCTAGCTATTCCTTTCTTAGTACTTTGGTAATAATAGGAGATGCTGTAACATTTTATCTCCAGATCTCCTGACACTTTAATAAATATATAGTTTATAGAAAGTATAACCTTATTGAAATGTCCCTTATATTCAATTGAAAGTAAAGTTAAAAACCTCCATCTAGCACCTTCTAAGACATCAAAATCACTTATGAAGTTCTATCCCGATTCTGAAGTGCATTTTCGGTGTTAGTGTTGAGGTCTGATGTCACTCATATCATATTGCTTAGAACTCTTACGGTTTTCCTGAGACAGTCGTGCACTTGATATTCTATTCTGTGGGAGATCTCAAAAGGTGGACCCTTCGAGAATGTGATGGTTTGTCATCTTGGGTTTGTCTCATCAGGCATATTCAAGGGATGGGGGCAAGACCAGAGCAGAAGAAAGTCAGACAAATGAACCCACTCCTCAATATAAACCATTTATCTAAAAGCAGTCATTCAGTTTGTATATGAGCTAATAACTGGGCTTTTAATAGCTGATGTATCTTCAAATTAACAGTATGATTATGGTGGCTGGTTGATGTTTGTTTATTTTTTGTGCACTAACTTAAAAAAATAGGATAAGAATCTTTGTTTTTCAAACATTTTGTAAAACTGAACTTTTTGTAATTTCAGAGGTTTTCTGTTTCCTTCTCATTATTTTTGGATGAAGTATCTTTTGAGCCTCACTAAAAGTACTGCTTATATTCTGGATAATAACATATTTGACACTGTCCAGCTTGTACAAGGATTCTTCCTGTCAATGTACACATAGAAAGTGATCATATTTATCTGCCATACTGGGGTAAATTCAAAGGATTTGAGGAACAGCTTACATGAGCTTTAGTGAAAAATCACTACATATATTTTCTTTATTATTATAAAATTCTAAGAGAAGTGTCAAGTAAAAGGAAAAATAATACTGAATTTGTATCAGACTTCCAAATAAAATGTTAAAAAATGTTAATAAAAAAATTAAAAAAAATAAAATTTATATTTTTGTTATAGACATTGTTTTAGTTTTCCATGTATTAATGGATTTGTAGGTTTCCTTACATCATAAATCAGTATTTTGATAATGTATTAGGGTAATGAATCTGTACTACTCACTTTTTCCTAGTTAAGGAGGCTAACAGTTACAGAAGACAGTCTCACAGTAGAGGAAGCTTGTCTGTTGTGGTGGATTTTACTCTTTTACTCTTTTGGGAGGCCACCACTCAGATCCCAAATAAATACACATGGAGGCTTATTCTTTCTTATGAATACCTGGCCTTAGTTTGGCTTGTTTCTAGCCAGCTTTTCTTAAATTGTCCTGTCTACCTTTTGTCTCTGGGCTTTCATCTTTCTCTATTCTATATGCCTCCTTTCCTTCCTTCCTTCCTTCCTTCCTTCCTTCCTTCTTTCTTTCTTTCTTTCTTTTTCTTTCTGCATTGCTGGTTGTGCAGCTGGTTGGCTGGCCCCTGATGTATTCGTCTCCTTTTCCTTCTCCCCAATCTTTTCTTCCCAGATTTCTTCTCCTGTTTATTCTGTCTGCCTATTGATTTTCCTGTCTTGCTGTATCTGTTCAGCTCTTAATTAGACCAATCAGGTGTTTTAGACAGGCAAAGTAGCATAGCTACACAGAGTTAAACAAATACAACATAAAAGAAAATATCACATCTTAGCATCATAAAACAAATGTTCCACAGCATAAACAAATGGAACACATCTTCAAATAATACTCTACAGCACTTGGCAACAGAAGCAGGAGGCTGGTTGGTTACAATGTATTGGCCATTGGGAAGCAGAGAATGAACAGGAAATGGGGCCAGACTATAAAGACTTAAGGCATTTTCTCATGCAAAGCTCCACCTCTTAATGATTTCAAGACCTTCCCAAACAGTGACCCCAGATTAGAGACCAAGTGTTCAAACTTTAGGGACATTAAACTCCAGAACTGTCCATCCATAGCATCTAACTTCACTTCTGAAAGTTGAAGGACTTTATTCACAGGTTCTTGTCCACTATTCTTTGACAACTCAGGAAAAGGAGATTATATGTAATTATTTATAGTGCTTCCCCCTTCCTTCTACCATTGGTTAATAGAATACATATCCAACCATTGCAAATCTTTCTAATGCATTAATGGCTAAATGGCTTGTTCATTAGAAAGTATTACAGTAATAAAAGATTAATCCTGCTTAATATAGGTTCTTGAACAGATGAAAACTGTTGTCTTACAGATTAGACCCAAGCAAATAAATATCCTCTATGTATATATAGACTGTGCTTCCTGAGGGTTTTTAATCAACTATGAACTCTATCTACTATGCATCTATGCACTGCATCTTTATCCACATTCCTATCAGTCAGGGTCATTTCTATTACTGTTAGTATAAGAACACTGCAAATTTTTTACACTGATTAAATCCCCTGATATCTCATTTCCCATAGATGATCACCACAGTTCTGATTGTGTTCCAAAGTACCAGGTTCTGTAAAGCTGATTTTCATAAGAATAAGGTCAAGACTCGCTGATTCTTCTTGTCTTTGTTAGACTTTTCAAAAAAAAATTGGGGGGGGGGTGAAGGGATCCAGAAAAAGAAAATAATCACCTTAGCTTGAGCATATGCAGAGAGGACACAGGTCTTTGAGAGGTGTTATTTGGTTAGCTCCGTGTGTGTCTTGTGTTTAAGACATCTTCTGTCAGTCTGCCCTTTGGATAGACACCTGCTACCCATCCTGGAGTGAAGATGCAGTCATATGTGCTCTTTCTCCATCATCTCAGCCAAGTGAATACTAGGCCACCAGTTGAGAAGCAAACTCAAACTTTCTTCACAGGTACCTGCTACTAAAAGGCTAACTGGAGGTTTTCAGGTCTTTGTACCTAACAGCAAAAAGTTGGGTTTAAGTTTAAAGACAAGTTAGAAGCAATATGTCTTCCAAAAAGTATTGGAACTGAAGCCGAATGATGGAGACACAAGACAGCTGGAAGAAAGTATTACCAATAGTTTCCAAAGTCTCCATCTGTATGCAGAAACTTAATGACTCATTTGCCTACTTTCTACTCTTGGACCTTAGCAGCTGTAGTGGCCTTTGAAATGTGACTCCTGTGCAGACAACTTGGAGGCTGCTCAGCTCTCCCATTCCTCTGGCACTCAGAGTCTATGGGCTATCTCCCCTATAACACAGCATAAATAGGTCTGGAATAAAAATTTCTTGCCTCAAGTTCTTTAATGATTCTCGCAACTTTATCTTGCTGCTCAGATACTTGGCTTGGTTCTGTTTCTTCTTACACCTTGTTCAATTTCTTTCTGTTCCTGCTCTCCAGTACATGCCTGGATTTCAGAGATTTCAGTTATGAAATACTTGCTCATGTCCTTGTTCCTAAACAGCCAATCCAGCTGCTTCAGCTTGATTCCTTCATCATTGATTCCTTCTGGCTGGACACACAAATATCATATGACTTCCTGACTTTGGGTGACTGATACATGGTATCTGTCTAGTTGGCCTCATGGCCTCTCAACTCATTTCTAGGAAGGCTTTCCTCTAGTAAGTGAAGGTTAGTGATTGTAATCCTAGTGATACAACAATGCAAAGCAGATTACCTCCATAATTATAAATGGGTGGATACTCACTAAGTAATTACTCCTGGTTAGAAATGTGTTTCTTGTTTTCCTAGGGAATGCCTTGTTTGGTTTCCATAGTAATAATGCTAGAATTTTTAATGTTTTAAGATAAAAATCAAGATAATGGTTTCATGAGTATTTTATTGGATATTCATTCCCAGAGTGAATTTCAGAAACTTCTCTTTTCAAACTGAATTATTTTTTCTCATATACATCTGCATTATGTTTATGTTTCAATACAAAAGAGAGTTAATGACATGTTATGAATAGTCAGTGATTTACTAAATAGCATTTGGAAGCCCATGCATTGAACATTGCATTACAAGCTGGGAAACATATATGACCATGTTTTTCTGTCTTCTTTGAACTTAAAGCATACTAGAGACGTGCATTATTGAACACACAAATACTTTACCTTTTAGAATAGTTAATAAATCATATATTCACCCTCATTGGAATACAAGCACACACACACACACACACACACACACACACACACACACACACACACACCACATGCTAGGAACATGCTGTGCCACTGTTTTACATCTTCTCAAATCCTATATCATATACGTTCCTACTCTTCTTCTCTACCACCTACAGCATCTTGCTTTCAGATCATAAGCTCACTATACAGTCTTGCATTACTTAGTCTGTTATCAGCAAGAAACAGTTTCTTTTCTTACTAAGGAGTAGCTCAAATGGTTCACATTTTCCTATTGTAATAATGGAACTATCTTCTCAATAAAACCAATAAAAAACTACAACCATTTTGGCCAACAATGGACAATACAAAATAAAGTAACTGCTACTTAAAACTTTGAAAAGATGTTTGCATTTTATGTAAATTCCAGACACTAGCATGAAAATAAACTATGAGAAAAAATCTAATCTCTGGAAACAAATTTAGTCCAATTTTGGCAGTATGTAACTTTTAGTCCAATTATACAATCAAGTTATGCATTTTATGTGGGACCATAGAAAAATTGTGTGTGTGTGTGTATGTGTGTGTGTGTGTGTGTGTGTGTGTGTGTGTGTGTGTGTGTGTGTTTAGAAGAAACATATGTGTAGTGGTAGCCATTCCAGCTTTGATCTGGAAGTTCCAATCCCCATTGAGGCTTCTGTAACTGTCAAGCCGACAAGGCATGGCCAAGAGAGGACCCTGAAGACCTGAGATCCGGATGTGCCGGCTCTCTTGGTTCCTGAACCCTGGACACTGGAGATAGACCAAGCAGAGTTCTCCAGAGAACACCGCCAGACTGTGCCATGCCTTTCCCAAACTCTGTAAACTATCCATTCACTTGTAAGTTACCCACAAAATAAACCTCCCTTTTAACTATGTGGAGTGGCCTTAATAATTTCACCAATACATATGGGTGTTTGTAGAAAGAGAAGATTAGAAGTAATTTGGAAAAGAC
The DNA here is from genome assembly GCF_004664715.2 of Peromyscus leucopus. Taxonomy (NCBI): domain Eukaryota; kingdom Metazoa; phylum Chordata; class Mammalia; order Rodentia; family Cricetidae; genus Peromyscus; species Peromyscus leucopus. The sequence goes on from NC_051065.1 coordinate 97,044,127, forward strand.
ACATCCATAGTCTTCTGCAGTTTGAAAAGAGTTTAGTCCTGGAACCTGATGCAAAATAAGAATGAAAGAACTAAGGAATTCAAGGATAAGAGGAAAGAGGAGGATCCACCGAGTAAAGAAACTGATTCTTTAGGTTCAGAAGATAAAGAACTCTTATTTCCCTTTTAGAGTGATCTCTCCCCAACACTAAATAAAAAGTATTTTCCCTCCATAATCTATGAGGTCATAATAATAAGATTGACAGGAGACCAAGAACCATTACTCTGCCATTTGACTTAGATTTTTTCTCCCTTAATTGGTTCATCCCTTCTGGAAGCAACAGGAAAATTATGTTCTTTTCTTATCCCTTTAGCATTTGAAATTAGAATCAAATTACCTTAAGATACAACATTTTAAGGAGTATTTAAGGTTATAGGCAAACCAGTAATATACATACACAGTTATGATTAAGGAAGTAAGTTAAGTCATGTGTGATGTTCAATATGTCATAATCTTAATGTAGCAAATATTTGCCTGTGAGCAGAAAAAGATGCTGCATATTTAGAATATTAACGCTTTGCATTTCACTCTCTGACAACTGTTCTTGCAAATTTTGAAAATAGCAATTCACAGGGATGCAGTTTAATGTGGCTGCTTTACTTCATTTAAGCAAAATATTTCCTAGATTCCTGTGGTTTTCATAACATGCTGGGTGTTTAGTAGTGGGTCACTGAGAGACATGGCAGTGATGACTTATGCTTCTCCTGGTTTCATTGGAATGGTCCATTCCTCTTTATGTCATCTCCATGCAGGAACGTAACATGTGTTCAGGAGTTTCCAGCAAGCTTTCTGAAGACATCAAATTAGATTTTCCCACTAAAAATGAAATAAAAAAGGATTACATCCACACACTACCACCACACATACATGTATATACACCTGTGCATGCAGTTTATGCATGTGTGGGTGTAGGCATGGACACCCATGTATGACATCTAAAGGCCAGAAATGGATTTTGGGAAATTAATTCTATTGCTATCCACTTTATTTATTTTTAACATCTCTTACTGAACCTAGAGCTCTCACTTTCAGATTAATGAGCCAGCCAGGAGATCCCTGGGACCTACCTGTCACCTGGTTGCTTCCCCAGTACTGGGGCTGTAGCTGCATTACACCCAGACTCTAGGTCTGAGCACAGGTCCTCATGCTTAGACAGCATACACTTGACCTACTGAGCTGTCTCCTCACACCACAATCAGAAGTGCTTAGCTAGTTTACAAAATACTGACTCAGAAATGTCAAGAGGAAACAAAGTGGCCTATTATTCATGTTCAGAAAAGATCCACAAGGAAAATTAGAAATGAAGGAAACATTAAATGCCATTTCTCATTCACAATTCAAAAATCAATTTGAACAATTACCAGAAAACCATGGAAATAAAAATTTATTGATGTAAATGCTTAATTTGCATGCTTCCAAGTTCATTGTATGTGACACATTTATATGTGGCATTTTTTATGTAATCTGATTATCTCTATTTTATTGCAGGAATCAAAGCTTTTGTACTTCTCTGCTATAATGTGATATGGAAAGGAAACTTTTTAATATTACTTTTTGGAGGGAGATTTCATGCCAGGGCCCTGGATAGAGGTCAGAAGACAACTTAGCGAAATCAAGTATTTCAGAGTTCTTACATATTTCACATGGCTGTGTATTACAGTGCCTGTAAAAGCATGCTGTTTTCCTCTATGTAGTTCCTTGTTGAATGCTACAGCTCAGAAAGACTTTGTGAAGTGACCGATGATGGAAAAACTTAAGGAACTACACTGAGGAGAAGAAACTGTGTCCAATATACATCTTTTTGACTATTTTCCTGCTTCGTGGACTTTATTCTTTTGATTTCCTCAGTTTTTGGTGAGTGTCCTCAATAACTGACAAACTGTCATTTTGGAGACATCCTTGGCAGATTTTTGTATATGTATTACAGATGACAAATAACAACTAAGGATAATCACAGCTCTTTCCCTTTTAAAGGCTTGATATCCATAAACATGCTTTCAGTCATTCACGAACTTGTGTATGACACATTTGTTTCCCTAAGTGTGCTATAAAAACCTTTTCAAGAAGGAATTACAGCTTATTCTTGCCTTTCTCTAATGCATGGAGCGGAGTCTGGCAAATGAATGAGTGATACTTAATAACCATAGAATGGAAGGATAAGCCTGTGCTCTCATTTACTGTGGAAATTGCAGAGCCCAAAGTGTTAACACAGTTACCACACCATGCTGGTTGCAAAGCTCTCTGTAAAAGGCATATTGCATTTTCTCTTCAATTCAACAGACAGACAGAGCAATTAGCCAGTGATAAAAGCAGCCTAATCTCAGCAGTTATTTGATGATGACCTTGTTTGTTCTGGTGTGGACTCCTGGTTCACATTTTATTACCAAACCCCACAGCTGTGGCATGATAACACATAGAGCACAATTTAGAGTTCAAGATTGTTTATCAACTTTATGAAGAAATACACCACTGTGAATATGAAAGCCTGGACGTGGATAATCCATAGACAGTGAGAACATTCACAATTAAAAATAATTGGAACAATGAAACCACACTCAAAGAGGCAACAAACTGTGGGGTGTTTCGTTTGATGTGACAAATTAGTCATTTGAGGATATGAAAGTGAGAAGAAATGATAAAGAGCTTCTTTTTTCTAAAAAAAAATCTTGTTTATCAAGAAAAGTATCACAGCTGAGTTTTCTAAATCAAGTGAAGCTACCTCATGGTGGTAGTGAGTAGAAAATGGATAGAAGTGGAGAGTCCAGGTCTCTGTGGTGGCATACCTGCTACCCTGACACATACTGGCTTTTGAGATGGTGTGATGTAACCCAAAGTCAAGACCAGTTAATCAAGACATCTCTAGTGAGCATCTTTCTATCACTTGTTCTTGATAAGCACTGACTAGTGAACATGTGAGGATTAGACTCTCTCACTCCAAACCACTGAACATGAAGCACATGTTCTTTATGAAACATCCTGCTCTAATACAAACCTAACTTCTCTTTATTATGAATCCTTTGTCCTCAGACAGTTTGACTTCTGCTTTCATGACATACACAAGTGTGTGTGTGTGTGTGTGTATGTGTGTAATTTCACATATCTGTATAAAATTTAAGAACCACAAATAAGAGAAAACATACCATATTTGTCTTTCTAAGAGTGAATTAATTCACATGATGTAATTATCCCAAGTAGTATCCATTTTCCTGAAATGGCCAAAATTTAGTCTTTTATTTTTTAAAAATGAATTTTTTTCTTTGTGTACACATATCCCTTATGTATACCTCTGTTGCTGGACACCTAGGCTGGTTCCATAACTTAGCTGTTGTGAAGAGTAGGAGGAAACATTGATGTTTAAGAACCTCTATGATGGCTTGGAATCTTTTGGCTAGATATACTAGGAATGGCACAACTCATTCTACATAGAGTTTCTGCTTTCTTTAGATGAGGAAGCATGTATTTTCCAGGAGTTACCTAAAAGACTCTGACATGTCTAGTCACATACACAAAATGATGGGAGGCAATTATCAAACAATATCTAAATGTAGCCCATTTATCTATTGATATATCTGTATGTCTAACTATGTACCATCTATCTCTTCTTCCATAATTATCTATTGTGGAAGCACTCTCAAAATCCACATTTTGGTTTCTAATTCTCTTCAAGAGAAATCCTATACATTCAGAAAGCAATAAATACCTGTTATTCCCCCCTAATTTTCAAATGCTGTTATTTTCACCATTTCTTCTCTTAGTTACATAATAGAATTGTTGTTTTACATATTATTAATCCATAGATATATAGTATGAGCTACATGATTGTCTCAATCACTGTGTGCTACTGGAACTTTATTTTTCTGTATACTCATTATATTCTGTCCTTAATTCTTTTCAAGTATGGTACCAATCAGTAACTGGATCCCATTAAATCACATATAGAATATTGTCTGGATATATCAGATTAAGAATCTCATAGGAGGAGGGAAATCACTCCTAGACCTGAAGCTTTTCTAAACTTTGAAATTTATCAAATATATTTTTCAGAAAAGACCAAGTCTTACAGCAGCCAGAGTAGAACATAGTAGAAGGCAGACACATCATCACAACATGGACTTGTGGTTATATTTTTGTTGGCTATTTGTAACAAAGTTAAAGGAAAATAATGAGTATGCCTTTAGTAAATATTTCACATTCCAAAATATAAATTTTGAATCATAAATACAAAATAAGATACCGAATTCTCCACAGGTGCTTAACCTGAGATTTCTACCAGGGTCCACAACAGAAGCCACAAGTGGCTAGGATTTGTCTGAGGGATATTCAATGAATTTAACCACACTGAGTTCTTCAGTCCATTCATTTTATTCTTATAAATCAATTCTATCTACACAGCTTCTTTTCTGTTCTCATACTTAGATCCTCTCAGTCCCTTTTTCTCTCAGTCCCTTCTGCTCTTCTCTCATATCTATCTAGTTCTTTCAATCTTTGTCCTCATCTTTGGTTCTTCTAAATCAATTCCGGTAAGTGCTGTAGGGGAACCAGTATATATAACAAGCAGTAATTCTTTGGCAAAGCAATGTGAGGCTTGGAGTTTTCAGGGTCACAGGAAAAGGTGATAAGGGTCCACACATAAAGTAGTAATTATCTACTTCCAATTACAACCCAAAAGGGGGAGTGAGTGAATTTGTACAAGTAACAAAGCTTGACATCTATTATCCATATGGCCTTGTCAGAAATCTCCTTTGGTCCATAGGAAATAACTACCATAACTCAGGAACTAGCAAGTGGCTAAAACATCATCCCAGAAATGTGAGCAGTGAATCTTTTAAATTAGAGTCTTGTGTAAATAACCTGAGATGAAGGTGAAGAGTTGAGGATTTAATTGTTAGTGGTTATTTTCTCTTTTCTGTAAGTGGGTTGAGCTAATGTTTATCTATCTGCATTTGTCCTTGGATAATAAGGTATCTTAGCTGAAACACTTTTGCCAGATATATGTTAATGAAAAATAAACATAGCTGGGGAAAGTTATCCAATTACCCCAAATGTATAGGGAAAATTGTGCCAAAGATTGAGATGCAATCATGAGATTACATGTACACATAATATGGAAATGCATGGTAAATGGGAAGAACCACAGCTGTTATTACGCAAGAAGTTTACAACAAGAAACAGCCAATTCATTCAAAAGGCAATAATTTCATAACACCTTGCATGATGGTTTTCTCTAACAGAACCCTTAGTTCTGGTAGGTTGACCTGTTGAACTCTAGTTGTCACTGCTGTATACTCCCATTGATTTTTGCTACTAGCAGCTCCTAATAAAAAGAGATATTGAATTAAATTAAATACTAACTTTAAGAAAATACTGTCTGATTTGATTATATAACATAGGGTGGGAAATAGAAGTGGCCACAGGATTGAAAGGCATTAAAACAGCAAGCCAAAGGGCAATTAGGAGCAAGGACAGACAGAAAGTCCTCATCATCTCCTGTGTAGACCAGAACTTGAGGTGGAGGAATTGATTGTGAATGTTTGATTTACATTATCATTAAACTCATATTATCAGACAATGGCTGCAAACTTTTCTTAGGGTTAGAGCATGTATATGTTTGAATATATGATGTTACCTCACTTTCAATTCATCAATTGTGGATTCTTAATGATTTTCAAAAATTGTTAGGAAGCATTTCCTATTTACAGCATATTAGAATACCTAAATAAAGATGGACTAGTAAATTTGGCAAGGGACAAGGACTTATATAGTCTAAAAGAATTATCTACTGAAGCTAAGAAGAAATTGGCTCTAGTAGAAAAGAAAGTAAAAAAAGAAAAAAAGTACCACAAGAGGTACATGTGGATCATGTGAATCCAGAACTTAACTGCATTCTAGTCAAACTCCCGTCAAGATACTCTCCCACAGGTATTTTGATGCAGAAAGAATAGATTATATTGGAATGGATATTTCTACCATGTAAACTGAGTAAGAAGTTAAAGACTTATGTAGAAAAGATCTCTGATTTAATTCTAAAAGGAAAATTAAAACTTCATCAGTTGACAGGAATGGACACAGCAGAAATTGTAGTACCTTTAACTAATGAGGAAATTTTCTCTTTATGGAAAAATAATGAATACTGGCAAAGAGCCTGCAGTAACACTTTGGGAGAGATTAGCAATTGCTATCACGAAAAACAAGAGGATAGAATTCATCAAATGAACTGAATGGGTCCTTCCTCACATTGTATGGCACAAAACAGTGTCTGGAGTTCCCACATTCTATACTGATGCAAATAAATCAGGAAAGGCAGGATATAAATCAGGGGACATAAGTGAAGGGGTTCAAAGCTGCTACAATTCTATACAAAGGTCAGAACATTCTTAAAGTTCTAATAAACGTCACAGAACCTCTCAATATAGCTACTGACTCTCAATGTGCAGAGAGAGTTGTTTTACAAACTGAAACTGCTGAATTTATTCCTAATAATACAGAATTAACTTCACTGTTTATACAATTACAGGAAATCATCAGAAATAGGAAACATCCTATATAAATAATACACATCAGATCCCATATGGGTCTTCCAGGTCCTCTAACACAAGGTAACAATGAGATTGATCAGTTATTAATATGTAATGTGCTAGAAGCCTCAGAATTTCATAAGGAACACCATGTAATTAGCAAAGGTTTGGAAAAGGACTTTTCCATCACTTGGCAACAAGCCAAGGAAATTGTAACAGAATGTCCTACTCGTTCCTTCTATAACCAAACTCCATTACCTGCAGGAAATAATCCTAAAGGTGTTCAAAGAAATTGAATTTGACAGATGCATGTGTTTCATTTTTCAAAATTTGGAAGATTAAAATATATACACCATATCATTGAAACCGACTCAGGATTTCAATAGGCAACTCCTAAGAGTTCTGAATAGGCTGACTCTGTGATTCCACACCTATTAGAAGTTATGGCCATCATGGCAATACCTATACAAGTTAAAACTGACAATGATCCAGCATATATCTCAAATAAAATGAGACAGTTTTTGCTTATTACAATATAAAACATGTTGCAAGCATACCACACAATCCCACAAGTCAAGCAGTCATAGAAATATCCAACAAAACTTTAAAGGATATGCTAAATAGAAAGAAAGAGGTAACAATGATTCCAAGAAACAGATTACATAATGTTTTATTAACCTTGAATTTTCTTAATGCTGATGAGAAAGGAACAGCAGCTGCAGAGAGACATTGGACAACAGAAAAAACTCCTGAGCTAAACAAGCCAGTTTACTTCAAAGATGTGTTGACCTTGGACTGGAAACCAGGATCTGTCCTATGTTGGGGAAGAGGTTTTGCTTTTGTTTCTGAAAGAGAAGAAAAGCTATGGATACCAACAAAATTAATAAAAATTCACTTTGAACAGGAGAAACCTCTTGATGAGGAAAAGTAATAGCTCATTCACCAATGTGACAACTCTACAAGTTATAAGGAAAACTCAACAAAGCAGGGTTGGGGCAGGGTTCTGTTTTTTGTTCTTACAGGGTAATAGGAATACCCATCTTCAAGAAATCCTAAGGCCTTGGACACCCAGACATCTACAGCAGAAGGGAAAAACCTATTAGTACCAATATACTTTACAGGGTAATATCTAACTGCCTAACATCAATATCTCTTTAACTCTAGGATAGTTGTGGTCCCAAGTCAATTATAAATCAAGCTGGCTTTGGAGTTGGAATGTGAATCTCTCCTCTAAACCCAAGTATATTGCCAAAAAGAAATATTAGGAGGTTCTGTCTCATATCAGAAGACCCAACTGGTATGAGACAGAAGAAAACCTGGCCTTTGATAGAATCAGATTCTCCATTGTCTATCACATGAAGGGAAGTCAGAATCCTGATAGCCTCATATTCTCATAAATCCAAGGGGAAATTAGTAAGACCTTGCTCTGGCTATGGAGTTGGGGGTTTACCTGTGCCAATATTTACTTGGAGGTAGGGGAAAGGCACATATATAATCTATTGATGACACAGAATTTAGGGAAATAATTCAGAACCAGTTAGAACCCATCTCTGCTTAAATTCAGATTAAATACACCAACCTGAACCCAAAGAAGGCTTTTCCATTGTGAAAGCCCCCTTTACCAGCTATCTCTTCATATATCAGATTCAAACTTTGAAATCTATATATGAGAAATCCATTCTCCCTCTTTTTGTATCATCATAATGGTCTTCTTTACTCAACATCTGCCCCCTGCTTCCTTTCAGCAAGAGAACCCACAGTTTCAGCTGGGTAGAAGGATTCTAGATATAGGCAATGCTGACCACTCTCCATTGTTGTTGGGTTATTTTGATCAAATGTGAGTCAAAGAACAGAAATGATCATTGAAGTTTCTAGGCCACATTCTTAAAAGGAAGCCACATGCCCATCATTTTAGCTTTCTTTTTCCCATTGGCTGAAATGATGTTAGGAAGCTTGCATATTCAGTTTGTCTCCAACCATAAGCAGGGTACCCATGATAAAAGGCAGAACCATAAGAGAGAGGATGTCTAAGGATGCAAGAAGACTTATTCCAAGTAATCAATGTACTTTGTCTCTCAGGCATAGGCACATGAATCCAACATCAATCTTTTTATTTTGTTTAAACTACTTTATTGGACCTCTATTAAAATGTGAAAACTGATACAGTGTTCTAACCTGTACGACTGGCCTGGAAAATGCAAAAGTTATAGAAGTTGGGAAGTTACAGTGCCAGGCAAAGATACTTTATGGTGCCTACAGCTGCACAGGCAGCGCATACTTTACGGTGTGGAAGATGTACATAAATTCATGCCAGGGTTTTTACTACAAATAAGTATTGACTGCAGGCCAGAAGTCTCTTTGGATACACACAAAACGTCTGTAGAGAGATGCTTAGTTTAAAAGAAAACAGACTAGTGAAAGTCACTTAACCCCAAATGATAAGTAATGTCCTACAGAGGGTGATGCTTTCCAGCACAGAGAGATCTAAAGGAAGAAACGGTAGCCAAAAATGGTATCCTATCACTATGGAAATAGCAGCTTTGGGGTACATTTGATCACTGAAACAAAACCCAGATAACATCAGGGAACATGGTGGGTTTGTTGCAGACAAACATGATGTGGAAGAGGTTTTTCACCTCTTTAGGGCAAAGGCCGTTTTTACTACTTTGTGAAATAGCTTTTTAAAGATTTATTTTATTATTATGTATGTGTAACTGTGTGTGTGTGTGTGTGTGTGTGTGTGTGTGTGTGCAGATATGCGCACCTGAGTGTAATACCAGGAGAGACAGGAAGAGTGAATCAGGGATCCCCTGGAGTTGGAGTACGGGTGGTTGTGACCCACTCTACATCAATTCTGGGAACTGAACTAAGGTGTGCTACAAGACCAGTAGGCAGTCTCAACTCCTGATCCACCCTCCAGCTCTTCCAAGTTTTCTTTGCACTTTGCTTAGACCTTATAGATCTATTTTCACTCATGGAATTTGCAATTCTCTACATAGCTTGACTTTGGCATAAGTTTCTAATATAGTAACAGTACTCTTTCTATTATTAAATTCTGTAGAGCTAAAATCTTATCTTAATTAGACAAAATATATTAATGTTGCCAGTGCCAACACCAGTTTACATTCAGTCCCTACGTGGAAATGGGTAAAGATATTTTTCTCATTTTTCTTCATAATTAAAAATTTTGCACTGGGTGGTGGTGGCTCACGCCTTTAATCCCAGCACTCAGGAGGCAGAGGCAGGCAGATCTCTATGAGTTCAAGGCCAGCCTGGGCTACCAAGTGAGTTCCAGGAAAGGCGCAAAGCTACACAGAGAAACCCTGTCTTGAAAAATCAAAAAAAAAAATTTTTTTTTTTGCTTTGGCATATATAAACTGAGAGCCATTATGTTATATGCTGGTAGTCTGTTTGATATGTTCTGGTTAAAGTGCTATTTAAAATGAGATTTTTATATAAATTCAGAGTCATAGACCTAACTGTTAAATTAAAACAGAACATTCTGCAACTAATATTTACCTATTCACCAATTCTATAATTTGCCCTTTAGTAGCCTAATACTTAGGGGGCAGGGAATGTGTGTTCATATCAACTTAGAAAATGCCCTACTTAAAGTTTACCTAATATTTTCCAAGTATTTTTATGGCTAGTAAGTCTTTTGATCCCTACATCTGTAAGTCTTGCAAATCATGAAAAATATATGTTGTTATCATCAATAGATGGAGTCTTAGGTGCCCTGAAATATCATATGACTTACCCCAAATACCAGAGAAAATGTTAGCCATAAGTTAGTTCAGAACCCAGACCACACAGAACAACAGATTTCAAAACACATTCAAATGTCTTGATTCTGTGTAGATAACTAGAGATGCTGTTGAGTTCATGTGTATAATAGCAATGGTATGTCTAGAGGTCAGCATTTCACAGTATCCCCTCCCATCCTCCTGATGTTACATTCTTTCTGGACCCTCTTCTGCCATGTTTCCTGAGCTTGTGCGCTCTCTCTCTCTCTCTCTCTCTCTCTCTCTCTCTCTCTCTCTCTCTCTCTCTCTCTCTCTCTGTGTGTGTGTGTGTGTGTGTGTGTGTGTGTGTGTGTGTGCGCGTGTGCGCGCGCGAGCGTTGGGGAAATTGATATCAACAGATGTTCTATCTATGGCTGAGCACTCATAGTAGCTGTCTATGGTACAATAGATGGCTCCGTAGTCACAGGCATGTGAATGGCACTAAGAAAACTTTCAGAGATGACATTTCCAGGCAAAGCTAAATGCATTGAGATAGCAAACCCTTTGACTATCTGAGAGAATATTTTTGCACAAAGAAAAGTGAAGACCTAAGCTCTAAAGCAGTTTTGTTGATAAACTCAAAGCACTCAAAGCACCAGTTGGGTTGGAAAAGTGCAGAGGAAAACAGAAGATGACATCAGAAAGGTGTCTGGCACCCAGAGACCATATGGACCACTTCAGATTTCACAGCAAAAGAGGTGGGGATCCAAAGGAAAGCTCTGTATACAAGGTGAAGAGAAATTTCAGGATTAAAGGGATAGTTCCATATACCTGTTGACCATAACAGATTGGACTTTCAAGATAATACAGGAAAACAGGAGATTGTTAAATAAGCAAGTCTTCCCATAACAATACCCCTAGTTACGCTAAGCCTACCACCTTTAAATTGAAAAACCCAATGTAGACACCCTTCCTCTGACTTATAGGGCATCTTTATATTAATTTCAAGCTGATCAGTATGTTTTGAAAATCTGGCCTGAATCAACTTTTACAAAGTGAAGTTAGGAAATTCTTCAGGTTTTCATTTTCATCTCTCACTATTCTTAGACTCTATGTAATTTAGAAGTAATTTGATAGAAACAGAAATAACAATGTACTATAGTAGCATGACTGTGTAGGCTGGGAACCTTGGTATAGACCCACATTTACAGTACTTAGGAGGCTGAGGCTGGGGCCCATGTTTTAAGCCCACTGATTTACTTAGTTTCAAGATAGCCCCAACTATATAGTAAGGCCCTGTCTCAAAATAATGAAAACCAGTAAGCAAACAATGAGTATAAGCACATGAATGAAAAGTATAAAAATTGACAAATATGCATTCTGTTTAAAATGTTAGTAAACTGTGAAATTTTACCATTCTCTTAATTGTTTTATGTTTTGTCTTATTTGTTTGAGACAGGGTTTGACTATGTAGCTCTGGCTGTCCTGGAATTCACTATGTAGATCAGACTGTCCTGAACTCACAGAGATCCAACTGCCTCTGCTTCCCAGGTGCCGGTATTAAAGGTGTGCACCACCTGGCTCATCTTTTAATTTCTTTTCTAGGAAATTATATATTTCTATACTATTCTAAATATTTCTTATTATTCACACAATATTCAGGTTTTAGATATTGTAGAAAGAATTTTTAGGTAGTACTCTATTCAGACAATCTCCCTCATAATAGAAAGGTTAATATTTTTAAGAAGTAACTACTTTAAAGACAAATATTGCTGTGTTTTAATCATTTAGTGTAGAGCAGACAGATTTGAACATTTTTCCCTGTGAACTCCCAGTAATCATTATTGTTGGGTGACAGTTTAATTCACATATGATGAGCACTTTTTGGTGGAATATGGAGGCCTAATCCTCCAAGTTGACACTGATTCTTAGAAGTTAAGCTAGTCCTCACTGTGTTCTGGAAGAGTCAGCGCAGAACTGCCTCACTGAGCTGCATGCAGGCAGATGAATCCAAGGAGCGACAATCTCATCTTTTCTCATTCTTTTTCAGATTCAATAGCAAATGTCACATGGATAAAGTTTTTTAAAAAAAGATCTGCAGGGAAAGTCGAAAGATAACACATAAGATAACACACAGCCAACAAGGTGAGCTTTCCCCTAATGATGTGAGAGCCACAGGAACTTTCTCCTGCTCTTAACAAGGTAGAAGAAATTCTGCTTAACACTCCACTATATAGCTGTTATTTTCCCCCTCAGCAGGCTCATTTCTTTAAGACACATAGAAAATAGACTTTTTATTCTCAATACAACCAACTCAACTTTTGTACATGAAGGAGGGATGTAAGTCACAAAGTCTGAAGAAGAATTCTACATAAAATTTTTTGAAAACTCTAATACTCACATTTTTAGATCCGCATGTTTTTTAATAACGTGAGTGAATACACATATTTAATATAGGTCTGGTGCTGTTCCTCCAAATAAGGTTTAATTGATGACTCCAGGATAGAAAATAGGCCATGCTATATAATTTCTCCTCTCCATGCTATATAATTTCACCAAATGCCTTTCACCAACCATCTTTGAGCACCAGTACTAAGTATGCTCATCTGGGAATGCACATAGCACTGGGGCTTTGCCGTACACAACTCTCATGCACCGGGACTGTAATAAAGAATAGAATTGTTCTCAGTGTTTTGCACACGGCAACAATTAGTTGATGAACATTATATGTTGAGCAAAGTATTTGAGGGCTATAAGCACAAGCAAATGAACAAAATTTAATAGTAGCAAAAGAGAACATCAAGTTGTTTTTTTTTTTTTTTTCCTGCAAAAGCACATGGACAAGTAAATTGACAATTGCAAGGGCATCCATAGTTATATTTGAAACAAGGACAATTTATCATAGTCCATCAAATAGGTTACCACATGAATAGTTTGCTAGTATCCTTGGACAGCTTTACCATATCCGAGTAAGACTCACTTTCATAAAACAACTCAAAGTGAAAATAACCTGAAGCTGCCACAAGTGAAGTAACCCTGGACCCAAACCATTCTTGGCACTCTGACCAGGCAGATGAGCATGAATGTAAAGCCAGCAGTTTGAAACCAAGTGGAACTGACCAAGACAATGATGACGACAGCAGACACAAGAAGACTGATGAGTCCAGATTTACCTGGATAATGTGTGGGCATAGGTAAAGTTATGCAAAGGATCAGTTCTGAAGTGAACAATAGGACATGTAGAAAATGTGACAATTCTTAAGATAGTTAATCATAAATCAAGAATTAAAAATGTAGGAATAGATTGAAAACTAGAGTAAGAAACCACTCTTCCCACCTGATACCCAGTTTCACAGTATCCTAAAGGGAGAGAAGAAGGAGGAACAGATAGAGAAATTAGTTGAGAGGTCTGGGAAGATGCTGTGGCTCAGTAGACAAGATGGCTTTCTGCCAAGAATAGTAACTTGGATTTGATTCCTGGATCCCACAGAAGAGAGAACTAATTCCTTCACACACACACACACACACACACACACACACACACACACACACACACTAAATGAATACGTTAATTAGTGTATAAGAAAATATTTAGATAAAATTTTTTGATTCTAGAGGAATCTTACAAAGGGGGATGTAAGGTGATTCTTCTGAGTATCCATTCCTGGATATTGTCTAGGTCAATCCTAATGGGAAGAATGTAAAACCACAGGGCAGAATAGGAAGTTATGAACCAACCCCTGCATTATCTTCTGGATGATATATTAAAGGTATAATCTGGAGAATGTAATCACCATGGGTGACTGGAAAGGCTACAGGCTGACTACCAGATTAACTGTCTTAATATTCTCCCACTTAGCTAACCATCTATGAAGATTTACTATATTATCACATTTGTTTAACTTCTTTAGATGTATCTAGTTACCTATTAATGTGTCTCTACCTTTCTATTAAAAGACACTCTAGCCAGGCGGCAGTGGTGCGTGCCTTTAATCCCAGCACTCAGGAGGCAGATCGCTGTGAGTTTGAGGCCAGCCTGATCTACAGAGCGATATCCAGTACAGGCACCAAAACTACACAGAGAAACCCTGTTTTTGAAAACACAAACAATCAAAAAGATATTCTACTGAAATTGGTGAGATGGCATGGGGGTAAAGAACATTTACTACTCTCACAGATGACCTGAGCTTAGTTTCTAGTACCCAGGTCAGATGGCTCACAACTACCCATAATAGAAGCTTCAGGGAATCTGATGATCCAACACTCACATTTTGGGCTCCAGAGCACCTGGAGCACACACACACACACACACACACACACACACACACACACACACAGTTACACGGTTAAAAAATAAATATTTTTTAAAAGAAAGAATACTGAGCTCTGATTGAGGCAAAATAGCTATCAATATTCTAGAAAAGGGATGAAGTTATTCATTGAATGCTCACGCAGAGAATAAATCTATGATGGGCATAGGCCCAAAGCTTACCCCAAGGCAAGACAATCACAATAAAAATATAAAGTAAAAATGGTGGTGGAGATTTCAGCAAGTTTTTATTTATAAACTTGAAGTGCATTGTGTAGCTCTTGCCGGTGAGTATATTTCTGAACAGTAAGTATTGCTATCTGACATCATCCATTCTGGTGTTAACAAAGCTGGAGAGAATAGGAAAGTAACATGGCTTCCAAGAAAATGGACAAAGATGAAAAAGAAATAAACAACCAAAATACCACAAATAGAAAACTGAACAAGATTTGGATTGCTCACTCCGTTAATGGGTGAGATTGAATGTCTATCTTGAGTAAGATACTATGCTCAAATAGGTGCCTATTTTTACTTTTAACAACAAACATATAGCATAGAGAATCAGAGGCTGAAGCAATGGCTCACTGCTTAACAACACTTGCTATTCAAGCATGAAGGCCGTATTTTGGATCCCCACACTCATGTGACCCACCTATGCCTATCATGCCAGCACTGAGGGCAGGTAGAAAGTAGGATGGCAGGAGCTTGCTGGCCACCAGTCTAGCTGGACAAGAAACATCTGAGATAGTGGTTCAGTGAGAGATCATGCCTCAAAGGAACAAGGAAGAGACTGGTAGAGAACATGCAACATCCTCCCCCAAACACACACACACACACACACACACACACACACACACACACACACTTACGTTTGCCCACATACAACACATTCATACCCCATACACATACATGCACATGTGGAAGCTGGAGATTGACTCTGGGTCCCTTCTTCATCACTCTTTTTCTCATTTTTAAAGGCAGGTTTTTCCACTGAGTCTAGATCTTGCTATTTGGGCTAAGCCCTGGGGATCCACCTGCCTATGCCTGCAATGTTGGGGCTGCAGATGCATCCTGCCATGTCCAGACTTTCAAAGGTATACAGAATAAAAACTGAAGGCCTCAAGCTTGCACAGCAAGTCCTTCACCTAAGAGACATCTCCCCATCCATTCTTCTTAAGAGTCTCATATCTTACACCCCTCTTCTTTTTTTTTCTAACTTGAGAGAAGATTTAATGACAAAAAATGTCAGGTGGGGGGGGGAGACAATATCAACATGAAACTGTATTAAAGAAGACCTGAGGGAGAAATTAGGAATAAAAAATGCCACAGAACCTTTAAAAACAGAAGTATTTCCCTTTTGGGGAGGGCAGACAATAAAGATCTCATCTTGTTAATGTCACATACAATAAATTGAAATACACTTGGATCTCTCACCTGGGGAAAGGAGTCAAGCAAAGTGCAAATGTCAAATGCTGCCATTTTGAAGCCGACCTGAAACTTCACCTCCAGTAATCAAAATCGAGAAGTTAAAAGAGCCAAACAAAATAGCTGGATGTGGCTGTTAGTGGAATTGATGACTTTGATTTAAGTAAGTACTAATACAAAAAAAAAATAGAAAAAGCAACTATGTTTTATTGAGTGGAACTAGGCTTCAAAAAAACTTTTGGCAAGCTACAGGTTATCCATGAAAATAAGTATAAAAACCTCCAAGGAAGATGGACTCTGCTGTACACTACACATGGGATAAGAAAGGAATTTAGATTTAAATAGTGGGCAGTTCTCCCATGGACAAGTGCTCTTCTATCCCCTATTAATCTATATCAATCTATAGTACTCATCTATTATTAGATTTGCCATTTAAATGGCGGACTACTTCAAGTAAACACTATACTTTTAACCTTTTAGTGGGTGTGACTGGTGTTTGTTCACTTTTATATATCAGTACACATAAGGCAGCTGCATTCCACCTCCTCTCAAAAAATATTTGAATGGGATGTGGGTTTTTTTTTCTCCAAACTGTCCTGGCAGTTGGTCACTTGGATCAAAGAGGGTGAACCTGGATGCAAGAAGATTGAAGATGACTGCCCTTGAAGACAGGGAGGTAATGCTTGCTGGAGTTCAACCAAAATGTAAAAATTATAAACAAAGGAAATATAAGAGGGGAAGGAGACAGTCAGGTTTGTGCCTGTTTATATCTAGAATACGTATGTAATTAATCAATATCTAGTAATCAAAGATGAAGCCAGTTTTGAGAAGAGAGCTAGAAAGTTTTAACACTTGGGGTGTGTGTGTGTGTGTGTGTGTGTGTGTGTGTGTGTGTGTGTGTATGTGTGTGTGTTTGTATGTGTGTGAACAAGGGGTGATATATGTTGCGTGTACATATGTATGTTCACAGACGTAAGAAGACTTCCTGTGTCCTGACCCATTATTCTACACCTTATTCCTTTAAGACAGGATCTCTCACTGAACCCAGAGTTAGGTCAGCAACCCTAACCACCCTCCTTTTTCTCTCCATCTTCCACAGCACTAGGACTTCAACAGGCGCATGGGCACTTTCTGACTTTCTACGTGGATGCTGGAGATTCTCACTCTGGTCCTCATGCTTACACACCAAGTGCTTTCACCTACTAACCTATCTCTACATCCTATCACACCTGGTGGTTTCACATCTTAAAGACACAGGTGAGAAGGTGGGGCCCCGTTCACAAGTCTGCCCCCATCTTCTCAGCATCTGGATACCAGATGTTTTCTGTCCCTTTTTACCCCAACCTCTTCCTATTCTTTATAATTAAGTGGATACTTCCTTCTCAAACATATTTTCCCTAGAGCAAGTCCTTCTAGGTTATTTATATAAGATGCATTTGGATTTGTTGCCATTACTGAAAATAACTTTTGTTCTCAACCGTCTTAGCAGTTTTCAAAAGAAAATGCACAGCCAACTTCTGGAGAGATCACAAGTTTGTTGCCTTTGCTGGTTCTTGATTTATTGACTGGGCTGTTGTCCATAGTCAGGACTGCTATCTTTTGGTGCAAAGGTATGGGAGAGAAGAAACATTTGTGTTTAAATTTCAGTATTTCAGCAGTTGCTTAATGTCCCTGAGCCTCAGTTTCTCTGTAATAACCTATTCCTTATCATGCTGCAAAAAAAAAAAAAAAAAAAAAATAGAACAAAATAAAGAAATGAAATGAGATAATGAAGAGAAACTTCCTGTCATGGCTTTCCATATCTGCTTATCTGCTCGGTACATTAATGATGAGGTTTCTCATGAAAGACTTCTTGCTTACATAAATATGATGGGGAATTCATGAATAAACGCAAGAAGCAGAGAACCACAAAAACACAGATATGGGAAACTATGTATTTTCTTAATGCAGAGGTAAGAGTAAAATTATAAATTTTCAGGTGTATCTTGTCAGAATCCAAAAGTAGCTCAACAGGTTGAAATTGTGAACAGGAACTAATGAGATGCTGAATGGATAAAAAGTAAAGTTGGCAGTAGTTATGGAAGGCCTGGAGGCTTTCAATTGACTCCTCATCTAATGAACCAGCAATGAGGCTGGATTAGAATTAGTGGGACTTGTAAAATGTGTGAAGACCCAGATTCAATTCCTAGCCCCACACACATATGCAATCAGCAATATGTTTTCACAAAAAAAATCTTTCCTGATTAGCATTGATTTTAAAAACACAGAGAAAGTGTTAGCCTACCATTGTGCTTCACACACACACACACACACACACACACACACACATACACACACACACACACACACACACACACACACACACACACACACTCCATATATATATACTTCCACAGACTGAACATCTCCAGCTCCTCAAGCAGGGAAGCTAAGGCAGCCACTACCAGCAACAAACAAAAGTAGAGATGCTGAGGATCTTTTTACATAAAGGAGCAATTATAAATCCTGAAGGTAAGCTGACAGAGTGAAAATAAATTATGATGAATGATGAAGGAATAGAAAAACACCAGCCACTGAGAGAAGAACAGTGAACAAAACAATAAACTATTAGAACAGGCAAACCGTTCCCATCAAGGGGATGGGAGGAGCCCTGCAGCTGGGAATCTGCCTTGCGGCTCTGGGTTGGACTTTTTATAGGAGCTCTCCCGACTCCTGACTTCCTCTACTCCTTTATTGGTCGTGCCCGGAAGTCTCAATTTGATAGCCTAGTTTCTCCCAGCCAGTCATTTTGTAACAACTTCAGTTAGCTTGCCTTCTTTCAGTAACATATGTTGACATGTTATTCTAGAGGATTCGAGTCCATAATTGTGGGGACAACATGAAAGTATGTGTTAGTCATGGCATCAGGGGCAGACAGGTCAGAGCTCACAAATTTATCTGTAAGCATGATGCAAGAGAGAAAACTAGAAGTAAGCCGGGCTTTTGACTCTGCTTCTACCCCCAGTGACTTACTTCATCAAGCAAGGCCACACCTCCTAAACCTCCCCAAATAGTATTGCCAACCGAGGACCAATTGTTCAAATATCCAAGACTATGAAGGACATTTCTCATTCACCCCTCCACACCTACATCCAAAGAAACTACATGAGAAGTTTATAAGCTACCACACGAAGAGAAAAATGAGTCACTTGTATCTTCAAAGCACTGGGACACTGTGCATCAGGGAAAAGAGAGTAGCAAAGAAATACTGGCTTATGAATCCAGCATTCCTCTACCTGTTCCTTGTGCATTCTATTTCCTTTCAACCCCTGGTACCTCGTGGCACAAGCTACTTTCATCTGGATTGTGTATTCCGACTCCTGATGTCTCTGATGACTCACCTCCCCAGGCTAGGTGGGTGACTCAGTCATTACTTCTGATTAGCACATTGTTCGTTGGCTCTGCAGGGTTTAGTGGTCTGCTTGGTTAAGTTTGCCCAGTGCAGATCAGTCTATGCTTCCCAAAATATAAATGGTGTAAGAAGAAAAGCCAATTAATAATGTCTGTTTGTAAGAGTCCAGAGATTAGAGAACATGTGAAATGTAAATGGAATTCTAATGATACAAGCCACTTTTAATTTAAATTCAATGACATTAATGTTATTTTAATGATGACTTTACAAAATATCTTTCTCCATTCATGATTTTTTTTAAACTTGATATGTGTTCTTCATGAAAATACCTTAATTTAAGAGGAGTTTTAACTTTTAAAAGAAGGTTAATCAATGAGCTAGTCTACGCTAATCAGTGTAATTTAAATTAGTTGCTTATCTTATGCTTTACCATAGCTACAATCTTTGAAACTGAGCAAATCTATGGATATTGATGCTACCAGAGCCTCCTTTGTTCCTTAATTACCATAGGGACAGGATAATAAAACCTAAATGTTTGTATTACATTTAGCTTATATAAATGCAAATTATGTTATTATTTACTTTAATGGAAATGAATCTCTAGAAGAAAATAAAAACATCTATGAGATTATATGTTATGAATTTTGCATGTATGTAGTTTATTACATATATGTATACATATACTTATGTCACATGCACTGATTTATACTACTTTAAAATACACTGTAAAATAATTTAAAGGCTATTGTAAATGCATTACTATATGCTGAAATGTTTGTAAATAACTGGTATTTGAATACTTACAAATATTTTTGTTTATATAATGAGATCAGGCCATTTCCTATGCTAAGATAGATCATATTATATATAACAGTTGTTTTTCTGTCTGTGTTTACCCTAGGAAGCTCTACTTACAATTATCTTTGAGTCCATATTTAGCAAGAAGAATGATTGTAGTACATGGATCAGAAGTTCTCAACCTGTGAGAAATGACCCCTTTGGGGAGATGAACAATCCTTTCACGGGGGTTGCCTAAGATCACTGGAAATCACAGATGTTTACATTATATTTCATAATGGTAGCAAAATTACAGTTATGAAGTAGCAGCAAAAATAATTTTATGGTTGGGGGTCACCACAACATAAGGAACTATATTAAAGGGTTGCAGCTTTAGGAAGATTGAGAACCACTGCCTTGTGTGGTCTCAAAAATGGCATCATTATCAGGCACCACCCATCCAACATAGGTTGATAAATGACTTATTCCCAAGAACAGAAAGAGACCACCTTATAAGTTTATTGGGGAGAATTGAAATGTTTGAGCACATGGGTATATTAAAATCATATTAGGTGAATAAGGCCCGAGCATACATTCAGCACGCCAGACCAAGGAAAGGGTATAACTTCCTCAACTAGACCCCATAAATTGATGGAACCTAACATTGCGATATCAGGGTGAAATATCAACCTATCATCTGATACCTGCTGTGTGTGTCATGAACCAAGAAACACATTGACTGCCCCTGAAGGTTCAGCTCAGCTGGGTCCCTTGTTTTTGACAAGAGCTGCTCAAATGCCTGCCCATCCACGTGTTCACTCATCTGGACCTGTACTTGGTGCTGCCTTTCACCTTGTAGTTAAGCTCAGCAGCTCCACTCTCACTCTGACCCAGCAGTAGCTCCCTCCCAGCACTGGTTGGCTCATTATCTTATCAACACAGACTCACTGTCAGTCAACTTCTGGAACCTTTTGGAGTCTGCTGCAATGTATTAAATTTGCATTCATTCTGCAAGCCATATGTGCATATAGATATATTTACTGTGTAGGATGTGATGTGAGAGTTAATACTAGTAATTGAGGTTGAAATAAAAGAACCTGCTTCCACCTTCTACGGGTTACTGCGGTAATCAGGATTATATGATAAACTGCTGTCATTCACACTGCTGAACTTTGTGAATTCATTTTCATTCATTTTGGTATTATGGAAAAACACAAACTTACCAGTGTATATTCCTAGCATAGCATGCTCATGATAGTTGAATTAATTACTTTTCTGTTGCTGTTATAATATACAAAATCAATTTATAGAAGGAAGAATTTATTTGGACTTATGGTTTCAGAGGGAGAGTCCAAATGCTGGAAAAAGGTAGGGGAGTAATCAGTAGTCAAGGCAACAGAAGAAGGAAGCTGAGAAATCACATCTTCAAAAACCATGAAGCAGTGAGTGTACTGTAAGTGAGGCAAAGCAAACCCCCAAAGTCCTCACTCAATGACATGCTTCCTCCAGCAAGGCTGTACTTCCTAACAGTTCCATAATCTCTAGTAACAGCTTCATCATATGGGGACCAAGTGTTCAAATAATTGAGCCTATGTGGGGACATTTCAAATTTGAACCACAACAACCTTGTATGAGGTATATTCCTGACACTGGACACATTGGATTCATTCATAAAAATGAAGCTGGAGTCACTTCAATTGAAATTGAAATTGCTAAAGGTGGTCATAATCAGACAAGCTTATATTGTCATAGAAATCTGGTAATAAATGTGATCGAAATGACGATAAAGACATAGCAATTATACATAATATAAAACAAGAATAAGGTAAAAATGCAGTCAAGAATAGAGTAAGTGGAGAAAACACAAATGATGTTTCCAAAGGGTGGGATGGCCAGATCTGAAGATGTCAACACTTTCCCACTGTGAGCACTGAGACTAACACACAGCTAAGACTAGGTGAAGGCAGGGCTGAAGTTTTTCATGGACACACATTAATTAATAATCAATATATTTGTTCACAACACATTATAATCTCTGTCTTTAATATTGATAGATTTATTTCTGTAAAATTGTATCTGTGTTAGAAGTAAAATTACTAAACAAATGATTAATAAATTTGAAAATTGATATAGTATTCAATTACTCAACTGAAAATCTGAGATAATGTATGCTTCACCAACAAATGGAAAAGAATAATAAAATTCATCCTATGGGTTTTGTTACTTTTTTATTTAATGTAGATTTGTAGTAAGTTAGTAGAGCCCATCTATATTAGTCAAGGTTCTCTAGAGGAACAGAATTTTTATAATACATCTATATATATATATATG
The DNA here is from genome assembly GCF_004664715.2 of Peromyscus leucopus. Classification (NCBI taxonomy): domain Eukaryota; kingdom Metazoa; phylum Chordata; class Mammalia; order Rodentia; family Cricetidae; genus Peromyscus; species Peromyscus leucopus. The sequence goes on from NC_051065.1 coordinate 97,066,636, forward strand.
CATGTATTTATAATATACATATATATTATAATGACTTACAGGCTATGGTCCAGCTAGTCTAACAATGGCTATCTACCAATAAAAGGTTTAAGAATCCAGTAGCTGTCCAGTCCACAAAGCTAGATGCCTTGGCTGGTCTTCAGAAAGCATGGCACACATTAAAGGTTGATCTTCCCACCTCAAAAGAACTGAATTAAAGGTGTATCTTCCAACCTCAGAAGATCCAGATTAAAATTGTGTCTTTTGACTTTGGATTATTTAGTTAAGGAAAAAAAAAAGTCCCTCACAGTTTACTCAGCTGATTGGGTTTTAGTTGATTCCAAATGTAGTCAAGCTGACAACTGAGAATATCTACCACATCATCGTTTGTCTGTTTATTTTTTCAGTCCTAAGCATTATACTCAGAGCCTTGTACATGCTAGGCAAACTCTCTACCACTTCTCTCCATGTGCCCAGCCTTGAAGGTACTTCCATTTATTTATTAATCTATTGGTAAAACTGGAATTCTCTGTCCATAATCACTGACCTATTTGTATTGGGTTGCTATAAATTTTGATGACTGATTTCAAATACAGATGTCTGTTGAAGACCCCAATCTTCATCTCTCTTATTTTTATTAGCATTAATCCAAATTGCTTTAAATATATTTGTTTATTTCAATGTAATGTTGTAGTATTTACCTTATAAAAAAACTTGTTTACCAAATTTCCATGTTATTTCAATTAATAATGTACATTAAAATTAAGCTATCCTCTACTTTATGTAAGTGGTAACATTTTAGTATTTTTATTTAGTAATACTGAGGCACTCAACTATCTATTTTGGTTAACACACGGAAGCAATTATCTAAATGTTTGCCATATTTGCCAAATGATTCTCAAATATTTTTAAAATAACACAGCTATTATATACTAACTTTAGCTACCAATTGTAATAGGAACATAAGTATGGAGTTAAGCAGGTTGGGAGCTGTGTTTTTGTTTCCTTTCGATTGCACATCCAGTGTGGGTGTGTGCTTGCGTGCGTGCGTGCGTGATCATACTGGATTGAGAGAGTTTTTGCTTCTTTTTCACTACTCAATAAGTGAGAACTCCTCAGTGCAGGCCACTTTCCACATCACGTGATGACTGCATGCTCTCCTTAGATATTTTATGAAGAAATATAGATGACTTTTTTCCAATTTCAGTTTCTTTTATCAGAATCTGATTTTCTGCTATTTTGAACACATACATTTTAAGGAAATGGAAAGGTCTGCAATGGGTTGTTCTCAAGATTATCCTGGGTTTCCTAAGATACAGGGATTCCCAGTTCCCTTGGAGTCCTGCTGGTAGAGTGGGCTCCCAGATTTCAAATTGGTTACCACTATGCCCAGAGCCAGAGGTGGGGAAAAGATAAGTGAGTATAAAGGATATTGCCACATCATCCTGTTTCCTGATTTTTTTTGTGAGTTTGTGCTTTGGTATGTTGGGGAACACAGATTGTTTCATTACTGTATAATCAGATTCAGTTTATTGGATGTGGCTTTAGTGCCAATAGCCTTATTTTTCACTTTCTACGCCTTCCTCCATACTATATTTGGTATCATATGAATTAGAGTGAAATTCCAAAATGTCTACCTACTTTTTCGTGATTTGAAGGCAGTATTCTATAGGTACCTTTAATTTTACATTTTTATTTTCTTTTATTTTTTGAGAATTTTATACCTGTATATAATGATATTTGATCATTTATAAGCTCCTTCAACTCCCAGCCCATCTTATATACTGCCAACACACTCCCAACCCAACCTCATGACTTTTACTATAACCTGTTGTGTCTAGTTAGTGCTGCTCATATGTGCATGAGTGCGGGAGCATCCAGGAGCACAGAAAGCCATCCATACCCCTCAACTAAAAGCTGATTCTACCTTCCTCACCAATATGCCAACATCTCCAATATAAGATGAGTGAGTGAGTCCAGGCGATCATCTCCTCCATCTACACCAATATTTTGACTGGCTTTGTGGAAAGGAGTATTCTGTATTGCTGTCTTCAGGACATGACATGGCTATTGAAATCATGACCTCACTGAAGCTATGGTTACTTGCTTCATTGTTTCTAAGATCTGATCAATATTAAATGGGGTAACTTTTGATGCAATATACACAATGGACATTATCTGCTTTCAATGGTGAACACATCTGCATTTAGAAAAGTCAAATAACTCTGTGTAGAAAATTTAATGCAGTTGTTCTAAGAAGTGAGTATCATAGCACAGAATTGGGTATGGGACCAATTCTAAGCTTTTGGGGTTGAAGAAAATTGGGTTTAAATCTTGTCACAAGCATTTTTTTTAGTGTTATTGCTGGCACTTTTGGAGTGTCTTTAAGTCCTTCTAGATTTATCTTTCTCATCTGTGAGGTCTAAGCCAGACTCTAGGCACATAAGTGTTCATTAAATAGAAACTATTTTTTAAATTACTGTTCTATTACCTTTCCTCCAAATGTCTTTTTTTTTTAGAAAAGGAAAGGATTTATTTGGCTTATACGTCAAGGTCACGGTCACAGTCCATCGCTGAAGGAAGCTAGGGTATGAACTCAGGCAAGAGCTAGAAAAAAAAAAAGAACACTGTTGTGGAACATTTGTTGAAGGTGTGTTACATTCCTTTATGCTGTGAAATATGTGTTTAATGATGCAAAGATGTGTTGCATTCTCTTATGTTGCATTTGTTTAACTCTGTGAAGTTGTGTTACTTTGCCTGTCTAAAACACCTGATTGGTCTAATCAAGAACTTAACAGTCACTAGCTAGGCAGGAGAAAAGATAGATGGGGCTGGCATACAGAAAACATAAATACGAGGGGAAATCTAGGCTCCAGAGAGAGAGGGATGAGTGAGAAAATGAGAAGGAAAGAGGATGCCAAGGGCCAGCCACCCACCCACTCAACCATAAAGTAAGAAGGAAAGTAAGGTATATAGAATAGAGAAAGGTAAAGATCAGAGGAAAAGGAAGATGGGATAACTTAAGGTAAGAAAGCTGGCTAAGCTGGGCGGTAGTGTACATACCTTTAATCCCAGCACACTGGAGGTAGAGGCAGGCAGATCTCTGTGAGGCCAGCCTGGGTTACTGAGTGAGTTCCAGGAAAGGCACAAAAGCTACACAAAGAAGCCATGTATCAAAAAAATAAATAAAAATAAAAAAATAAAATAAAAAAGCTTGCTAGAAACAATCAAAGCTAAGGCCATGCATTAAAAGTAAAAATAGGTCTCTTGTATATTTATTTGGGAATTGGGTGGCACCCCCCCCCCAAAAAAAAAAGTACAGAACACTGACTCTGGCTCACTCTCTGGTTCATGCTTAGCCAGCTTTCTTGCACAGTTCAGGACTACATTCCCAAAGAATGGTGCCAATTACAGTAGGACAGACCCTCCCACATCAATTAATACTCAAGACAATCTGGCATATCCACAGACCAATCCAGTCTAGCTAATTTCTCCATGGAATCCTTGCTTTTGGATGACTCTAGGCTGTGTCAAATGACAATTAAAGCTAACTAGGACAGATAGTTATTGAGTTGCTCAACTAGAGCCCTAAACACTAGAGTGGCTGGACCTACTTTCTTGCCTGGTGTCAATTTCCTTTTTTTGAGACATCTCCCCTCCTCCTCCTCTTTATCCTCTTCCTCCTCCCCATCCTTCTCCTCCTCCTCTTCTTCTTTTCCTTCTTCTTCCAAAGTTATAGTATTGCAATTCAGCTGCAAACATCTTGTGATAGTTAATCTTATTTTGAAATTTGCATTTCAAAAAAACTCACAAGATTAGCCACTGCTCTTGTTGTTATGACAAAACCTGACAGAGGCAGCCAATGGAAGGAGGGCTTTTGTTTATTTTTGGTCTTATTTGTTTTCTTGCTGGTGTTTTGGTAATGACTACAGAAGGTATAGTCCACCATGGTAGGAAAAGCCTGGTGGAGCTCATAACCTCAGCACCATGTGGCTAGTAAGTCAAACACTCTGATACTCGTGAAGCAGAGAACTTGGGATGTTGACCCTCAGCTCGCTTATTCCCTTTTACTTCTATATTAAGTTCACTTACTACCCACAGTGAAGATGGGTCTTTCCCCTTCCCTTTGTTTAATTATCTCTGGAAATGCCTTCTTCAATGGCACACCTAAAGGTGTGTCTCCAAGTGGTTGCAAATTTAGCAAATTTGATGACTCACTAATGTCACTATCCATTAATACAGGCCTTAATACACCCTCCACGGGGCTCTGATTCATGCTCCAGTTTGAAATCCACTGATGTATAGTAGCCCTCTGTGGTTGTTTGAATTTAAAAGGTTCCTTATAGGCACATGCATTTGAACACTGGGACCCCAGTTGGTGGTACTGTTTGGGAAAATCATGGAACTTTTGGAAGGTAGATACTTACTAGAGGAAGTGAGCCACCGAGCTGCCCCTTGAGCATTCATAGCCCTGCCCTATTTCCTATCTGCTCTTTGCTTCCTGGCTACAGACAGAACATGACCAGCCACTTCATATTCCTGCTGTCAAGACTTCCTTGTGGTGATGGACTGTATCTCCTCAAACAGAAGGCAAAGCCACAAGAAACCCTCCCTTCCTTAAGTTGCTTCTTCTCAAGTATTTGGCAAGAGCAAAGAGAAAAGCAGCTAACACACTCTGCTAGCATGAAACTTTTTAGCAAATACATTTCAGTAAGTCAAAATGAAAATACAACTCAAAATCATTACACATGACAAAATAATTATATGCACACAAACATTCATTCTTAATGTCTTTCTAGCCAACAGATATTCCAGTAATACACAAGTAAACTGACGATTGACAGCCATTATTCTAAGCACTGAAATGCTACTAACCACTAAAATCATAGGCCCAGCTACATTTCATTGCCTTCAGTAAATAAGATGTATTCTTCTGTACTTTATTCAACTGTATTTTAAATATAGGCCAATAGCTTGGGAGCTTCTCTTGTCAATCTTTTTTTTTTTTGCCATTTGAAAATATATATTTTTCATTAAATTGTTTTGACCATGAGTCAAAAAATATCTCCTGGCCTATACCTGCAAGTACTTATCAACCAATGGAGAGAGCAAGGATGTCTCTGACCTCTGCCACTTTGCTTAGGAAACTGTCTTCCCAGAAATTTAATGTGTGGATTCAGTGGTTTCAATTTCCTGCATTGTAGGTATCCGCTCAAGCTGGCAGCCACTGTCTTTGAGGTCAGTAGACAGTATTAATAGGCACGCAGTTAGTGTTACAGCTGTGTTAATGTGAAGTTCGAACCCACTGGTTTAGGGAAAAAGGGCAAAATATATATGAAACTTTCTGTAACTCCTCACAGTGTGAACTCTTACTCGGGTTTTCAAAACTCACTTCCTCTTCTACCTAACTCCTATTCCCACTGGGTTTCTTTTTTTCTTGTTGTTTCTTTTTAAGAAATGAGAGGTCTATTGTTAAGCCTTTTATAAAGAGTTCTTTCACTTTTTTAAGACAATTCAAGTGAAGTTATCTTTTGAAATATCACCAGATACAGATTTCCCATTAGGGGACCATGAAGTTAAAAACTTTACTTTCTTTTCCCTAAGGTAATGCAATGGTTTATCATTCACTTTCTAAGTTCCTTAATTTGGCTCCCCAAAAGAAACTGTTTTATGTGCATTGTCAAACACCTGATGAGAGTCTGCTCATTTTAAAGCTGTTAGGATTGTTCACCATATTCCTGAAGGGTTTAAGTTTTGAAGGCTCTTTTAATGATTGTTTCAAAACTTTGGCTTCTCTGAGGAAAACATAGACAGCCACAGTCAGCGGAATAGGCTTGCCTGAGAATTTGTGATTACAGATTATTTTGAAATTCCTATGCAGTATACATGTAGTGTGACATAAATTGGAACAAAAAAGTCATGAAGTAAATAATACATTTCAATAGCCAAGAAGCAGTTTTTAAACTGAGTTTTGTTTGCAGACTTTTGCTGATAATCACTAAAGCTAATCAGGGAAGTAATGCCACAAATAAATAAATAGAAGAGGGGTGGGTGAGGTTAAGAACACTCAGTAACCTTGGGGGATCCAGATTCTGTACCAAGAACAGACAAGAGGCTGCTTATACCACATGTCACACCAGCTCCAAGGGATCCCATGCCCTCTTCTCACCTCTGTGTGCACTGGATTTTCATGTACATACTCACAGCGATGGACACACTTCACATAATAAGATGTAAACAAATCTTAAGCATAAATAAATAATAAATAGAAAATTGGATGCAAAGATAGAAACAATTACTTTATCATGTGCTAACTGTATTTCCTTGAACATACCCTTTGATTTTTGGTTGTCTTAGCTCCTAATTACAGCATATGGATATAGCCAGTAGTTTTATATGGTTAATTTAAAGTTGAAGTTAAAATAATATATGCAAAGTACTTAATCCCATGCTTGCTGCATATGGTAACCTCAATAAACACATTTGCATTCTCTTTTCCTTAACACAACATTTCTCAGTTTGAGTTGTGCATTAGAACAGCCCAATGAACCTCTGCAAATATGGATCCTCTCAACCCTGCTGCCAAGGTTTTGACTGAATTGCACTGGAGTAGATCCTGGATCTCTGTAGTTCATAAAGCTCCTCAGGCAACTGCAATGCAAGGTCAAGTTTCAGAATCTCCACAAAAGCACCAGTCCCTAGTTTCTAGTCAGCTCCAGAATTGCCTGTGAAGATGTTTTCCCTTGTGAATGCCTGCCTTTTAACCTAGAGAGATTGATTCAATCAAATGTGAGCAATGGTGTGAGGAGTTTGAGGAAGATGTCCTGTTGTCACTCTTTTAGACTGTTTGGTAGCTTAGAGCTGCTGAGGTCATCTTTTTTTTTTTATTCTTAATTATAAATGCTCAGCTTTAGCTTGGCTTTTTTCTTGCAAACTTTCTTTTTTATATATCATATTTTTTTATTTATTTTACAATACTATTCAGTTCTACATAATAGCCACAGATTCCCTTATTCTCTCCCTTCCTGCCCCCTCCCCTTCCCCCCAGCCCACCTCCCAATTCCCACCTCCTCCAGATCAAGGTCTCCCCCGTGGACTGGGATCGACCTGATAGACTCAGTCCAGGCAGGTTCAGTCCCCTCTCCCCAGATTGAGCCAAGCTCTACTATAGAGCTACAGTAATAAAAACAGCTTGGTATTGGCATAAAAACTGACATGTGGACCAATGGAATCGAATTGAAGACCCTGACATTAACCCACACACCTATGAACATATAATTTTTGACAAAGAAGCCAAAAGTGTACAATGGAAAAAAGAAAGCATCTTCAACAAATGGTGCTGGCATAACTGGATATCAACGTGTAGAAGGCTGCAAATAGATCCATATCTGTCACTGTGCACAAAACTTAAGTCCAAGGGGATCAAGGACCTCAACATAAATCCAGCTACTCTAAACCTGCTAGAAGAGAAAGTAGGAAGTAGTCTTGAACGCATTGCTGAGGTCATCTTAATCTGTCTCAGTTTCATTTTAGATTTGAGATAACTCTCCTGTATTTTCTGATTGGATGATGATTACGTGCGATGAGTGGGGCAAATGTTGTAGCTTCTTAACCGATATGAATATTTAAGTTGGAAAGATGAAATAGCCTTATTTTTAACAACAAGATAAACTCCGATCTGGCTGTGCAACAATAGGAAATATTATCAGTTTATGATAGCCAGGCATTGTACTAAGTATTCTGGGGTCTCAGCTCTTTGAGAGTTGTCATGTTGGGTAGCTAAAATGTATAAGAAGGAACCCTCACTCTGCCAAATGGACTTCATTTTTCTGCAGGGCCCCTACCATTCTGCTGTTTTTCTGTTCAGCTGTGATTTAAATAACTCTTTTAGTAAGTCTCTTACTCAAATAGCAGCTGGCCTCATCGTCCACCTTGAACCCCAAACCTGTCTATGTTCTGATAGGAACAAATGAATCATCTATTACTTTTGCACCCTCTCTGTGTAGCAGCAAACCCAGTGGTAGGGAAGAACTGGCTTGAGACACAATATTATGATTTAATATCAGTTTTCTCTTCTCCTGGAGTCCTTCAAGAAGGTCATCCACCCTTTGTGGTCTCCTGTGACTCCAGTGACCTCATCACAGTGACCCACACTGCTCTGACAGCCTCAATGTAGAGTGTTTTCCAGTGCCTAATTCCGTGTGTAAGCGATGGTAAATATGATTGCTGTTATCCTTATCTTAAACTATCAGATCCTTACTTGGACTGTAATTCTAGAAAACTCAAATTCCCTTCCCAACTCGAACCATAACTTCGAAGATGGGTGCTTGGGGAACGTATTGGCTCATGGAAATTTTTTGAAAATCCAAATTTAGGTTTTCTTTCCTTTTTAAAAACAAAACAACAGCAACAACAAAGTGTGTCTCTGGGACATGGTTTTGTCTTTTGAGGCAAGTGTGGACCAGGGATGACCTGCAATGGACTTGACTGTGTAGAGTTGACCGGTGCACACCTTACATCAATCCTCAAATGCCTCTCAAAGGCTGGGGTGATTGGTGTGTGCCACCATTGCAGGGCTCTCTGTCTTGGTCAGCTTGACTCTTTTCTAACGGTAACCACCTCTTTTCAGAGAGACAGTCTATGCCATTTTGAGTGTAACCATGACAGCTAGCTCTGGGCTTTTGGATGTGAATAAATAATAAGGGTAAACTCAGATACCAGGATACCAGGAAAGTTAAAAAAGAATCACAGAGCAGAAGGAGATATGGGACATATAAAGAGGGGCACAGTAGATTATAGTGGCTGTGAAAGAGGAAATGGGAAAAACTGGTAGAGGAGACTTAACTGGGGAGGGAGAAGAGAGTAACACCAGAGAAGAGGACAGGATGTGGGGATTAGATAATACTGATAGTGACACTTGATGAAGCCATAGGGAATTATAGTATTTTATCTTTACTGAAAATGTGCATGATATATTATACTTACATATTATATATGTATATGCAGGTGTAACAGTTTAATTAAAGCTAAGTCTCTTGTGGTGACAATGCTCCCTTTAAACTATAGATTACCTAACAAAAATCACAGTGCCAGACATGGGAAACATCGTTTTGAGTTGTTAGTCAAAAGAGTCCATGAATCCTTTCTCCCAAACAATACAGATTATACTGTTGCTGTTGACCTTGATTGCACTCCAGAAACAGAAGATAAAGCCTTACCGACACTTTGGACACAATAAAGGAATCTAGCTTTTAGATAATGTGGCAAAAAGAGAGATGGCTTTGAGAGTAAATGTTAATTTCAGAAATACTTGGAAGGAGGATGTATATATCCTTCCCAAGTGTGCATATTTGTATATAAACCTGTGTCTCGAGACTAGAAGTCAACTTTGAGCACTCTTCTTCAGGAGCTTGTTCACCTTGTTTTCTGAGACAGAGTTGCTCATTGACCCATAGCTTGCCAAGTAGCCTAGGCTAGCTGGCTGGTAAATCCCATCACTCTCATAGTATCAGAAGGAACTATGCAAGCTCCCCAAAAAGAAACGTTCCTATCTAGCTGTAATGCTTGCAAAGCATGTTGATGACCAGTATGTCATTGTTACAAAGCTGCCATAGTGCCACTTATACCCTGGAGTACTACTCAGCAAAGAAAAACAATGATATCATGAGGTTTGCAGGCAAATGGATGGAACTAGAAAATATCATCCTGAGTGAGGTAACCCAGACTCAGAAAGACAAACATGTTATGTACTGCCTCATAAGTGGATACTAGATGTAAAGCAAAAGATAACCAGACTGAAACTCACAACTCCTGGGAGGCTACCTAGTAAAGAGGACCCTAAGAAAGACACATGGATCAAGAACAGGGTGGGAGAACAGGGAAAGAGATACCACAATAAATGAAGACCCCATGGGATTGAGAGGAGGTAGAGAGCTAGAGAGGTCCCCAGATATCCAAAGATACCTCCACAATAGACTAGTGGCAATGGTCAAGAGGGTGCCTGAGCTGATCTGCTTTGGTGATCGGAGGGCTGAGCACTCTAACTGTCATGATAGAACTCTCATCCAGTGACTGGTGGAAGCAGATGCAGAGATCCACCACCAAACCCCAGGTGGAGCTCCAGGAGTCCAATTGGCAAGAGAGAGAGAAGGGATTATATGAGGAAGAGATATTGAGACCATGATTGGAAAAAGCACAGGGAGAAATAGTCAAACTAGCCAAAATACATGAGCTGTGAACCAATGACTGAGGAGCCCCAGGGGAGACCTTGCCTTGGAAGAGGTGGGAGTGGGAGGTGAACTGTGACAGGAGGACTAGAAGGTGGGAAGAGGGAGGACAGGGGAATCCATGGCCAATATGTAAAATTAAATTAATTATAAAATAAAAATATTTGTAATGAAAAAAATTAAAAATTAAAAAAGAACAGCTCAATAGGAGAGAATTCATTCCTGGTACTGTGCATTTACCCAACTACCCATGACTGGTGAGATCATGGAATCTGGAGGAGAGCCCACTCTTGCCACATTTCAAACCATTATGTCTACCTGCATTCTAATATTTACCTTTATACCCACAGGCAGGTTTAGCTTCTTCTTGCAGTAGACAGAAATCATTAAAGAAAACCACAAGTGGTCAAAATTAAGATATTAACCAGCTTAGAGTACATACCCCTAGTTAATGCATTCATAATTCAACTCCTACTCCTATGGATCAGGGAGCATTGCTGAAGAAAAAGCAGAAATATTGTAAGAACTGCATGACCAGGATATCTGCTGCCAAATGATCCCCAGTAATAAAATAAAATCAAGACAAAAAGAAGTTGGAAGTTATTGCCAGTGTTTGTGTCTGTGTTTGCTTGTGTTTTTGAGTGTTTATATGTAGTTCTATGTGTGTCTATGTGTTTGTATGTCTATTTATGTATTTATGTGTTTATATAAGGTTGCAAGTTTGTGTGTGTTTATATATGTGTCTCTCTGTGTGTATTTTTGTGTGAATATGTGATTCTGAGCATTCAAACTAGGCCCTCATAAATGCTAAGCAAACACTCTGCCACTGAGCCTCACCTCCATCCCAACAGAACTATTATAAATTCTCAGAAATGTTAAAGTCTCCTCCAATGCCATGACAAATGAAAATAGTTGGTTGCTATTCACATGAAGCACTGATATTTTTCCCTCTGTTTTACATGGACAATTCTTTAGTGAGAGAATCAAGCTGACATGTGTACCTCTTGGAAATCTGCAGAGATTTATCCTACCCTCATATAATCAAGAGACAAGCCCTCTACTTTGATCTGCACATGCTTCTTTCAAAGCCTATATTTAGACCTGTAAGAGTATAAAATCAAAATTAACCTTCACTTGAAGATAGGAGAGAAAAAATTGTTATGACATTCCTGAACAATCATTAAAATCAATGCAAAATGATCCCATGTATTTTCACTAAATATCCAATTTATTTAGTGTAAAGTAATGGTATTATCTCTCTAATCTCTTTCTCAGACACTAACTGTATGATATTTGGCATTGTGATAATTCTGCATCTCTTTACTTTTATAAATGTGTTATTCCTGCTTAGCCATCTTCCTGCTTTCATGACATTATTACATTGTATTTACCTTCAATATCAAGGATGAAGTTTTCAAGAGAGAAGAACCAGCAGTTAAGAATGTTTGCTAGCCAGGCGGTGGTGGCACATACCTTTAATCCCAGCACTCAGGAGGCAGAGCCAGGCAGATCTCTGTGAGTTTGAGGTCAGTCTGGTCTACAAAGTGAGATCCAGGTCAGGAACAACAACAACAACAAAAAAAAAAAAAAAAAAAAAAAAAACTAGAAGGAGAAACCCTGTCTCCAAAAAAAAAAAAAAAAAAAAAAAAAAAAAAAAAAAAAAAAAAGAATGCTTCCTGCCTCTCAATCCCCGGTAGCTATCTTTTGGTGGGAGCTCATGAGATCTTCCCCCATGCCCTGTCTTATAATGTTGTAGCTTGATCTTGGGAAGGCAATTGCAACTGCTTTGTTCTGTTCCTTCCTGAAGTCAGACTCTTAGGATCCTTCTGCTGCTTCTTCTCCACTGACCCCCAAGCTTTAAGGGTAGCTGATATAATGTAGATGTCCCATTTGTGGCTGAGAACTCCAAGGTCACTTATTCTCTACACTCTAACAAGTTGTGAGTTTAGGTGTTAACCCCTATCTACTGCATAAAGAACATTTGTAAGATGAGACCTGAGAGCTTCAATAATCTGTGGGTGTAGAGATGAACTTACAAGGCAGTTTAATATTTATGTCAATTTCAGGGAATAATAGTAGTATGTTCACCCCTGAGTTCCCAAACCATGGGTTCTTGTACAGATTAACAGTAACAGGTATGAATTTTCTCATGTGAAGCAGGACTTAAAAACCACCAGAAAGTAGTTGGTGATCCCCATAATATCTGTGCCATTATTGCCCTCATAGGCATACCTTGCCATGCTTGTTATTGTTGCAGTTTGCAGGATTTGCAGTCAGATCAGATAGTAAATGACACCCTCATTAGCAGCCTAAATATCACTTCCTGGTGCTATGAAAGGTGGTCAGCAGAACGGAAGGCCCCTTGTTAGTACCAGCTTTGTTTCTTCATGTCCTTGTCCAAAGTAGGTGGTGTCTGCAGCAATAATATCTTACTGTCAAGTTCTGGTGGACAAACAGGAGTACTGTTAGTGATACCATGCTGTAATGGATGGCTCCAGTCTTAGGAATATGTGGTCTCAATCATTATCTTCAGAAATTAGATGAAGCAACTTCACTGAAGAAAATGTCCTTTTGATTTTCACACAGAAGACATCAGTACATGATATTCCTAAGGTACTAATTGCAAAAGCAGAGCAGGAAAGATTTATGCATACTTCTGATCTCTGAAATCTCCAGGAACTGTACTTATTAAATTACTTAAGAGTCCTATATCCTATTATCTTATTCAATTTTATGTATGCAGACTCCAGATGCTATAGTTTAAAAATAATGTGAACAGATAGATGTTGGGAAAACAAATCCAATTAATTAACAAATATCCTTTGGAGAAAGTGCTGCCTGAAAAATGGCAACCTGATTGAGGCGAGCATAAAGAAAAGGAGTGTTGATTCTCTTCTGTATAAGTGGTATAGAATTATCCTATCTCAGAACAAGTCTGAAAAGTCCCTATAAACTGGTGGTGCCACAGCTATGTACTGTCCCATTAAAAAAGATAATAAAATGTTAGGAGATGAAGCCCCATGTGTTGAACTATCTTGAAGACTTTCTGGTAGGAAACAAGATATATGACCCAGACTATTTATAGAAGAAAGAGTTGATTTGGGCTCATTGTTCCAGAGGCTTAGAGACAGTTTCAACAGGACAAAGGAGGGCAACAGAAGCAGGAAGCTGACTCATTTCTTGAGCCACAAGCATGAAACAGAGAGAGCAAACGAAAGTGTTTCATCACAGCAGTAGAGAAGTAACTCATATTGATGGTAAGAGAGACAAGCAATTGCTGCAGGCTCACAGGCCAGCTAGCCAGGTATGGAAGAGATGAATAAGAAGCATTAAGTGAAATGAGGTGAAAGGTGAATACAGACATTATTTGGCTGTGGGTCTCTGTATCTGTTTCCATTAGTTGTTGGGTGAAGCCTATCTGATGACAGTTGAGCTAGGCATCAATATTTGAGTATAGAAGAATATCATTAAGAATTATTTCATTGATTTTTTTCCCTGTTCTTGTTTGGTTCTATCCTAGGTCTATCTTAGGTTGTATTCTAGGTCCAATGCTATGTACTATAGCATACTATACTATGCTGTGCTATACTATAGCAAGATCTCATCTCAAAAACAAAATAATAATAAAGAAATGACAATATTAGAGTTGTCATTCATGTGAACTTAAAATTCTGGTTTTCTCGATGAGTATAAAAGAATATTAGTAGAAATCATTTTATTGCCTTTCTTTTGCCATTCATGTTTATTTCTGTCCTAGGTCTCTGGAGTATCTCACTTCTGCGTCCTGGTCCCCAAGGGTGAACTCCCTCTCAGGGTATAGGTCTCCAGCAGTGCCAATCATTAGTTGGTCACTCCTACAAGTTCTGCACCATCTTTACCCCAACAGATTTTGTAGGTAGGGCAAATTGTAGGTCAAAGGTTCTGTGTCTGAGTTGGTGTCTAGTAAAGTCTTGCCTGGTTACAGAAGATGGTCGATTCAGGATCGTTATCCCCTATTGGTAAGAGTCTTAGCTAGATTCACCATCATGAATTCCTGAGTGTTTCCAGTGCTCATCCCATAGATGTCCCCAGATTCTAGCAATCTCTCCCAGTACTTTTTCCCTCCATCCTCCCCGACCTGATCCCTCCTGTTCCTATGCCGATTATCCCTTCCAGGCCCCTTTCCCTTTCTACTTGCAATGTCCATTCTATTTCCCCTTCACACTGAGACACATGCCTCCCCCTCCACTTGAGCCATCTTTGTTAGTTATTGTGTTGTTGTCTTGTTACTTGTTGTCTGTGGATTGTAGCACCATTCTCCTTTACTTTATGGCTAATATCCACTTATGAGTACATACCACATTTGTCTTTCCTGTTCTGCCTTACCTCACTCAAAATCATCTTTTCAAGACCCATCCATTTGCCAGCAAATTTCCTGATGTCACTGTTTTTAGCAGGAGAGTAATACTCCATGTGTAAATGTACCACATTTTCTTTATCCATTCTGCATCTGAGGGACATCTAGGTTGTTTCTAGTTTCTGGCTATTATCAATAAAACTGCTATGAGCATAGTTGAGCAAGTGTCTTTGTTGTATGATGGATCATCCTTTGAGTATAAGTCTAGGAGTTGTACAGCTGGGTCTTGAAATAGTTCAATTCCCAATTTTCTGAGAAACTTCTATATTGATTTCCAAAGCAGCTGTATAAGCGTGCACCCCCACCAGCAATGGAAGAGTGTTCCCATCACTCCACATCCTCTCCAGCATGATCTGTCGATTGTGTTTTTTCTTTTAGTCATTCTGACACGTATAAAATAGTCTCAGAGTCATTTGATTTGCATTTCCCTTATGGCTAAGGATGTTGAACACTTCTTTTACTGTTTCTAGAGCATTTAAGATTCCTGAGTTTGAGATTCTGTTTAGATCTGTACCTTATTTTCAAATTGGTTTATTTGTTTTGTTTTTATTTTTATGTCTAGTTTCTTGCATTCTTTGTATATTTGGGATATGAGCCCTCTGTCAGATGTGGCTTTGGTCACGACCTTTTTACATTCTTTTGGCTGTTGTTTTGTCCTTTTGATAGTGTCCTTTGCCTTACAAAAGCTTTTCAGTTTCATGAGGTACCATTTGTTAATTTTCAATGTTAGTACCTGCACTATTGATGTTCTGTTCAGGAAGTTGTGTCCTATGCCAATGAATTCAAGATTATTCCCCCACATTCTTTTCTATCAGGTTCATTATATCTGGATTTACATTGAGGTCTTTGATCCACTTGGACTCAAGTTTTGTGCAGGGTGATAGATATGGATCTATTTGCATTCTTCTACATACCAAAATTCATTTAGACCAGCAGCATTTGTTGAAGATGCTTTCTTTTTTCCTTTATATAATTTTTACTTGTCAAAAATCAAGTGTTCATAGGTGTAGATATTTACCTCTGGGTCTTCAATTTGATTCCATTGATCAGACTATTTGATTTTTTTGCCAATACCATGCACTTTTTATTACTAATGTTCTGTACTACAGCTTTAAATCAGGAGTGCTGATACCTCCAGAAGGTCTTTTATTATAAAGAATTGATTTAGCTATCCTGGGTTTTAAGTTTTTCCATATGTACTTGAGTATTTTTTTCTTTCAAGCTCTATAAATAATTGTGATAGAATTTTGATGGGGATTGCATTGAATCTGTAGATCTCTTTGGGTAAGATGCTCATTTTTGCTGTGTAAATTCTGCCAATTCATGAGCATGGGAAATCTTTCCATCTTCTGATATCTTCTCCAATTTCTTTCTCCAAAGACTTGAAGTTTTTGTTGTACAGAGTTTTCCCTTACTTTGTTATAGTTATCTGTAGCATGAAACTTAGAGAGTCTTATTAATTAAAACAAACCTGAAGCCAAGCATTGGGGTTAACACTGGAAGATCAGAGAGACAGAACAAGCCACAGCTAACCTCACCTGGCCAACTTCTCAGCTGATTTTTTTCCCTCAGACTGGAAACTTCTGTGTCCTCATCCCAATGGCTCTCAGCTGAACTGTGCTGCTCAAAACCTAAAAGCTTAACCAACCAAATGCTTAACCAGCCAAATGCTTCTAGTTTCTGGTCCTCACACCTTATATACCTTTCTGCTTTCTACCACCACTCCCTGGGATTAAAGGCTGGCTTTCTGGGATTAAAGGCGTGAGTCAGCATGCTTGGCTGTATCCTTGAACACATGGAATTCTGCCTCTGGAATGCTAGGATTAAAGGTGTGTGCTACAACTGCCTATCCTAAGTATCTAGTGTCTTTTCTGTTCTCTGACCCCAAATAAGTTTATTAGGGTACACAATATTTTGGGGAACACAATACCACCACAGTTATCCCCAGATATTTTATATTATTTGTGGATATTGTGAAGTGTGTTGTTCCCCTGATTTCTTTGTCAACACATTTAATATTTGTACATAGGAGGGCTACTGTTGTTAGGGGTTTTTGGCTCTTTGGGGGGGTCTACCACCCAGCTCCCAAATAAATCACACATGGAGGCTTATTCTTAGCTATGAATGTCCAGCCTTAGCTTATTTTGTTTCTTTCCAGCTTTTCTTAACCTAAATTATCCCATTTACCTTTTGTTTCTGGGCTTTTCCTGTTCTCTTATTTCTGTAAATCTTACTCTTATTCCATGGTTTGCTGTGTAGTTGGGTAGCTGGCCACCTGCATCCTCCTCCTTCTCTGGCTGCTTCTTCGATCTTCCTCCCCTTCCAGATTTCTCCTTCTATTTATCCTCTCTACCTGCCAACCCCACCTATTTATCTCTCTCCTGCCTCACTATTGGTCATCCAGTTCTTTATTAGACCATCAGATGTTTTAGACAGGCACAGTAACACAGCTTCACAGAGTTAAATAAATGCAACATAAACAAAAATAACACACCTTAAAATAATATTCCCCAACAGGTTACTAATTTTTCTTAGTTAATTTTATATCCAGCCACTTCACTGAAGGTGTTTATCAATTGTAAGAGCTCCTTGGTAGAATTTACAGGGTCACTTATGTATACTATCACATCATCTGCAAATAGTGATACTTTAACTTCTTTCTAACTTGTATCCCTTTGATCTCATTAAGTTGTCTTATTGCTCTAGATAAAACTTCAAGTACTATAATGAGTAGATATGGAGAGAGTAGATGGCCTTGTCTTATCCCTGATTTTAGTGGAATTGCTTTAAGTTTTTCTCCATTTAATTTGATGGTGGCTTTAGGTTTGCTATATACTGCCTTTATTATGTCTAGATATATTTTTTGTATCTCTGATCACTCCAAGACTTTCATCATGAAGGGTTGCTGGATTTTGTCAATGTTTTTTCCAGCATCTAATAAGATGATCACGTGTGTTTTTTTCTTCCATTTTGTTTATACAATAGATTACACTGACATATTTTTGTATTTTAAAATATCCCTGCCCCTCTGGGCTGAAGAATACTTAATCATTGTAGATGATCTTTTTGATGTGTTCTTGAATTTGGTTTGTGTGTATTTTATTGAGTATTTTTGCATCTAATTTCTTGAGGGAATTTGGTCTGTAATTCTCTTTCTTTGTTGAATCTTTGGGTGGTGTGGGTATTAGGCTAACTGTGACCTTATAAAATTAATTTGGAAGTGTTCCTTCTGTTTCTATTTTGTGGAATAATTTGAGGAGAATTTGTATTAGCTCTTCTTTGAAAGTAGAATTACACACTAAAACCTGTTTTTTGGTTTTTTTTTGTTGTTGTTGTTTTTTTTGGTTGGAAGACATTTAATGACTTCTTATCTGATCTTGATTTAACTTTGTTAAGTGGGTTATAATGAGAAAATGGTCCATTTATTTTAATTTTTCCAATTTTATGGGGTACAGTTTTTTGAAGTATGATCTCATGATTCTTTGGATTTCCTCCATGTCCTCATTTTCATTTATAGTTTTGTTAATTTGGATATTATCTCTCTGCCTTTTAGTTAGTTTTAATAAGGGTTTGACTATCTTGTTGATTTTCTCAAAGAATTAACTATTTGTTTTATTGATTTTTTGTACTCTCTTTATTTCTGTTTTATTGATTTCAGTTCTGAGATTGATTATTTCCTGCCCTCTACTCCTCTTGAGTGTGTCTGCTTCATTTTATTCTAGATTTTTCAGGTGCATTTTTAAGTCTCTGATATGAGAATTCTCTAATTTCATTATAGAGGAACTTCATTCTATGAACATTCCTCTTAGCTTTGTATCCCATAAGTTTGGATATATTATGCATTCATTTTCATTGAATTCTAGGAAGTCTTTACTTTCGTTCTTCCTTGACTTGGTGATAATTTAGTAGAGAGTTGTTCAGTTACTATGAGTTTGTAGGCTTTCTGTTGTTTCTGTTCTTGAAATTCAACTTTAATCCATGGTGCTTTGATAGGATACAGGAGGATATTTTAATTTTCTTTTATCTGTTGAGATTTTTTGTGACTAAATATATATATATTATATATATTTATATATACTAACCATATATATGGTTAGTTTTGGAGAAGGTTCCATGAGGTAATGAGAAGAAGGTATACTCTTTTGTGTTTGGGTGAAATATTCCATAGATAACTGTTAGGTCCATTTGAGTCATAATGTCTGTTAGTGCCATTGTTTCTTTTCTTAGTTTCTATCTGGACAACCGATCCATTTGTGAAAGAGGGTGTTGAAGTCTCCAACTGTTCATGTAGGGGAGCTATGTGTGATTTAAGCTTTAGTAATGCTTCTTTTACAAATGTGGGGGCTCTTGCATTTGGGGCCTAAGATGTGCTGAATTGAGATATCTTCCTGGTGGATTTTTCCATTAATGGGTGTGAAATGTCCTCCTTCTCTTTTGATTAATTTTGGTTTGAAGTCTACTTTGTTAGATATTAGAATAGCCACACCAGGTTGCTTCTTAGGTCCATTTGATTGGAAAATCTTTTTCCATCCCTTTACACTGAAGTAATATCTATTTTTGATGTTAAGGTATGTTTGTTGTATGCTGCAGAAGGATGAATTCTGTTTTCTTATCCAGTCTCTTAGCCTGTGTCTTTTTATTGATGAATTGTGTTCATTGATATCGAGAGATATTAATGACCACTGATTGTCAATTCCTGTTTTTATGTTGTTGGTGGTGATAGCGATTGTAATGTGTGTGTGTGTGTGTGTGGTGTGTGTGTGTGTGTGTGTGTGTGTGTGTGTGTGTGTTTCCCTTTGGATTTTGCTGGTGTGATATTATCTATTACCTGTAGGACAAATCTTAAAGAGTCTTTATTAATAAAACAAACCCGGAGCCAAGTATTGGGGTGAACACTGGAAGATCAGAGAGATAGAACAAGCCACAGCTAACCTCACCTGGCCAACTTCTCAGCTGATCTTGCTTCCTCGGACTGGAAGTCTCTGTGTCCTCATATCCGAATGGCTCTCAGCTAAACTGTGCTGCTCAAAACCTAAAAGCTTAACCAGCCAATTGCTTAACTAACCAAATGTTTAACCAGCCAAATGCTTCTAGTTTCTGGTCCTCACGCCTTATATACCTTTCTGCTTTCTACCACCACTCCCTGGGATTAAAGGCTGGCTTTCTGGGATTAAAGGTGTGAGTCACCATGCTTGGCTGTATCCTTGAACACAAGGATTTCTGCCTCTGGAATGTGAGGATTAAAGGTGTGAGTGCCACCATTTTGTAGCCTTTGTGTCTAGTGGCTGTTCTGTCTCTGACCCCAGATAAGTTTATTAGGATATACAATATTTTGGGGAACACAATACCACCAAATTTCCCCTTATTTTGTCTAAAATTTAAAAAAAGCTTATAACTAATACAAGAAAAGCTATCCAATAAGTATATACAATATATACAGTCAAGAATTACATTAATGATGTCTAGTCCATTAACATTTAACAGATTCAGATAAAAACTCCATTATATATATTAACAATGTCCAGTCCAGTAACAATTACCTGTGCTTTTGTGGGTATAGTTGACTTCCTTGAGTTGAAGTTTTCACTCTAGTATCTTTTGTAGGGCTAGATTTGTGGACAGATATTATTTAAGTTTGATTTTGTCATGAATCATCTTGTGATTGATACTGTTGCTGGGTGTATTAGTCTGGGCTGGTGTATGTAGTATCTTAGAGTCTATAAGTCATTTGTCCAGGCCCTTCTGGCATTTAGAGTCTGTTGAGAAGTCAGGTGTAATTTTCATAGGTCTGCCTTTATCTGATACTTTGCTTTTCCCTCTTACAGCTTTTAATATTCTTTCTTTGTTCTGTATGTTTAGTTTTTTGATTGTTACGTGATGTGGGGGCTTTCTTTTCCGGTCCAATCTATTTAGTGTTCTGAAGCTTCTTGTACCTTTACAGGCATGTCCTTTTTTTAGGTCATAGAAATTTTCTTCTAAAATATATTTAAATGTTATATGTTTATATGTTAAATATATTTTCTGTGTTTTTGTGCTAAGAGTCTTCTCCTTCTTCTATTCCTATTAGTCTTAAGTTTGGTCTTTTCATGGTGTCCTAGATTTTCTGGATGTTTTGTGTTAGGAGTTTTTTTCTTTCTTTTTTTTTTTCTTTTTAGATTGAACATTTTCTTTGATCAGTGAATTTATTTTCTCTATTGTATCTTCAATGACTAAGATTCTCTCTTCCATCTTTTAGATTCTGTTGGTGATGCTTACATCTATAGTTCCTGTTCACTTGCCCAGATTTTACATTTCCTAAATTCCATCAGTTTGTGTTTCTTTTATTGCTTCTCTTTTGATTTTCATATCATGAATAGTTTCATTCACCTGTTGTTCCTTTTTTTTTCTTGCCATCCTTTAAAGAACTTGTTGCTTTATGCTATTTTTTCAATGTTATTTCCTCAATATCTTTAAGGGATTTTTTTCATTTTCTTTTTAAGGACATCTATAATTTTTGTGAAGTTGGTTTTAAAGTCATTTTCTTGTGTGTCTGCTATGTTGGACTGTCAGGTCTTGCTGTCATAGGATTTCTGGGCTCCAGTGATGCCACATTGCCTTTTCTGTTGTTGGTTGTGTTATTATACTGGCATTTAGGCATCTGGGTTTGGGATGATTACAGGTTTAGGTGTTCGTTCCTGAGTTTGTCTTCTTGGATGTTTTGTTCCTTGTTTTCTGTTTCCTTTTTGTTTTTCTAGTTTTTGTGGCCTGGACTTCTGGTGGCTGGCATGACTTCTGGTCTATCTAATTGCAAGTCTCTGTCTAAGTTGGGGGTTGGCCTTCTGGTGGTTATCTTGGCCATTGGTGCATCAGAGGATTTCTGTTCTTCTGATCAGTGTGGCCTGCACCTGATTAGTTGAGGTCTGGTCAAGTTGGTGTGGCCTGTGCCTCTTCTGAGTGGTGTGGCTTAAGCCTGAGTGGCAGAAGTCTACTGAGGTTGGGGACAGGGTCCAACAGTGGGACAAAAAAGGTGCTGTGATGGCATGGGCAGAGGGAAGGGGAAAATGAGGTATTTTTAAGATTTATTGATTTTCGCTTAATGTGTATGTGTGTGCTTGTTTATCTTATCTATACAAGCGTGTTTGTGCAGTGCCCATGGAGGCCAGAAGAGGGCACCACTTCCCTTTCAATTAAAGTTGTAGGTGGTTCTTAGCTTCTCAGTGTAGGTGCTGGAAACTTGCTTGACCTGAGACCTCTGCAAAAGAAGCAAGTACTCTTAACCGCTGAGCCATCGTCTCTCCAGTCCCTAAAATAAAGTACATTCTAAAAAGAAAATAAGAATCAAATACCATTTGTGACATGGGGATACACTTTGCTGGCATTAACATAGATAAACAAACTATAAGAATATTCTACTCTTTCCAGTGCCCTTTTACATACGTGAATTTTGTGCATTTCATGCAGATGATCATGTATTCAGTTAACCATTAAACTGTGTTGTTTAAAAATATCTATTCAGTTGAACTAATGAAGTTATAGAACATCAGAATGTCATCAAAATAATAACAGGCCTCAGACACGCTGTCAGTATCAGTTCAGTCCCAGCTCCATCTCATTTGTAAGCAATCCTACTGATGATCACAAATGGAAAATGGTAGCGAAGGAATTTCCCATGGCGTCTAAAATCAGGAAGCAAGTGCACAACATGGATGATAATTTTGAGTAAAAGCTTTTTACACTAGTAACCTATGATGATTCAGCTTCCAATTCATCAGTCCTCTTTTCTTTGTCCTTATCCCATTCTGTTAAAAAAATTGATATAGTCTATCTGGATTCTATATTTTCTTCTGTGTTTCATTTTATTATTATTATTTTTTATTTAGGTGTGTGTGAGAAAGCCAGAAAAACTATGAGATCTCCTGGAGCTAGAGTTATAGTTGGTTGTGAGCTGCCCAATGTGAGTGCTGGGAATGGAACTGGGGTCTTCAAAGAACAACAGGATCTATGTACCCATAGACTCCATGTGTGGAACCCTTACTGTCAGGACTCTTTCCTCAAGCATACTTTATATATTTCTTTAACAAAATTATCACATTCCATCTCTTACCTGCTTGACATTATGACTATATATGCTATATGCTATATTTTGCTATTCTGATGACAGAAGGAAAACGCTGATTTTCACACATTTTCCATAGAATATTTGTAACAATTATAGAACAGATCTTCAGGCAAATATGTGTCTGCCTCATATATGTTCAATACATACAATATACAATGCACATAGTAAATCACATATACACATATGAACACACAAACACACCTCAATTCACTTCAGTATCTTCAATAACTAGAATCTCCCCTTGCACTTGGTCTGTGAGCTTGTGAGGACCTTGGGCTCAAGGAAGAAATCCTGCAATGTTCATCTTGTTAGAATGCGATCCCTCATTAACTCGGGATATTAAATGAAACACTTGAGTTAGTAACCAAATCGACACAGAAGGAGCTGAGTATCTGTACGATTAGGGAATTTATCATTTTGTTCTTAGATTAATTACATGGTTCATTATACCAGAATGTGTGCTTAATTTCAAAAACTATTTTCCCTCAGAATCTGATTCTTGCATTATGATTTTATGTGATTTCTCTTAAAAAGAATGGAACTCTGTGTGTGTGTGTGTGTGTGTGTGTGTGTGTGTGATTTGCAGGAAAAAGTTAAATAAATAAAAAAACCAATATGTATGAGAGTCAAAACATTTGCCCAATAAAGTAAAAAATCATAAAACAAACAAAAATGTTGACTGCACAATCAACTGTTGGTTTGCTGAATAATAATTTTCTGAAGTTTTTTTCAGTACCACAGTCCAATGCTATACATTAACATATTTTCCAAAGAACTTATCCCACAATAAAGATAGTAGAACATTTTTTTTCTGTTGTAGATATAGCTATAAATATGTTCTAAGATAACTATCATGTTAGTGGAAAAGCACTCATGAAAATTAGCAAATAATAAGTACTTGCCTATAAACTATTTTTTGAATAATCCCTCATTGTGAAACCCCTGCTTTAAGCTGACGAAATTGATTTAATTTTTTTAAACATACTTATGCTCAATAATAGAAATGCATTGGCAATAGAAATCAGAAATGTTGGTTTTTTTCCAAAGTGAGGGTTTTCTGAAAGAAATTTGGCAAGACCAGATTGAGGAAAATGACGAACACCAAGGAAAGTAGATTTGCTGGGAGTTAAGTGGGTGAGGTTCCAGCAAGATTCCCCTTAAGTTTGTGGCTAAACTTAGAATGTGAGACATTCTAAGCATCCAAAAGTCTAGGGTCCCAAGTGAACACATAGCTCGGCACACTAAAAGTAACTGTAGGAGAACAGCCATGTTCTTTGTGCATGCCTACTACAGTAGCATGTGTACTACAGTATCAGATACACATTGCTCCCTCCCTGCAGAACCTCCCCAATCTGCTCAGAGAGTCCCCTTATTTACTACCCACCTGTTATCCTTCCTCTCTCCAATTGGTGGGTTCCTGGCATATTTATTGAACTGTTTCTATTTTCTCCTTTGTTTTAGTAGATAGAGTGTAGGCTTAGATAACTCTTAAAACTTCTTAGAAAGCATCTTCAGTCTTTGCTTCTTTGTTTGAATGCCTCTATAACTTATTGATCAACTATGGAATCCTATGTAGAAATAAATTTCCTAGAAGATATGAAGCATAATTTCCAGGTTTTCTAGAGCACATTGTACTGCTGGTTATGAAGAGAAAAATGATGACTCTCTGGTCCAACCTCTTGCAGCAAAGGTTTGACTTTCTCAGATCATCCATATTTTTTTCCTTTCTGAAAGACTTTCCCTTCATCTTTACAATCACTGTGACAACTCTGTTTGTATATTTCATTTGTTATGCTAAACACTTATTGTCCCTCTTCATTTTAAGATGTATCCTCAGCTCCAGGAAATTTCTTCTGTTTTAGCTTTTATAGATTGTGTGCTCACAGACACCTCTGTCCAGGTCTTTGTGTATTTCTTTATTGCCAGGTTTTTGTCTCCTGGATGGATTTTTGCTTTCTGCCTTCTCTCTATTATTCTCTGCTCTTCATTTTTGCTATAATCCCAAAAATAATGCTCTCAAATTTACCTTCTTAATATCCTTTTGTATATTTATTTCCCACTGTGACTTTAATTTCCAAGAGGTCTTCATTATTCTTCGATTGTCCCATCTCTTTTTGGCTCACTGAGGATAATAATTAAGATATACTAATGTTAATTTTAAATACCTTTTCGGGGAATTGAATTTTTGTCTACAGTCTCTGAAGATTACCTATTGTGCTTTTTAAATCTTCCTCTTTTGTTTGCCTGTTTCCATGAACTATCCAGTGATTCTTGAGTACCAATTGATATTTAAGATTTAATTTTAATGAATATTTAAATTTCTTATCACATAAATTAGTCATCATTGAAAAGAATATTTTAAAACAGTGCATAAGGATTCAACAAAAAGAACAATTAGTGAGGGTAAAGGGAAAAATCTTTATCGCGAGGAATTGGGTTTTACAGTTGTTGAGGCTGCTAAGCATGCCTGAGATCTATGAAGGGGGCCATTGGGAGGGCAGGAGGGAATCCAGGCAGGAAATGAAGGTGCAGTCTATTCATGGAACTTGTTTGTCTTTCTCAGGGAAACCTCAGATCTATTTTTTTAAATCTTTAAACTAATTGAACCAGTTCCACTCAAGCTATCAAGAAGAATCTTTCCCTCCAAGTCCACATACTATGTGTATTAATAACATCTGCAAAATGGTTCACAGCAGTTCTCTGGGTTGTGGATAAGGATCTTGACAGAGTAATATATCTTATGCAGAACCAATGCATAAGGGCCACCATGATCACACAGGAGTTCATCCTTTCTATTGCAGGGAAGCAGAAAGGTTAGAGACACAAATCTATAAATAGTTCGGATCTCAGCATCAGGAGGCAATTCATCAAGGCTCAGATCCTAAGCAGCTTCTCTGGAATGTTACTATTACAGACTGATGCTTGCATGAACAGGAGGAGGAAAATGGACTTCTTCCCTTTCTTCATTTTCCTGTTATATTCATAGTAAGAAACTATTGCTTTTCTGAAACAAAAGTCATTTTAATTATAATGTGATTAAGGGAACCTAATTAAATTCAAGTATTCATCTGGAACAACAAGGAATGAGAACAAGGATGATGAAAGCCAATAACTTTTAAAAAATGAGAAAGACTTATGAGCTCCACCACAATAATCTAAAAGGCACTTAGAAGGTGCTTTTCTAAAAAGCCTGCCTCCTCACTGGAGTCTCAAAACTACCACATCAGACTGTAAGCCAGGCACCCCCACTTCAATCTCCTGTCAAACTATAAGCCTAGCATCCACCTTCACTCTCCCATCTGTCTCTTTCACTTTGCAGGAGCATGTCAATCATTCAAAGAGTGTCTGCCTGAAAACCAGTGATGGCCAACTTGTCATTCACCCCTCAAGGCTTAGGTCACATACATGAGAGTAACTGGGGCATTTGACTGCCAGCCTTTACAGTATCTTTTGTAGACTCCCAGAGGCATCTAAAATTCTCCTAAAACTAGAGTCATCTGAGATTTCAGAGAGGGGAGAGCCCCCCAGATTCTTTGTACACAGCTATCCAAATGAGGGTACTCCCTGGAGCAGGAGATCATTGTATGAAAAACAAATTGAGTCATCTCAAGTGATAACAGGCCTAACAACTTCTCTGTCAGCTTTGCAGAACCTGAACTGAGGAACTGAGCAACGCCTGGACCAGAATGACCTTGTCATCCACAGCTACGGCCCCCAACCATAATTCTTCCTCTATTTAAATATAAAGTTGATGTCAATACCCAAAAAGTATACTTGAGGTTACTGGACTAAAGAGTCAATTAATGAGGCAATTTCACATACTTTATCTGATAGTCAAAGAGGTTTGTTTTGGTGCTACTTACAGACAGTAAAGGAATTGGTTACAGGATCCAAGAGAGATGAGGTGCAGTCCAATGCGGTCCTCTGGAGAACTCTGACTTGGTCCGCAATCCAGCATTCAGCATCTAGGATCACGAGGTAGCCAAGAGAGAGTGAGCAAATATGCATCTTGAGTCTTAAAGGGTCCCAGTCTCAGCCACTCCCCAGGGGCAGATCATAGACAGGTGTGTCATTTACCTGCTGTCTCTCTAGGGGCAGTGCTTCAAGGTCAAAGCTAGAACAGCTACCCACTACACTGGACCCACAGATCTATTTATGTCTACATGTGTGTAACAGTGTGTGTAACAATAATGATTAAAATAAAAGTGATCATGAATTTGGGGTGAGAGGACATAAAAGGAGCTGAAGAGGGGAGAGAAGGGGTGGACTTAATGTAAATACAACACTCATATAGAAAATTCCAAAACCAAAGTTAAGTTTATACAAAAAGCACTTGAGTCCACAAATGAGAGAAAAACATGGTATTTTCCTTCTGATTCTGACTTATTTTGTTTAATGCAATGATTTTCAATTGCATCTATTTTGCTGAAAAATGACATAATTTTGTATGTTTTATGGTTTAATAAAACTCTGCTATTTATAAATTAATTTTATTTGGTCCCAATGTCTTTAAATAAAGAATCCAGAATGTCTGTAATTTAAGAAAAACTGTCTACAACAATATGTATATGACACCACTTTACACACACACACACACACACACACACACACATATACACACACACACAGAGAGAGAGAGAGAGAGAGAGAGAGAGAGAGAGAGAGAGAGAGAGAGAGAGAGAGTTCTTCTGTATGTCAGACCTTCTAGAGCACTAAAGTCTATAGGAAGCTTGGTCATCCCAAAGGGAAAACAAAGATTTATATAAAACTGCAGCAATATGTAAGACATTGCAACATTATTCTTCATAATAGCAAAACTCTTTAAATAAGAGGAACTGAATAAAGAAATTATATGTCCATAAGTGGACCAATAAATTATGCTATAGGTAAAAAAAAAAGACATGAATTGATATGAGACTATAAGAGATTGCTTTTTACTTAAAGGATATTATGATCACACTGGGAAGGACATAGGCAAATACCTCTGTATTAGTTACTTTTCTGTTGCTATAATAAAATGTCATGATGAAGGCAAGATATAGAAGGAAGAATTTATTTGGCTTTTAGTTCCAGAGGGGGAGGCATGGCACCAGGCAGGTGTGGCCTGTGTCAGAGCAGGAAGCTGAGAGCTTACATCCTCAAATGCAAGTGTGAAGCAGAAAGAACAAACTGGAAGTAGGGCAAGGCTATGAACCCTTGAAGCCTGCCCCAGTGATGTGCATGCTCCATAAAAGCAGTAGCTCCTGGAAGTTCTGTAACTTCTCCAACACAGCAACACCAGCTGGGGACCAAGTGTCTAGCACCACAGGTAAAAGTTGTCATTTAAATCATTGTGAATTCATCAACAAATACTATCGAGCAGCTATTGTTCTCTACTACTGTTCAAACACACACACACATGATTTGAAAAAACTCATCCTATTGATAACTTACTAGGGGATAACCAGTGTTGTTGTTAGCTTTAATTTTCAACTTTCAACAGATACAATCTATAATCACCTGGCAAGAGAGTTCCAATGAAAGATTGTATGAATTGGGATGGTATGGGGGTATATCTGTGGGGGGCTGCCTTAATGAAGATAATTAATGTGGGAAGATCCAGACCACTGTGGGGGGCACCATCCCCTAAGCAGGGTGTCTTGAGCTGTCTAATAGTGGAGAAATCGAGCTGAGTGCAAGCAAGCAAGGACATATACATTTATTGCTCTCTATGTTTGACTGTGTATACAATATGATAGGCTGCCTCAAGTTCCAGCTGCCTGGGGCAATAATCCAGAACTGTGAGCAACAATAAATTCTTTTACACCTAGGTTGCTTTTGGTCACACTATTTTATTGTTGCTTTTGGTTAGAATATTTTATCATATTATATCATAGGAATATAAATTAAACCGACAACCCCCAGATGAGTACAAGATCGGTGATTTCATGGACTACAGGAGGACCAGCATGTGTCCTGGTAGTTTGAGATTCAGAAAACCCATTGTGTCCATTGTATTCTTGTTCTGCTTTGTCATGAAATGTGTAACCAAATCAGGAAAGAAAATGTGAGGTGGAGAATGCTTAGACAGGAAGTTGGTAGAAGAGGCACCCAGGGGTAGAGGAGACAAGAGGAATTGAAAGTCTTGGATCATCTTGGTTTGCGCCATTTCAAAGCAGACAAGTCAGTGCAGCACTTTTCTCAAAGATGCTTTTGAGATTCAGAGGGAAATAAGAAAAAAAAAACATCAAAACTGTAAGATTCCATGTGGTATGAAGGAAATTAAAGCAGATTAAGGGAATAACAGGTCCCAGGGGATGTGTGTTCCAACTAGGGGCTTGTTTGTAAGATGAA
This sequence comes from Peromyscus leucopus, assembly GCF_004664715.2. Classification (NCBI taxonomy): domain Eukaryota; kingdom Metazoa; phylum Chordata; class Mammalia; order Rodentia; family Cricetidae; genus Peromyscus; species Peromyscus leucopus. Next base: position 97,095,668 of record NC_051065.1, read on the forward strand.
CACAGAAATGCTCACTGATGGAGGAAAAAATGGTGAGGGAGGGAACCCCATGAGAACCAAGGACACAGTACTGGAGCACAGGGAATAGGGACAGCACTCCGGAGAGACCTTTGGTAACCTGCAGTATACTGAAGGTTCATTACTGCTTCCTCAATGTCTCAAAGAAAGGACAAAACATGTATATACATACACGAATAGCTTTGACAGTAACATGTTAACATTGTCTATAAGAGTTGATTACTAAAATTTATTGAAATCTTGTACTAGGTGATGTCAATCAAAAGAGAAATGGTTAAATAAGTTGTTATATAGTTAATGTCTAGAATGCTACCCATCAAGAAAAATGAATCATTGCTACCCAAATTCCTATAATAGGAAAATACATACTAGATGATTTTGCTCAAATTCAAACCCAGGGATGTCTGGAAAACAGATGGCAGGAATAATTACTGGATAAAAGAGTAAGGGATGCTCCTGGGCCATGAGTACAGAACAGGAGTACTCTCACTTTGTTGTTGGGTTTGAATGTGATTGTATGCTAATGATCCCCATACTCCTCTATACCTGGCTTCCATTCAAGATAGTAAACTCTTTCCTTCACACCTCCAATCTGTTTCTTGCAGTGGCAAGGATATTTATAGCATATATAAGGGATTAAAATTCTGTCTAATACTAAGATAAATAAATAGTAGGTGTTTAATACTTCATAATAATAAACATGAGAATGGGGTTTAATATTTTCAAATTTAGGTGCATAATATCATGAAATGTGTACTGATATTTTGTTTTCTGCTCATATCACCACTTCTGTTGTATTTGCTCTTAAAACAGCTGTTCTCAAGCTTCCTAATGCTGTGAACATTTAATACAGTTCCTCATGTTGTGGTGACCTCCAACCATAAAACCATTTTTGTTACTACTTCATACCTACTTGTAACTTTGCTACTGTGTGGATCATAATGTAAATATTTGATATGCAGGATATCTGATAAATGACTCCTGTGAAAGTCATGAACCACAGATTGAGAACAACTGTCTTAAAATGTTTTTCTTTTTCTTCTTTGGTAAGAGTATTAGTTACTGTTGCAGTTGCTATAGTAAAAATCTCTGACCAAAGTGATTTAAAGAAGGAAGTTTTTATTTACCTCACAGGCTGAGGTCCAGAGTCCATCACAGTGGGGAAGGCTTGGTGGAAGGAGCTGGAAGTGTCCACAGTCAGGAAACAAACATAACAAAAACCAAACAAAACAATGAACAATAACCACAACAACGAAGACAGAATGTAAGGCTAGGCTACAATCCTCATGACCCATTCCAGTTACCCTCTCTCCAGTGAGTCTTCACCTTCTAAAAGCTCCAAAATATTCCCAAACAATGCCAATAGCTGGAGCCAAGATGATTAACACATGAACCTGCGGTGTACATTGAGCGCCCAAACCACCCCAGGCTGCAAATACATACCTCCACTTAAGACATCACTAAGAACCCGTATTTGCCCTATTTTGAACTCCCCATTGCTGTTACAGTCATTTGTTTCATTTACCAACTACTAATAAATGTGAGGTTGTCATGAAAGCTAGAGGACAATAGAAACAAGGCCTTTTTATTTTCTTTTCCACGTTTGAACTTCAGTTGAGTCCCTTCCTGTCAAGGATGTTCAAGTTTGAGCCTGTGCTGACCTTCACCCAGTGTTCCCTCCTCTCCTTCGATGACTAGTTGAGCACCTGTTGGCTTGAACAGTGTCATTTTACTTTTTATTTTCGTTTTTAATTATATGTATGCATGTGTGTCTGTGTGCAGGCATGTGCATGTGAGCACAGACGCCAGGGGAGGCCAAAAGAAGGTGTTGTATCTTTGAGCCAAAGTTGCAGGCAGTTAAGAGATGCTCAACATGGGTGTCTGAAATCAAAATTGGAACCTTTCTCTTAGAGGTTTTTTTATGAGCCATCCTTTAGTAATAGGTTTGCCTCATGTCCTGATTTCCAGTGACAATTTTTGTAATAGTATGTGCTCCCTTAAATATAGAAATAAGTTCTGCCCATAATCATCACAGAGAGAAAGAACATTTACTTGCTTCTAATAGTGGCTCAAGTATTGATCAAATAAATAAATGTAAAAGAAGGTTATCAATTAGAACACTGTTCACATATAAGTAATAAAACTGATGAATTGTGGCTAAAACAAATAGGAGAATACTGCTATCACATGAAAATAAGCATGAACTGAGTGTAGGTCCAGTAGCATGGCAAAGCTCTCACAGGGCTGGGTTCTTACTCTCTTTCCTCTCTTAAACTCATGGACATTATTTTGCCCCGTCTAGTGACTGCTCCAGGAATTTGCCACAAACCCTCACATGATCCTATTCCAATGATAGAGGAGGTATAGCATCCAGAAGAAAAAAATATTTCTACAAATGCACAAAAATGATATCATCCTGAATAGGATTTTATTGTCTCCTGGCTGCAAAGGAGAACAAGAAAGTCATTATCTCTCACTCACAGTGGATGGTGGGCAATACCTAGGATGATAGCAGGAATGCCGTCAGGGTCAATCAGTAAACTTCATCTTCTAGAAAGCTTCTGAGACAGGTTCACATCTATCAGTGTGGGCATAAGTTGCAATATAGTAAGTATTCACACCTGGAAAGAATTTTTCAACTCTAATATCAATTTAAACAGCAGCAAGCATCAAGCTCAGAGTTGTATAGTATTCAAACCCATTTTTATATGCAGTCACATGAATGTATCGGAAACTGCAGCCATAGAGCTGGGAAATCACATTTTTGTAAAAGTCCAGCAGGGGCTGGAGACATAGCTCAGTGATTAAGAGCATATACTTACTTCTCTTGCAGAGGGCCAGGCATTTGATTCCTATCACTGGTTTTGGGTGGCTCAAAACTGTCTAAACTTCCAAATCCAGGGGATCCAATGCCCTAATTTTGTCTCTATAGGCACTGCACTCACTGGTGCTCAAGTGTGCACATACAGGAGCATACACACACACACACACACACACACACACACATACACAAACACACACACATACACACACTTAAAAATAAAATAAATCTTTAAAAAGTAAAATAAGTAAAAGTTAAAACAGACAAACAAAACTAAAATAAATACAGTTCAAGATCCCAAGTATCACCATGGGATTCCTACCTGGTTTGCATCAAATTTGATCATTCCTTTTTCATTAGCCTGAATATCATTCATTTTCCATTCAGCACAGACAAATTGAGTGACTGGAAATGAGATAACAGCTGTAATTTAAATCATCTCATGATTCACAGTACTGGGGCATAGGTTAGGAAAGAAGCAAATGAATCTAAATATTTTTAATGTAATAAACTAATGATTTTACCTTTGTCACTAGACACACATGATGTCCTAATATTGGTGATGTCTATCTTCCAAAAATGTAATCTTACATAGAGTGTCTGTCATTCTGGAATTCAAGGTTAGACAAATCATTAAGTAATTTGAGTGATTTTTACATATTATGCCAAGGGAATCCAATGTGATTTTATTTTTTGACATTGGAAGACCTGTGTCATTTAGTCTTATTGTAGCAAATGCATTATTATAATAATTTAAAATTACACTATTGAGTGACTCACTAATTTTATCTCTCTCATTATCCTTCTTCCTTCAAAATGAACTCCTGGAAAATTTTTAAATGTGTATAGAATATGTTATATTGCTAATGAGTAGCAACCATGCCTATCCAAATGTGTGTGTGTGTGTGTGTGTGTGTGTGACATTATAGTTTTAAGATACAAACAGTAGAATTCACAGCATCTATGGTTGCCCACCTAAGATTAAACTAGTTAACATTTTGTTGTGGGGGAGGGTAGAGAAACTCATGAACCTTCACCTCTAATTGAGGGGTTATTTATCATTGATGGCTTCTATGGGATGGAGAGTGTAGCTGAAAGTTTTCCTGTGTCCCACCCAGTCCTGCAGCCACTCAGACCCAAATAAACACACAAAGGCTTATATTACTTATAAACTGCATGGCTATTACCTAGGGCTTATTACTGACTAACTAGCTCTTATACTTAAATTAACCTATAATTCTTACTTATGTTTAGCCACATAGCTTGGTACCTTTTCTCAGTTTTGCCTTCACACCTTGCCTTCTCTGTGGCTGGCTGGTGACTCCTGAATCAGCCTTCCTCTGCCCAGAATTTTCCTTGTCTGCATATCCTGCCTATACTTCCTGCTTGGCTACTGGCCAATCAGCTTTTTATTTATCAACCAATCAGAGCAAAACATTCACAGCATACAGAGTGACATCACCCATCAGGAGAGTCTCTGCTCTCTAAGGGTTATGTCCTTGGTAAGTTCACTTTGCTCCAGTAAATGGCCTCATACCCATGAGTATGTGGGTAACAAACCTACTCAGTAAGATTTTTTTTTTGTTTGTTTTTTGTTTTTCTAATTTTTAAGAGGACATGAAATTAGTAGGTAATGAGTAAAGAGGAGTTGAACTGAGAGGAGTTAGGGAGAAGAGTGGGATATGAATATGATCAAAACACATTGTGTACATGTATGAAATTCTGTAAGAGTTAATAAGAATATTATATCAAAAAATACAAACAGTAGTTAATGAAGAAATGGCTTAGCAGTTAAGAGCTCTTGCTGCTTTTTAAGAGGACCCAGTTTCAGTTCCTGACATTCATTCTGGGCAGTTCACAACAGCTTTCAACTCCAGCTTCAGAGGAAGTGATGCCCTCTCCTGGATTCTGTAGAAACCTGCTCTCTGACACAGTATACATAATTAAAAATGAAATAAAATTCTCTAAAATGCAGACAGTTCATTAGAAAAAAACATTGAAAATAAGGTCTCTGAGTTTGTGCATTTATTATTCAATGTTTCTTCTTTTTTATAAGAAATTTTTTCATTCATTTTACACACCAATCAAAGATCCCCCTCTTACCACCCCCAGTCTCCCCCCAACCCACCTTCTTCTAACCCCCCTCATAAGAAAGCAAGGGATCCCATGGGGAGGCACATCCAGTAGAAGTAAGTCCAAGCGCTTCTCCCTGCCTCAAGGCTGCACAAGGTGTCCCATCATAGGTAGGGGGCTCCAAAAAGCCCTCTCATGCACCAGAGATGGATTCTTATCCTACTACCAGGGGGCCCATCAAGCAGATCAAGCTACACAATTGTCTTGCCATGCAGAGGGCCTAGCCCAGTCCCATGCAGGCTCTACAGCCATTGATCCAACTTTCCCACTAGTTTGGTTTAGTTGTCTCTGCAGGTTTCCCTATCATCATCCTGATGCACGTGCTCATAGAATCCCTCCTCTTTCCTACTGGAATCCTGGAGCTCTGCCTGGTGTTTGACTGTGGATCTCTGCATCTGCCTCCATTAGTCATTGTAGAAAAGTTCTGTGATGACAGGGTATTCACTGATAACAGATGTTGTGACCCAAATGGACTTCTTCAATGTTTCTTTAAAAATAGAATGAATAGTAACATTTCAAAGGTCAGCATTGGCTGTATTTCAAGTTCCAGCCAATCCAACAGTGAGAGACACTATTTCAAAGAAAAGAATGAGAGCGTGGGAGAGAGAAGGGGGTAAGAGGGTAAGGGAAGGAAGGAGAGTAGAGAGAGAAGGAAAAGGGGGAGGTAGAGATATGGTGGTTTGGATGAGAAATCCCCCATAAGCTTAGCAACTTTACTTTGAGTAACTATACAGCTCAAGAAGGCACCAGATCTTAACTCATCCATATGATGATAATCTATACCCACACAGAAGGCTAGAGTTACAGCGTCATGGAGTGAGAGAATCTTACAAGATTTCGTAGATAAGCTGAGGAAGCCAAACGTTATGTAGCAGGATCAAAATTCTTCAATCAGTTTCTGTCAGGACAACCCATGAAGGTGCAAGGATGTAGACTAGTAGAGATTCATAGCTGAATATGCCTTGAGCTGAATAATCCTGAATATGTCTCACTTTAGCCATGGTATACTTGAGAGGTCAGAGTAAAACAGTCAGTTCTCTCCTCCTACCATATGAGTTCTAGGGACTGAAACCAAGCCATCAGGCTCGGCAGTAAGTGGAGTTAACCACTGAATCATCTCACTGGCTTGATACTTGATACTTGAGCTTTTGGACAATACTGTTGTCTTAGTTAAGGTTTCTATTGCTGTAAAGAGACACCATGATCACAGCAATTCTTATAAAGAAAACATTTAATTGAGGTGACTCGCTTACAGTTTCAAAGGTTCATTCCATTTTCATCATGATGGGGAGCATGGCAGAGTGCAGGCAGACATGTTGCTGGAGTAGTAGCTGAGAGTCCTACATCTTGCAGGTAACAGGAAGTCAATCGAGATACTGAGTGGTGTCCTGAGAGTAGGAAACATCAAAGTCTGTCCCCACAGTGACACACTTTCTCCAAAAAGGCTATACCTACTCCAACCTCCTAATAGTGTGCCACTCCCTATGAGATTTTTGAAGACCAATTACATTCAAACTACTACAACTGGCAACTGTAAAACTTAGAGACATTTGAAGATGAACTAAATGGATTTTGTATTGTAAGGTGGACAACAGTCTTTTGGAGTAAAGGACAGAATTCTATAATTTTGAAATGTCTCTCAAAGGCTTACATGTTAAAAATTTGACTCTCAGCTACTACTGAAAAGTAGTAGAGCCTAAAGAGGTGAGTCAAAGTTGGAAGCAGTTCCGTCATTGCATATACACCCTTCAAAGGAATGATAGTACTTAAGCTCCACCCTTTCTCTTTGTTTCTTTCTAGTGAGTAGTTGCATGTGCCATAAACATGCCCTTCCATACCATGCAACCTCAGCACAGGCCCAAAGGCAGGAAGCCAGGTGACTATGGACTGAAGTCATAAATCCAAATAAACTCTTCCTTTTTATAATTTGATTACCTCAGGGATTTTGTCACTAGAATAAGAGTAAACTAACACATGTGGTAAAAAGATTTTAGTCACATGCAATGACATATGTTATATTTTTTTCTATTATAAAATGTCTAATAGAGCACCCAAATTGCATGTAAATATGATTTATGTATCCATGTGTTATGGATGTAGACAGAGTTAGTACACTAGAGGACTACTTATGTGATATATAGGTATATTTTTAGATTGTTACACTAACATCTGCAAATTTCAAAACTACTTCTAAGTGAATTTTTACATTTATATATTAATATTATTTATGTGCTCTCTCTCTCTCTCTCTCTCTCTCTCTCTCTCTCTCTCTCTCTCTCTCTCTCTGTGTGTGTGTGTGTGTGTGTGTGTGTGTGTGTGTGTGTGTGTCCAAAGAGAGTGTCAAATTCCATAGAGCTGGAATTTTGGGGGCTAATGAGTTGACCAATGTGGCTTCTGGGAATCAAACAGGTGTCTACTCAAGGGCAACAAATCCTCTAAACTGCCAAACCATCTCACTTAGCCCTTCAAA